>NC_081770.1:26477170-26832711 GCF_963082965.1 Carassius carassius | reverse complement strand
TTATAGTTGCACATTCCTAGTACACAGAGAGGAAGTCTGTGCACTTCATTTGACAGGCAAAACAGTCTCGATCAGCAATGCCCCGAGGACAGACTCATCATCCCACACAAACCAGCACATAAGTCCACCGATCAATACAATCAAAAAACAGCCAACCGCACATTAGCTGAACTCGCTCACCGAGAGTATCTCTATTCACAATTGACTTCGTTCTTTGTTCACCCTTGACAAAAAGAATAGAGTGGCTGTCCCGCCAACAGTGAAGGGTGGCGTCAGGTCAAACAACAGGAGGGCAGCACTATCCTATAACAATATCAGGTTTAGTTAAGCCTGATTTCTGTTCTCTCTCATACACACACACTATTGTTCCAGATGTGGATTTCTCTCTCTAGTGTGAGTCAAGCTGTAGAGCATTATAAATGACAGAGCACTGAATTTCTCCAGATGGTTTAAGACTTTTTCTGTGTTTAAGTGATATAATCTGGTCACCATTGCATCATTATAATGCAATGTTTTTGCATTCCAATGTGAATTTTTATTGGTGAAAAAAGAAAGTTTGATCCGAGTAATAGCACGCTTCTCCTGAACAGATGACATGATTTCAAGAACCATTCGTTCATGGGGCAAAGTTGCCATTCGAGGTTTCTTCAAACCCTTAATCCTGGATATCTTAATAGCGACGCTTTGCAATCTCCAGACATTCAGCTGGGACTGTTGTTCCCAGGCCTCGGTAAAAGCTTTCACCTGCACCACTCTAGGCTTTCACACTCGCTCTCTTCTGCGATTCACTCTGGAGGGGCTTCTTTTCTCTGCTGTGCGTTGCTAAGCTGCTCATTGAGGTCAAATGGCACTTGGAAAGATGGTTCAGATTAGAGACACGCAACTCTGCCAGAAAACCAAAACAAATCACATACACAAGTACTGAGGGTGGGCTTAATAAAAGAGCCCAAGCCAACAACAGCAATACCACACCACACATTTTTAAGCGTGTGAACACGCGTGTAAGAAAGCAGAGACCATATTAACCTGAATAAGAGTTGCATTCTCGGCGGAAAAGCCAAATAAGCACAAACATAAACAAATGCTAAAATGGATCAAAGAAAACTAAAGCGGGGAGAACAAGGGGAAGCCACTTAAGTTTATTCTGCAGTCAAGACAACAAACCGCACGCGTACACACAAAGCTCACGTGTTTCTACTCATGATGCAATATCAAATCTATCACTGGCAACACACCCAGCCTGAAACAAACAGACTGCCAAAAGGCAGAACAACTCGAAACAATGACAACAACAACAGATGGCTGGATTTTACCAGACAAAAACCACAGTATTGGTCTCTTTAAGATCCAAAAATGAGGTTTAATCAGCCTTAAGTTGTTTCAAAGCTGTTATGACTGGCTTTCTTCTACAGACCATAAAATTAAATGGTTATGATGCTATTTCCTGTAAAAAGAAAGTGAAAGAGGAAAAAAAGAGACACCATATGAATCTGGACATGACTCTAATATACTGGGACAGGCAACAGATGCCCCATACATTAAATTATATAACACAAACTGTCAATCTCAGTTTATTGACTGCTTTGTGTACAGCAGTGTGTTGATCTGGGACGTGTTGTTGATTGTTTCAAACTGCTAGGGTTGGTGTATGAGAAAGAGAAAAAAAGAAGAAAAAAAAAGTGTGGGAAATGTGAGGAAAGAACAGGGAGGATCCTCAATCCTCACTACAACAGCTGTTCGGACTCTGAATACAGGCAATAATGAAGTGCTGTGCAGGATCTCTCATGCATAGTCAGGCTTGCAATAACAGAAAGCACACTAGTAATACAATAGTCACACAAGACAATAAAATACACAACAGGGACACCAGCAGTACGAGTCACAAGATTCACAGTGAGTCCTACAGTCAATGGCTCATTGTGGAGCTGCTTTCTCTCACACAGTTTAGATGCAGGGTGACAGGATTCCCATTTCAGATGGACAAACACCTTCAAATGAGCCATCACAACCACTGCTTACCGATCACAGCATCCCCAGCTGACCTTTTAACTTACACTAACCGACAACTAATTTGGATTAAAAACAAACAAACAGATTTAACAAATGTCACGACTTTTATATTTGTGAACCTGGAGCACAAAATCAGTCATAGGCAGCACAGGTATAGCTGTAGCAATAGCCAACAATACACTGCATGTGTCACAATAATCATTTTTTCTTTTATGCCAAAAATATTTAGGATATTAAGTGACGATCATGTTCCATGGACATATTTTGTACATTTCCTACCATAAATATATAAAAACTTAATTTTTGATTAGTGCTATGCATTGCTAAGGACTTAATGTGGACAACTTTAAAAGGCCATTTTCTCATTGTTTTGCATCCTCAGATTCCAGATTTTCAAATAAGTTACTTGTATCTCAGCCAAATATTGTCCTATTCTAACAAATATCGATACATCAATGGTAAACTTACTTATGAACAATTAAAAAAATACATAAATAAAATTGAATACTATTATGACTGGTTTTGTGGTCCAGGGATACATATCGTTATGTTTATAGTCCTAAAGTAAATCTGAGTGTACTCCGCATCCTCGCACACCCTTCATCTTTAGTACGTGTACTAATTCTCCTCTTATATTTAGCAGCTCTATAAATAGGGCGCCAAAGATTTTGGGACTCAGATTTCAGTCGCGGCACAGGGGTCTCGCACTCAGAATAGAAAAGAACGACAAGGTAAGCGAAAAAAAAAAAAACTCACGGGAGATGCGACGAACGCGTTTAAGATTACAAAAAAAAAACAATCGGTTGAGGAATAACGTTAAATCCCACTTTTGAAGCTGTTCAACGCTGTTGGAATTGCATGCAACGACATGAGTGATCAGCTTCACCACAAAACGTGGCCCTAAACGACAATTCGTCGTTAAAACATAACCCAGAAAACAAAACGGGGTGTTTTTTTCCAGAATTGTAAGCCGTTAAACTCACCTGTTTGCTCCTCACAGAGTGAAAGTCCAGTAACGTTAAGCGCTCGAGCGCATCTCTCGCATTCCCGCCTCAAGAATCCCAGATTACCTCAAAGGATTAAACACGACAAAAACAGCCCCCAAACTGCACAAACTCCCAAATTCCACTCAGTAAAGCGCAAAACGGTACTCTCACACAGCGACACTCCTCTTGCCTCGTAAAAGGGGGGGTTTTGGTTGTAGTGTGTGTTTGCGAGAATAGACTTCAGCAGACTGAGTGAGAGAGAGAGAGAGAGAGAGAGAGAGAGAGAGAAAGAGAGAGTGTGAAGTCACGTGACCATGTAATCCGCCCCTTCTCCGAGCGCACGAATGAAATCGACCAATCGGAACGAAGGGTGTCCTCTATGCCCCGCCCACTCGTGTCCCAGCTAAAAGATTTAAAGGTCAGTGTTTACGATACTCAGTGCGTGTGTGAGAGAGAGAGATATAAACGAGTTGACTGTATTGTACGACACAAATCCACACTGTACCTGAAATCACACGAGCAGTCAACGCATAGATTAGAAGATTCATAGTTGTGATTCAAAACAACCTCGTAAAAACAAAAAAAATCTGACAATACAAAATGCTGGCAAGTTGTGTTCCACTGCATTCAATCAATGTTTTGGGTTCAATAATATCGACAGCATCTGTGACATGCCCTGGATTACCAGACAACAATTCAGACTTGTTAGTGTGTAAAAGCAAGCAAAATTAGCATTTAATGAAATTGCATATTCAGCAAGATATTCTGAATGGATTACAAGCAGAAACACATAGATGATATTTTTATTAATTAATTCTTCTATACTAAAGTGTTGTATAGAAGATAGTTGTGTATATAATTGACACTGAGTTTAGGGCAGTATTTAGATTTTCTGTCTTTATTGTGAAACTGTTTATTTATTTATTTTTTATCACCGTTATGGCATTAATTTATCGAGAATTGCAAAAGTAACTCGTCATCGTTCTGAGAGAAAACTGGACAATGCAATGTTTTTCCCGCCTTTTCTACTTGTAAAAACACATAGGGAAGCAGGTCGCACAGATGATGAGAAGACGCAGGATGATAATATCATTGATTAAGCCCACCGCCTTCACACTCAAAAAGAATCCCATTGCTGTGTGTTTTCCAAAGTTTTGATTTTGCTTGGTTTAATAATTAACCTTAACTTTGCGAGTATGACTCTCATTCGGCTTGTTAATTAGCAGAACTTGAACAGAGATTTTCTAAAATGCTTTACTGGAATGACGCGTCATGTGAATAAGGCTACGTTCACACAGTTTTATATCCCGTCAGTTTTGTGTTCTGCGCGCGATTCAAATGCTCCGCTCTCCACCCAAATGTAAAAGCTGCCACTGGTCAATGAAGGTTTGACGAAAGAACTCGTGGCTCGATTGGACTCTTGTCATGTCAGAGTTGTCAAGTAAAAGACTTTTCGTTTCATACACGTCGCCATCTTTGAGATTACGTTGGTCACTGTCACTATGTTTACTGGTAAGGAATACGGGCTTGACTCCCGTTGCACGTTCATACAGACAGAACTCAAAACACCACTGTAAGCTGCTGTGTGAACGGCACGTTTTGAGACTCACACCTGTAAAGAAATGCAGTTATAAATCCCAAAAACGTAGCCTTAATGTACTACGACAGTGATAAAGACCAAACTGTAAAGCATATGAGCCCAAAATGTGTATGCAATACATTTATTTACACGTCAAGCGTTTTCCTCTCATATAACGTAAAGAAAAGGCTTAACACATCTTTAGCATCACTGTCTTAGTACATTAAACCAACATTTTAAAATGCTACAAAACTGTTCACAAGCTTCTAGGGATTTGATTTTGCTCGTCATTTGTTGAAATAAATACAGTGTGTACATGTTTGTTTGGTTAATGTGATGCACAATCTCTGATTATCCTCCGTGGCCCTAGAAACATGAATATTTACAATGGCAACAATCATACTTCATTTCATAACTGGCCTCTAAACTGGCCTCCAGCTCAAGTAAATAAACAAAACTGAATAACTATTTCCTACAACCTTCCATCCAGAGCACTGGAAACACTTTATATCACATACTCGCTCTCTGAAAAACTACATATTCAAGTCCATTTGTTTGAACGTGTCAATGTTTAACATCTATAACACGAGGTCAAGGTTATCATGGCCTAGTTTGAGTCTGTAGGTAGATGACAATGTATTCGCTGTGTACCATGCCTTTTTATATTTTGTCGAGAAACATTTAAACCACAAATACTGTATTATATTACAGTAAGTAGATATTTTAGCATTTTTTGTGTACTTTTATAAAACGGGTATCAAAAGAGCAGACGGACATGTCAGACACTTATATCACACTCATAAATCTCTCTCTCTCGTAAACCTTTTCCTGTCAACATAATAACACAGATAAACATAACTCGCGTATACGGTTCACACAGCTCATCTCAGATGACATCAGGGAAGTAAGGATCATGATTGTTGTGTACACAGACATCCAACAGTACAGTAAAACAGACCAAACACACACGAATTCAATCCAGGAATACAGGAACACTTAAAAACTCAATGCAATTTAAATGGCAGCTTTTGGTTATGATTACGGATTAAAGTGAACCAATAAGAAGAGAAAACGATAGAGACAAACAGACTATACAGAATTGGTTTCCATGAGACCGTTCACAAAAGGTCCAGTGGGAGGACAGTCGATCAGATCGACAGCCAGAACACATGCAGGAATTCCTACGAGCCGGCAAAAGCGAGCGGAAAATCTCCGTCTCGTGGTTTGGCCTGAAATAAAGCCATAGTTTTATGGAGACTATGCCCTGTTATCGCTCCCTTTCCCACAATTCCCTCTGCCTACTATCTGACTTGAGCAATACCAACAGAACAGGTGTAGATGTGTGTGTGTACTTCCCCGTGGGCTTATGCAAACACACACCATCACTGTTTACTCTCTCTCTCTCCGATGGTTCTGCTCCGTGTTTCCCACAGGTATCTCATTGTACGAGTGCATTATGCGATGCTAAAACGCTGGAATGCAAACACAAGACATCATCACAGACCACTTTCCCCTTCAATTACAGACATCCGGGTCTTGCACTTTGTTTTAACACTTGGTTCAAACCGGATTTGATCATTCTCGCCCTTTCGTATGGCTCTTCTGCGGATCGTCAGTCCTTATCGCTGCTAAGTGTTTGCATTCAGTGCGAAACCATTGTTTGCACTGATAAAAACTGTAAAATATAGCCCACAGTTGTGGCTTTACACACATTGTTGTGATATCAAATCAGGCCATCATTTCTCATGTTTCGATGTAGTGCGGCTCTTTTTGAGTGATGTCTCAGGGAAGGGCAGGATCATTGTGGCCGGAGGCTAATATTTAACCCAACATGACTTCTGAACAATGCAGACAGTGTATGTCAAAAACTCTTTTTGAACCTGCACATAAACTTGGAACTGAGACAAACTCATTAAATTGGTAATCTCAATCATTTCAGAAGATCACACACAAACAGTGTCTTAAAGAGACTGCCGTCGCAGGTATTGAGGGATAGACATTAATTCATTAGGTAACTAGCTCTGTAGTGAAAATAGATGGGCAAATGCAAACATTATGGTCTAGAAATGAGGGCACATTAAAAGTAAAATCATATGTTTTTCATCATCTTGGTGTAAAAGTTGTCTACTGATTTTGGAATGTACCGTATGATCATTTATTTATATAATTGGTAATAATAATCATTTCTAATATTTAAAATATATGAAAGGTTTACAGTCTGTTCCAAAGTCTTGTTAGCAGGTAATGCACATTGCGCTTGTTATAATGTTTGGTAAATACTGCATTATCAAAAAACGCTGGCAGTAGATAAGGTTTTTTTTAATTTTCACAAAATGTTCATGGCCCACAGAAAATTTTGTTGAATGAATATCTGAATGTGCAATATGTCAAAAGAACAGAGCTTCTGCTTTTAAACTAACAAAAAATGTATCAACACTTTTCATAAAAATAAAATAGCTAAGAAAATCACAAAAAAAAAACATTTATCAAAGACTACATCCAAACATAGAAGATCAAAGAAAAGATGGAGTCGATCGCTTCCATCAACACATCAAAGCTTGCACAGTTCTAGAACACTTTCCGGGTCGTCATTTCATTCGGTAACGTTAGGCAGTTTTTTTCTTATCTGATATAAGTTTACATCTTATATCAGATAGCTTGATTCTGCTTTTTCTTTGCCTTTGTTTGATACAGAGATGTACTCTTTCAGAAAATAATCACGTCCCACCGTAAATAACAATAAAAATGTGTCAAGCCGGAGAAGTCGGTCAATGACTTAATTTCAATGATATTTGTGTCAGATTTATTTTCTGTTAATCTGTTTTATTAATACTAAGAGAAAGAGTGCTGTCACTTTAAGAGAATGCACTGATACAGTACGTTCAGCTCTCTATGTCTGCTATAGGATACTTATCAAGACAGGCATTTTGACCATTTTAAATTGTCCATTTAAACCACAGTCTATGATTTAAAGACAATACTTAAGATAGAGCTTATTATTTGCGTGCTTCGGATGAGCGTACGGACAAATCTTCTCACTGCGCATGCGAGCTGGCGTCCTCTGGTACTTAAACGTTTAAACTGGCAAAGTTTACAGTAAATGAGCTTAGCTTAAACACAGATGTCAACTTGTGGTGTACAGGTCTCATTCCCCTGGAGATGACGTAATAAATGATTGCTTATATTCCATTCATACGCCATTCACTTTGAACAAGAGTGAATGGTTTGTCCAAGGTTTTCTTTTTTTTTTTTTTCTCGCCGTTGTTGTAATGTATTGGGAATCCAGAATGTGCATCCATCAACAGAAACATATATGTAACCCTGGACCACAAAACCATTCTTAAGTGTAAATATTTTTTAAATTGAGATGTATATATTAACTGAAACATACAATGTATTAGGGATGGAAATTAACTTTTTTGTCCACCGACCACTGTGGCTGGTGGATTTCAAAATCTACCAGCCACTCAATGTTTTTACCAGCCACTTTCTTGTTTTTAACCGACAATGTGTAGCTGCATGTGAAAATTAATACTACAAGATCTACAATACTTAAGCAGTTTCTTTAATCTCAAGTCTCAATGAAATACGTTTTCTCTTCAGTGATGCTCAAAACCTTACTAGGTTTTGAAACAGCCGACTCTTGCTGAAGCAGCTCATTCTCTCAACTCCGTAGCCCAACCGGATAATACACTGCACTGTTTTCATATGCAGTAATAATGTTGTACTTAATTCCAAAGGAAAGGATTCACCAGTATTTGTATGTGTAAGTGTATTGTTTTTTTGTTGTTGTTTTTTTTTGTGTATTTATTTTTTTTTGTGATTGAGGGAACACATGGGGAAAAGACCCCTGTTCAACACTGTATCACTGAAAGAAATCTCGGCTTGCAAACTTTTACGCCGTTGACAAACGAACACACAGCGTTTTTAATACATCGTTTTTACATGTCTCGTCACGCCAGAGCTGTCAAACATGTGTGTTGTTCTACATAACTTACAACCCTCTATGGACACCTTGGCAATTGAATCGCCATTGGCTAGTAATTATTTTAGTTTACTCGCCAGTCAGTCAAGCTTTATAATAATCAAGTATCATTTAAGAATAGAACTTTAGTAATTAGAAGTAAACTTGATAACCATGTTTGAATGCTTATTAGTCGTTTTAACTGAACATTTCAACTGGACTGGTGGTGGTGCTTTTATGGTCATTCAGTGTTTCTGTAAAAAAAAAAAAAAAAACTCCTGATAAGATAAAAATAATAATACGATTCTTACTAATAAAAACTAAAACACACTAAGGATTAATGAGCTGCTGGATTCATGAATATTAATTAGATTCTGTGTGTTCACTCGAACTGATTTGCTGAAATCAAAACAGGGACGATTGCCGTTCACGCATTAACTCCACCCACTACCGGAAAACCCAGCTGTTCTTAAAAGCTGAAGTCTTCCATAGAAACGTCGTTATTTTGACAGGAAAACAAAACAAATAATATCGTTTAAATGTAGCACGTCAATCCCCTCTCTCTCTTTCTCTATGTGAGTGTGAGAGAAAGCGACGGCAATTTGTGCTCCTTAACACTAGAGTTTACAGTAGCTACATTATACAGATGCGTTGCGGATCCATCGAGGAAAAAAAAGCACAGATCGTCTGACGGAGAGTTAGAGAGTGTTCGCGGGTGAAAATATATCTGTGCTAAACTTAGCCTCCAACTAACACACTGGCGAGTAAAATCAGATAATTGATTAGCCATTGGCTAATATTAGACATCATTTAGTAGCCACAAAGGAGGTCGCATATGAGAGTGATTTACTCACAATGTATAGGGTTGACATACTAGCCACAGAGCTAACTTCTGAAAAAGTACTAGAATGCTGGAGGAAAATGAACTTACCGGGGTTTGACAGAGATGTGGCAGTATGCGGAAACTTGTGCGCGATAACAAATTCAACTCTTCACGCGATCTTGTATATCATGAGCGCGTGCTATAAAACATACTGTAAATAAAAATTTATGCATTTAGCAAACGCTTTATCCAAAGCGACTTACAGTGAATTCAGGCTATCAATTTTTACCAATAACCAACAGATATATCACTCCAACTTCAGCTGCAAACACTGTACTGGGAACAACGCCGCCATTTCGAGCCCGGTTTACACCACCTTTCTCCACGGAGCTGCTTCGGATGATATTACACTTTATTGCGTATTGTACACACATCAGGGATGAAAATTAACTTATTTTTGTCCACTGGCCGGGTGAAACAGTATGCTATTGTTATTTACCCGCCACGGTGGCCGGTAGGTGAAGCGAGTTTACCCGCCACAACACAAAATCACCCGCATTTGGCTGGTGGCGTGTGCTAATTTCCATCCCTGCAATGTGTATTTGGCTATTTCTACAAATATACCCCAGCAACTTAAAGAAGCTATGTGGAGGTTTTTACTTAAAAAAAATCTTTAAGATAGAGTTTTCATTTGTACATGTATGAGCCAACCATGATGTAAAAAAAAGAATGACACCTTGACTGTCCACCACGGTTGCCTCTATAAGCCTGTAGGCTCAATTGTGTGTGGAGGAGTCGGGCCCGAATTGGCGCAAAAATTCACAAAATGTGACGTCATTCGCGTTCTCGTCTACTTGGGCTTACAACCATACGGCACGCCAGCCATTATAGTAAGCAGCGGCAATAGTGTTTTCAAATGGACTCTGCGGATGGAACGAAGCGACCAGCCTCCAGCACAATTCAGACACCCACGGACACTCCTCGGAAGTAAAAGAGCGTGTGCACTGAGAACAAGCATGAGACTGGCTGCAGTTCCTCTAACGGCCACTGGTGTCAGTAACGGTTAGAAATTTCAGAACCTACGCAATGCTCCTTTAAGACTGCTTTTTTGGTCCAGGGTCACACATTAGCCGAACTCAGTTTGTCATGCGTGTTATTTATAGCAAACCATATTACAGAGAACTGTACAGTTCGATTTTTTTCCCCACAAATCGTTCCATCCTCAATGCACAGTATATAAAATAACAATCATCCTAATCTCAAGACATCAGAACCCAATTGACTACGTCTACTTTCAAAATAAGATAAGTGGATGCATCTTTTGAGTCAGTAACAGTCTGACTGTCAATAGTGTGTCTGAAATCATATTTACATTCTTAAGACTGCTGCTTGGATGACTGTATTGGTATTCTTGCATATCAGTATCATATTTTCATGTTTGTCTTTCAGCCAGACAGTAAGGTTCATGGCTGATGTACAAGCATGTGCCAAGATCCGCCTGTAGCACTGCAGCTCCAGGAGGGCAGCCTCACCTGACAGCAGTCAACACATTCCCCAAGTGTAGCAAGCGTAACTTAGGGAACAACCATCTTGGAAACACACACAGAGGAGACAAACGGTCTCTGCTGTATCTCTGTTTGTCATTTTCAGATTCTAAACTGATATCTGGTTATAATTACCATGGATATGCACATAAAAATAAACAAATCTTCTGAACACGCAGACATATCAACTTCATAGGCTTTTATATTAAAACGTGAGTTGGATAAGACACATTACCTTCATATTTTGTCCAAAATCTCTCCTGGTCAGAGAGTAAAAGGTGAAATTTCCTGCTAGATGCACTGACTTTTCCAATAACAGCGGATACAGCTTGACTGATGCTTTAGTTTTCACTCAGCCATGAACTCTCCGTGATTGTATGCTTTATCTAGAGAGAGTTCCTCAAGGGAAATGATCTTACCTTGAACTGTTTGAGTCTTGAGCCGATTTCCGATTGTTTTAATTCAATCTGAGTCAGAGCATCACAGGACACAAAAAAGGCTTTAAAGAGAACAATGGAAAACAGGATTTTCCCTGCTCTGTTGAAATAGGGGTCTGATGTACAATGGTTTCATACTTGTAACACTAACTTTAAAAAGGCAACAACACTATAGATAAGTGTAGAATATGGCAAAGATGTAGTTTAAGACCGTTAATCTTCTCCTTGAATAACCTTATGTACTGGAAACCCAGTACATTATCATCCTGCTACAGATCTGTGTTTAATTAGCTATTCTTGGTATCCTATTATTCTCAGTGTAGATCAAAGCCTTTTGGTAATAAAGTAGTGCCAGCATTAATTTCACACTAATAACCTGTTAGCTCGCTCTCTCATTCATGTTTAGGAATTATGTAATGGCTGATGACAGAGAGACATGCTGCTCTTTTGATCATGAAAGCCATAAAAAGACGACAAGCTGTAATTCTGAATAATAGAGATGGCAATCATTCACAATACAACATGTGATGCAATTGGCACCTATAAAATTTTGACTAATCACCTGACTTTTTGTGCTAGACTGCTGCTTTGTTCTTATTTCACTGAAATTAAAGATAAACTGAACACTTATGTTCACTAATGAACGCTTTATAATAAAATTTATCTCAACAGTGTCAATTAATTATAAGTCAAGTCAATTTTAGTTATTTATTTATCAATCAACTCACAGACTTCAAGTCTTTCCCAGATTATCAGATGGATCACAGTTTGAGAACCACAGACTGCACAAACCAAACAAACACCAATAATCACAAAATAACTGATCCATTGAAAACTATCCAGATACCATTCACCCGCGTGTAATAGGCCTCTTTTTGTGATGATGCTGATAAATAAGCAGATAAAGAGGATGATTGTGTGCTGCTATGCATCACATGGCACTGCTGTGACTCTCCATGTCATGACCACACAAGTTCAAATCCCGCAGGACAGAGTCATTTCAGAGGCACAGATTAGATCCTGATGGAGGATATCACGTGGGACTGTCAAACATGTTTGTAGGAAATCAAGGCTTTAAAGTAGGGCTGCACGATTTAATCGAATGCAATCATCTAGTCATTAAAGCCGGTTCTGTGATTACTAATAAATCTCCATCACCTGCTTGTAGATGGAGCAGCATTTACTAAACAGATCCGTAGTTTTCAGACAAGCTATGCAAAAAAAAATGGCAGATGATATAATCGTACGATTATGAAACCGAAGAAATCATTTATATAACTTCAGTGAACTACGGCTTTGTGTAGTAGGCCAAAATGCTGCTCCATCTGAAAGCATGTGAAAATACATGAGTTAATAACATGTTTTTACTCACTTCATAAGGTCAGTTTGAAATAAAATCTTCTGTAAGATGTGGCTTCTTACACAGAATAAGGCGCGCAACATATTTAATTGCATTCTAAGTAGTGATAAAGACTATGTTATTTAGCATTGCATTTTTTGATATATTTCATTTAGGGATGGGCGTTTTCCACAAATATCACATTTGAATATTTGAGCTCACAAAAAACGAATATTCGTTTATTTAAATTAAGTTTAATGAGTCAGACGTTATTTTTCAGCAACATTTGTTTTCGTCATTTTGAACAAGCTTACAATAAGCTTGAACATTACACATCGTGTTTTGTAGCTGAAAACCTTTAACAATGCGTGCAAACAAACAAAAGTACAGATTTAAAAAAAAAAAAAAAAAAGTGAACAAAGAAAAAACGTAAAGCAGCCTGCAGCAATTAGGCTATTGTACAGAATGTAGCTTACACTTAACTTTTAAACTGTCAGCAAATCTTTTTTGCTTTTTTTCTATTGTTTCAAATGTTCTTGTTAAGAAATACGGGCATGAAAACATGATCGGGGGAAAGTCGGCTCCTTAGTCTGTTAACAATAAGGCCGGCCACGGAGAAAACGCGCTCTGACGGCACAGACGTTGGCGGGACTCACAAATAACGGTGTGCTAAGCGAATACGTTTTGTGAAGCGCTTCGTGTTTTCGTTTCACCACTAAATGGGATCCTCATCTGGTGGAATACTTGGCTCCAGCAAGAACTGTTCCCACTCGTCTCGGCTGGACTCTCTGTAATCATCGCTGGAGAACTGGCTCAGCCTTTTCCGACGAGTGGGCATTGCATCTTCTTCATCGTGGCCACTGCATCCGCACCACTCGCATCAAAGAAAATGTTCTGATAATGTTCAAAAAAAGTTTTTTTTTCTTACTTCTCTCATGTTTTCATCGAGAAACCTGAGATGTTTGTGCCGAGGGTCTAGGGCAGATGCGAGAAGAGGAGTTTTCACTGCATTCTCCAAGTTAGCGGTGTTTATTCGTTGCTTGAGAGATGCCGCAACAATGTTCTTGAATTCGGTCACTTTCTGTGATTCTCCACGGCATATGTGAAGTACTGTAGAAGACCGCAGTACTTTTAGGCGGCGTTCACATATCGCGTCTTTTGCATACTCAAGTTCGTTATTTCCAATGTAGGTGTGCGGTGTGCGCGCTCATAATGGAAGCGACGCGGTCCCGTTTTTTCCAGGCGCGTCCGAACAGCATCGAGTTAAAAACATCTCAACTTTCAGAATGACACAAGCGCACCGCAGGTCATGTGACAAGAACTAAACATTCAGCTTCATCCTTTCCTGTAACAACGTTGAAAGCTCAGTCAAGATGAAGGAACAGCTGATCATAGCTGTATATGGATTGCCATTTTGAAATAAATTTAGTAGCAGAGCTACTGAAAGCAATTTTTTTGTGCTGCAAATCCATTTATCCTTTGCTGAAATTTCCGCGTCTTCATGGAGAGAACGCGTCGCCTCAGGAGCGCTTCTGCCCGAGCGCTTTGGAAAGAAGGAGAAAGTGGCGCGCATAGCCTTTTCCACGCCTTATTAGGCGCGATATGTGAATGGCCCCTTAATCAGTCATTAATTTTTTTTTGCTTGCATACACCTTCAAATATGCCGTGGAGAATCACAGAAAGTGACCAAATTAGGTTTTATTGTGAACTTTTTTTTTTTTTGCGAAATTCGAATATCATTTTTATTTATCGAATAATTAGAGCAGAACGAATATTCGAATGTTCGACTATCCGTGCACATCCCTAATTTCATTGTAATCAAAATTATAATAAGAACTAAGATAAACCATAAATTGCCATAGTTGTGTGTTTATTAGTATATTTAGATGATCTGTTTATTCACAACCGCTGGGTTTCTTTTGCAGGTCGTATTTGGAGTTTCCGTAATCGAGTGACCTCTGGCCTTCAGATAGATTTACTGCTGATCACAGAACCGTACTTCACTGACAAGATATGCATGACAATCGCAGTTTCGGTCTAATCGCAATTTTGATTTCATTTTGATTTAACATGCAGCCTACTTTAATGGAACAGATTCTCTCAACTTCAATTATTGGCTAATTAGTTGTAGTCACAAATGTAAACTTTCCAATAATACACTTTATTTCTAAAGCTAACAGGAATCTTGAGAAAATAATTGCTGTCCTATTACTTTCCATTTGTTCTTTATCAGAATTAACAAAATAATTATTACCAGAACTATTAAAGGAATCAGATATCGAATCCGTAAATTTCATACAAAATCTCATTACCAACTCCAAGTCTCAGCTCTCATGTTACTTATCTGATATAAGTATAACCTGATCTGGTTAGGTCAGGCTCAAAACTTTACTTGGTTAACTCAGAAACGAAGGGAATGTCAACAAACGACCTTTAGCACAGCATAATAACCATCGCACTGTCCCCGTGGAGCCATTTCAACATTTCTGGCACGGAATGAGTAAATAAAAACAGAATGAATATTAGAGATACAAAGGGAACAAAAGACTCATTCACATCTGCAGATGCCATTGCTTCAATCTAAAAAAAATTAATTTCACAGTCACACCACGTACATTGTGTTGCTGATTATGAGAGAAATGATTACTGCAAGTATTTGAGATAAAGCTGAACTCCTGGCCTTGACCAGGACTTGTGACAGTAGATTTGTGACTCGTCATTGAACAATATTGAACAGAAACAAAGTGTGCATGGATGAAGGAAGGGGTGACTGTTTCCGGGAAGGGTACTGCAGTCAGGAAAAAAAGCACTGTGTGTGTGTGTGTGTGTGTGTGTGTGTGAGAGAGAGAGAGAGAGAGGCAGACAATGATGTATTACCCCATGAGCCAAAAGTTGTTCAGTTGTCACAAGTTTTGTATGACCATTCCTCCACCCACACACTTAAAAACATCTGCTGTCAAATCAACCGAACTATCAGAGGTTTCCAGGGAGACAAACACAAACAATGGAGATGTATGTTGTGGCCCCACCTTGTGCCCTAAGAGAGCAATCAACCTGGGTAAGTCCCCTCCTCCCATTCCTTCAAACTTCACATATGGTTCTCTTTACCATCTTCAAGGGACTTATATACAGAAAACATTTCAAACATACAATAACATAAACCATGTGTGCAAAAGCTTTAAGAAGTAATGGAGCAAACGTACAATTATATGGAATGATCTTCCATCCTCGTTCTTTGTATGAAACCTCATGTCGAGCCCTTCGCTAGATTATGACGTTATTATCTGCCACCTGCTACTAGTAACCACCATAGGGTTAAGATTTTATAGGCGTTTCAAAGGCGTGAACACATACATGCAAGGTCATGAACTTGAACTTTGACCCTTTCGGCCACTAGATGAAAGAGTAATTTGTACGGTGAAGGGTTACTGAGGGGAGTTACGAGCTTTCTTTCCTCTGGGTCTCTTTGTGTTTTCAAAGCGCATTGACTGAATGAAGGAATCACGTACAACTTTCTCCTACGCGGTTGTAATGTCCTGCTCAGGAATTCCCTTCAACTGAAGCAATAAAACTGGCTTTATTCAGAGTGTTTCATCTGAAAACCAAGAAAGCTTTCTGAAAGGCATGTTAACATTCTGAACTCCATTCTTTCTGGGCTTGTTTTGAACAGTCAAGCTACAAGCAAGTTTAGATGCTTTGTCATCAACAAAAGGATGTAGGTGCAATAATGGTTTCCTTCATTGCTTAATTTCTGGCATATTGATGTAAAGAAGTGTCTCTTGGGATGGACTGAAGACTTGATTTGTTGTCTAAAGGATGTTCTGGTAAAATGGTATAAAAAATAAAGTGGCTCTCAAGCAAAGCCAATATCCTGCAAACATTTAAGGAAGGAAATCCCAATGCAATAGGCAAGATGTGTAACTCAAAGTATAGGAAGAGTAGGGACTAGAGAATACGACTGTAAGTTGCATGAAAGGAAATGGGGAAAACTAGATAAAACCAAATAGTGTTTCTCAATATTCAAGGTTGGAATTTATCTCCTTTGGATGAAAGGAATCTGTGGTTGTATATTGGCTTTGATGATAATGTATTAATTATCAATGAGCTTTTAACTAGCACTGAAAGCTGCAAGGCTCTGTTCCATTCTGGCATGTTTGTAATAGAAGACTGCTTGAGGAAGTGAATCAAGTCCCCACTGAGGTGGTTATTTCTCCATTTCTCTGAGAGAACTATGGATGCCCCACTGTGTATTAATACTAAAAACCCATCTGCAGGGGTTTGGAAAATTCCGGAGCCCCTGTGAAGTGAGCAGAAGGTCAGCTCCAAACTGAACCAGCAGTAAAGGCCAAGATAGAGACCCATAGATGTCCACTCACCCAGCAGCAGGAGCCATCACTTCCCCTGCCAAATCCATTTATACAGCACCACCTCCTGCCGAAACACCATTCAGCTAGCAACACTGTTAAAGACTAGCTCTTCCCAAACAGATATAAGAGTTTGTGGGAGTTGCTTTGTCCATTCAAGGGAATACAGGACCTGTCACTAGATTTGCTGCGAAACCTCGGAAGGAGAACGGCACAACTAAATAGAACAAGGACAAGAACACTTTCTATTTCTTGTGTTAACTGGCCATTAATGCCTCAGTGGTGATGGGTCTCCACAGTTGGGATGAGGCAGATCAAGAGAGCTAAAGAGACAGAAATCAAGGAGCCAAACTTCCTGACAGACAAAGGGATCCTGCAGGGTCGCAGGCATCCAGCCAGAGTCTGCACTGTCTACTGAGATGACACGCAAAGAGACTGAAGAATAGTAATATGTGACTCAGAACCAACAATAAATCATCTTTCCATTCCAGAATTCTTGAACATTAAGGAAAACAATTGCCATTAAGTTCAACAACATTCAATTCCAAACACAAATTGTATCTAAATTAAAATAAACTTGAGTCATCCTGTTTCCCACAAACAGGACTTGTCATCAAGATTGTCCAGGATAAGGGGAGTCTCTGAAGGTCCCCTATGATATAGCCTACTCATTGGGACTGCAGATGAGCGAGCCTACTTCTAAAAGCTTCATCACGGACACTGTAAATTTCACCAGAAACCCTGCCCACAAGTATGACAAATTTGTTCCTCAGGAAGAGCCTTGACAATGGACCACCAATGGACACAGCTGTCACAGTCAGGGTTGTTGAGCTGCTCTGAGGGGGCAAGTCAGTGCCTTTTCAATGGTGTAGGTTGCGCCCAGTCATACGAGTTGTATCCCTCCTTGTGTGTTGATTTTAAGACTAAAGGTCACTCCTTCCAGCTGTTTCCTTCCACACCCCATGCAGTGAAGAAGTAATGAATTGTACAGCATTCGGATAGGAAGGTACGGACTTCTCAAGGGGTTCTCTGTAACTTTAAACACGTGATGCAAAACAGGCAAGTCATTTTTAGTAACAAAGTTTTAAAGAACAAAGTAAGGATGTGACCTAAAACAAAATGGTAAGTGAAGTTTTTAAAACTGCATATCACAGTCTGTAAAATCCCTTTATACCTTGCACCGGTGATAGTGCTGATGTTATCCAGACAGGTTGTAAAATGTTTCCTCTCTGCAAAGTTCACAAATCACAAATCACCCACCTTGACCATGGCAACTCAAGCATGAAGAAATCTCCTCATAAATGGTCCTGGGTGTGGATCCCAAATGCCTCAAAGGCCAGGAGACTGAAATATGATCCTTTGTTAGGGAAATGTTTTTTGAGTGGTGAATCTACGCTGAGGCAAATCACCCAGCTCTCCTCAACAGGACATTTCAGGCTGGGTTTGAGTCACAAGATTATGCGTCACAAAATGTAAGCTTCAGTGTGCACAAAGGACTGTCCTGAAGTGAGAGAAGAACAATAAAATAGAGAGATCTTACCTACTGCAGATGATGCAATGCATTTCTCCAATGTAATAACTGATACGGTTTAATTTGGACATACTCCACAATCAGCATATATAGAGAAAGAACACTTAACTGGCCACTCATATTTTTATATAATTGCAGACTATATAATTTATACATTTTTACAATATTTCTGAATCATTTTACCTTCAGGGACATTCAAGGGTTTTTATCAGATTTAGCTCACATTTAAGGACTTTTTGTCCCCAAATTACACTGTACGTCTTCACACAAGTATCAATACCTCAATCTTGAATGTTATTTCATTTTCTGTCTTTTTTTCCACCTTTCTCACACACCTAGGCTACTGGCCTACCTGGCCGGATGAATGTTTTTGCCACCAAGAAAACCTGAGATCAAGAGACAGAATTTGAGACACCAGGAGTGTGAGCACAGTAAGATTTTTTCAAGGTGAGGCAGCATGTGTCTGAATTTGCTGGCCACTGGTAAACCAATAAAAAACCTTCCAGACTGTCTCACTTCTCAGCAGTGACCAGTGGGGAGAATATCACTTTCATACACCCGCTATGATCTCAGTTTCTCTTTTATTTCTCTCTCCCTTTCTCTGTTTAAGGCATCATCTCTCTCAGTCCTGAGCAGTGTATGGATTGTGTGAGCTCAGAACTTGTGGATGACTCATATTCCATTTCTTTCGGTCTGTCCCTGAAATGGATTTACAACATACATAAGGAGATATTAAACACTACACTGTGTCCATTATGGTAGAAAGAGGTTTGGTGATGGTCAGTGGAAAAAGATCTTTTAAGGACAGCCTGCATACTGTAATTTTCCCCAAGAACAACCTGCTGACAATAATATCACCACTTTTTTCATATTCGTCATCCTTTCCTATAAAAATGCTTGCTACAGATGTAAAAACGCAGAAAATTGAACCTGGTTTGAATAAATTTTTATGATGGATAAAAGTTTCAGAGGCAGTGTGTAAACATGATTGACAACGTGAGGTTGTATTTATTTTTTAATGTGCGAAAATTTCGGACAATAATTTCAGACTATGTATGCAAAGACCTTGAATGCAAAAATTGTAATTGTTGGTAGGTATAAAACAACATATATTGATTTTATACTTGATCCACGAGTTGCTGTTAAATTCCCTATTTTTTTCTCCCCGTTCCTCTTGGTACAGATCGAATATTGGACTAGGACATTCTTGCCTAGTCTTGTGATCCTCTGTTTTCTTTGCCTCTGCTCTCTCCATCTCTTCCTATTCCTCACTGCTGCCATCCCTCAACCCATCCAACCAGTACTAATGCTTCTCTTCTTCCACCTCACTGATTCCCAGCACTCGTTTGTCTTTGCTCTTTGTCTGGTGGAGTGGAGAGGGCGGAGGGTTCCAGGCCCCTTCAGAGAGCCTCTCTCTGTCTCCAATGACGGACAGTGCAATACTTTCCCTGCCCCACCCACATATGGAAAAATAACAAGTGTTCACATGTAGCCACAGAATGTTAATAGCTTCCATAACTTTGCTGTCCATCTGCCAAAATGCAAGGAAGTCCATACAGATCCTGACGTACTGCATTATACACCATAAATCTCTAGAGTCAACGACTACTAAGAATCTTCATTCAGAGAATCCTGAAGCAAACTGAGGTAGACTTTTTTTTTGCAATTAGTTTGAGTGGCAGCTCAACCAAAATTTTGAAACTTTAAGTCATAATTCCATTTGATGCCATCAGTGGACCAGAAATGGAATACTTTACCTGGAATTGTCACAGTTTTAGATGCCATAAAGGTCTGAATAATTTCTAGACTTTAGCCTAACAGTATTACAGTGAAATCAGGACCACTTTGTTGTCCGAGGCCTGGAACCCAACCAAGCCACACTACTGTTGTGTTTATTCCATAAACCGGGCAGTTTAATCACAGAATCCCTCAGATGGCTCCTGCAAAGAGGTCTGGCCTAAAAACACGCCTCTCCATGAGCACCTTCACTGGGGGTCTCTTAGATACTAGGTGGTCCGTAAGACTCAACATTGAGTTTTAAAGTGGTGTTCTCTTTCTTTTATGACTTCAGCATACAAGAGCTTTTCTTGAGCCTGAGGCCACCTTACGTTGGGATTTTGAATGGCTGCTTCCAGGGTTTGCATGACTACTCAGTTTTACCACTTAACTGTTGTCCTAAAAGTTGTGCAAAACTGCCATTTTTCATCATCAATTAGTTGATATATAGAACGTCCTATATAAATCAAGTCATGACTCGTATTAGGTGCTAGAGATGTGAATGAATATTTCTTCTCACGAGTATAGTGACCAAAATTATCACGGATGTCAATATTATCATGGTATTGTTAAAATGTGCTGGAAATGTTCAAGAAGTACTGAAACATAAATAGTTTCATCAAGTTTTATATTTAAAATCAACAAACAACATAAAATGACTCTTGTTTGCATACACACTAAAACAATAACATTACCAATGATGTTTCGATTTAAAATTGCAACATGACTGACAACAGTTTATCAAATAATGTACAAAAATGTGAAATAAAACTTTGAAAAGGTTTCATAAAATGGTAAACCTCACATTTCAGCCTTTAAATAAACAAAAGGATTAAGTCAAAATGATAACGGATTAATAAATGATTATATTTCATCTGTAATTCTAAATTCTTATATGTGTAGAATCCACATAAGTTTGTTTTTCATCAACCGGTCAAAATTTACAGCAGGGCATGCAAATTCTGTCCTTTTTTTGGCCAGACAAAAAATGCACACAGGCAGAATACCTATTTGTTTATTTCCTTAGAGTCCCAGCTTTCAGCTATGTTTTCAAATTAATACTCTTAATAAGCTTTATGCTGGATAGTATTTATTGTATATGAGTTGTTCAAATTGTGGCAATGGAATATGGTTTTAATGATCATTAAAATATGAAATGGTAATACTAACCTTGGGGAATTTTATCATGATTTATTGTCAAACTGGTAATCGTTCTATCCCTATCAGGTACAATTGTTATGGATATACTGACATTGCCAAATTAACTTTTAAAAATTAAAAATTGAATTAACAAATATAAAATGCTACTTAACTACACCTTTTTTTTTTGCATACAAAAATCTAAATCCAATGCAGAAAGATACATCCCCATTTGATGCACTTTAAATTTAGCCAGAGAGAAAAACTTAATATCATAGCCGTGAAACATCTAGTCCAAGGCATTCAACAGTTTGTTTAGCCTATTTTCTCTACTTCTTGATAGTTTAAGGCCATCATCAGTTTGACTACAGTGCTCTGAGAGACACCGTTATGTTAAGTAACGCCATAAACAACAGACTTAGCATCCTTTACCTTTAATCTCTCTACATCACTTTACAAATGAACCTGTGAATTTTGCATAAATCACATGAATTTGATGTACACTGGGATGCAGTTTGTGGAAGGCAACATGCCACATATCTAGTCTGTACAATGACAACCATCTTCAAGTAGCTACCTTGAAGCACAACAACATAGTGCTTTAAATGATAGAAGATTCTGTCCATCTATCCTGATCTTGTTTTCCGTGATGCTGCACAGAGGAACACCCAAACTCATGCTAGGTAAATGTTTAGTTTTCCAAAAACTCTGTTGTTTCCCCCTCTCGCCTGCTCCAGCTGCAGAGGAAATGACAATGCTCTATAAAAACAACAGCCGGTGCGATTCATAACCTCCACATCTCTCTGTCTCTCTACAGCTGGTATATCTTGAGTATGGGGTGCTTCCTCAACTGTGAAAGGGGTCCTGACCCTGAAATCTGATGCATAATAATATAATGAAATAACATATTGAATAACAAATGCTAACATGAGGAATTCTTTTAGGCTTTTTGAAGAAAGACTAAGACTATGACTATGGCTCAAAGCAGGATTACGGTTTGAGTGAATAAAAGCCCGGTTACAAAAAGATGGAGATAGACTCCAAGTAAAGTAGACTCCAAGAGTGACTCCAAGTAAAGTGTGTGATAACAGAATCTGAGCAAGTCAGCAATTTGTCTTGGGTCACTCGGGTAAGCACACAAGTCAGTAAGTGTGTGTGTGTGATATTACTGTACTGACAAAAATTCTGGACAATATTTATAAGTTGATAAATATTTTCATTTCACAGCCAATAACCGATAAATGGTCATTAATTAAATTCTATAATTTTTGTCTAAAAAATAAATAAAATATAAAAAACAAAAATCAGGTAAAGTTCGACATAAGTTGATTGAAAAAGAAAAAAGTAGGACTGGGTCTTGGTTCAATCTACTGGTTGTTGATTGGATGGAGGAAGAGTTGAATATGAGCTTGGTAAAAATAAGTGGTAAAAAGGAGTGGAGTTTATGTGGGATAAGCGATTAGAGAAGCAAAAAGCAAGCTATACATAATAAAAAAAAAAGATTAAATGAGCTTGAAACTCCAATGTCCTCCAATGCCAACAATTTTTTTAAATAGCTCTGATATTGACTGATATGATACCGATATACTGTTAATTTGTAGTTTTTAAAATCCAATTAAAGTTGTCCTCCTTTGAAAGTGAATGATGTTTCTGAAAGACACCGAAGATATTGGGGAGGTGGGTTTGACGGGATACAGGAAAGGGAATGTTGGCCTTATGGTTTCTGGATAACAATGGATATTCCATTTCCCTCGCTGAAGCCTCCAGCCGGCTACAGAGGCCCAAAGCTCAGCTTAAAAACTTTGTCATGACTTCATCCCTCCGCTCTCCCACCCTCTGTCTCTGCCTCTTCTCTTGCTCCTCTTAGTCCTGACTTTCCCCCTGCACGTTCTCAATTCTCTCTGTCCCCCTGTTGCGATGGTTCACATGCCGTATGTGTGGCCTCATGGCCTGACATTTCCTGTCCCTTTCTTCTGTCAACGCAGCTACAGGGCCGGCTGCCATGTCACAAAAAACTTTACATGGATTTTGAACCCATAAATGGGCCACAAAGTTTCCTGATTTCAGGGTTTTTAATGTTGCAATAAAAGTTTTGAGTGTTCCATTTATCATTTTGTAGTACATATCGAATCATAAAGTTTTTTTGTGAGTGTGTGTGTATCAATATTTACTTAAACATAAGTGGATCCAAACCTGACTGACTGAGTGTCTTTTTTTAGCCCATACAATGAAAGTCAATGGGGTCCAAAACTAAATGTTGCTTTGGACTCTACTGACTTCATTGCAACAGGGAAAACATTCTTCAAAATGTCTTCTTTTGAGTTCATTTGGAAACAATGAACAGATCTATTTGCGCCTTAGCTCAAGTCCACAAATCTTCTGTGAAGATCAGTGAAGCAGACCAGATGTGGCATTTTCTGTAAAGAATCATTCTCTGGATCTGTCACAATATCACTGTCAGCATCGAATCAGACCTGGCATTCTGTATCAGATAGCAAATCTGGAAGGAAATGAGACTTTGAGGGGTTGAGCAAAGGAATGTGAGTGGCGTGATAGTGGGACAGGTCGAGAGGGAGTTGGATCAGATCCCCATGCACACAAAAAGTGTCAGACGCTCTGTCTTTTTCCGGGTGTGTTACTGACATCTTGGATTAAATACAATATTGGAAATGCAGGACAATCTGGACAGCATATGGATACTGGGATATATCTATATACATGCCAACATCTTACTGATATATCAGTTATCAGCCGATATCAGAGATTTTTTAATTTATCGGTACTGGCTGTTATTGGATATTCAATGTTCACGCTAATTTCCCATATGTTCTTTCTAAATTATCTCTGCCATCATTTACCAATTACTTTACAATTTGTACAAACACTATTTTTCACAAAATGTTTGCATATTTTAAAATTACATTTTTTTTTTGCATAATGTATTTTAGAATATTTTGATGCTTTGAGTTATAGCATTTAAAATAACTTAAAATTTTAGCATTTTATTGCTTATTTACGTAGACAAAAGAGTAGAATTTAATTATCAGCATATTTATCGGTTATCGGTCATAATACAAAATTAATTATCGGCTTGCCAGAATTATTATATTAAGATAAAAAACAAGAAAGTTAGGAAGGTTACATTATGTTATTCTATAGACATGCCTAAAAGAACTGTATATTGCTACAAGGAAATGGTCATTAACTCATGCATCACCATAGTCCTCCAAATGAGCTCCAATTGAAACCAGACGCACATGCGTGTATCCTCATGGGTCAATCCCTCTTCCTGGCAAATCAGGCTCTGCCACCCTAAATCAAGCAGAATTCGGCCTGATGACACAAAAAAATAACTTCAGCGTGTTCATAAACTCTTTCTGTACAGAAACTCATGTTTATCTTTGATTGTTGCAAGCATGTCACATCTACATCACTGCAGAGGAATGCCGCGAGTCCCGGCCCGTGAGCTCAAGCCCAGCCCAAATCCATTTGGTTCAATTTATCATGGAGTCTGACTCCACATTACTCAATCGGTCTCACACAAACACCATTAGTCCACACACTCAGGGGGCTACGGGCCGCCAAGACACACACACACACGGTTGCACAGACACACATCCATATGTTACATGCACACCTGCAAATACAGAGGGAGAGGGAGGTTTCCTGTTGTTTAACTTTGAAGTGAAGTTAGACTGATTCAATGGCTATAGGACAGCAGAGACTGAATGAAGGGAATGTTACATAACAGTATTTAGACTCAATGCATCATGCATGCCTCTTACCATCAGTCACATGACATCTCAGGATAGGATCTGTCCAGAATTGTGAAGTGTCTGATTACACTTGTATGAATGTTTTGGAGTATTATTTATTTTCTACAGTTGTGAGCCATGATTGGATACCATTTGCTGGCAGATGGTAATAGGGAGAGACTAGTGTGAAAATGATCTGTAATCCCAAAGAACAATCTAAAATGATTGCTATATAGATTAAAATAAATATCTTGAAGCAAAAATAAGGCAATATTTGACACTGAAAGTAATGTTGAAAACATCACAGTACTACACAGATGTTTTATTACATAACATATGATTTATAGCCCTTAGTGCCAGTGTGAATTTCACATCCCAGTTTACAGAAAAAGTAATAAAGTAATTTATTGCAAGCGTTGAAACCACAGGCAACTGGATACTGTCTAGCTTTTGGCGAAATGCAAAATTTCTCTTGAAGTGTAGTTTTGAAATCTCTTGGGACGGTCGTCAGGAATTTTAGTTTATTGACTAATGACATCTGTGCATATATCCGAGTAGCCCTGCGGATTCTGGGATGTGTTCACACTCTAAACGGGATAAACAAGTGATTTACGTTTGGCCCGAGGACTCAGGAGCAAGCTCTTCCGCTTTACCAGTGTTTGACACGGCTATCATCATATAAGGCAAAACTTTTTCGTAATTATACATCCTAATAAAGGTTCACACACTTGCATGCACTTTAATTTTTTCAGCTTAGGACAGCACAAACTATTTATTTACTGTGACAAAACAAATGTATGTGAATACTGGAATTTTGTGATTTAGTTTTCTTCAAATAAGTCTCAAGTATCTCAATATGTTCCTACTTCAACAACGACTGACCCTAAAAACACTTTTTAAAAGATGACAATACCAGTGGGAATCTGGAAACAGTAAATACTGCATGATGACAGAAAAAAAGAAAGGTTCTTTTTTTTATTTTAACAATGTTTACCGTGTTATATGTTAAATCTTCTGCAAGCAACTTATTTTGGGAATGCAAGAAGTAAATTGTCTTAAACGCTGGATAGAGATCACTGAAATAGAAATGGGTATCTGTAATGGCACTAATAACCAAAAATTATGCCTGTATGACCCCTGAGTTTGGGGGAAGACTACCTACTTTAGCAACATTGCAATATAAATCCTATTTTACCATATTTGATTGAATAAAAAGGCCATGTAACTCTAAAGAACATATAACTCCAACCAACATTAATTTCTAAACAAACAACTCCTATGAATCAATTCTTTTTACAGATTCAAATACATTTAGCACAAGCTGTGCAGTCAAAATTCTAAATCAAATGACTCTTTATGAACTGATTCTTTTTAGTGACTCAAAAACATACCAAACAAGTGATGTAGTCCAGACTCCTACAAATCGGTTCTTTTAATGAACAGTTCAAAAACAGTTAACTTGTTAGAATTGTTCTGAAACTGTACCAATTTTATTTAGCAAAGAGATAATGTCTTTCATCATTATTATAACAGAAATATCTAAATTAATACAAATCCTGTCATAAAGAATTTGGAATCAGAATCAAATCAGGAAATCTGCATAAAAACTCAGCTCAACAATTTAGGATAAAAACAGATTCTTCCTCTCCCTTCAAACACAGAGCATGAAGTTTATAGAGAGGGCAGCAGCAATCATGTGGACTGGTGTGGTTTTCACAGCATTTCATCTATGAACGGGAAGCATTCATCTGGAAACGCAGAGCATAATGGGCCAAAGGGCCTGCGAGCAACCTGCTTTTATGCCCACTTAAGGTCACGTCGGTAAACAGAAACATATGAAAGGCAAACACGCCTGCTGACTGCTGTACTCAAATCCTCACATGTTGCCCTTCAGGCAAAGAGTGTTTGGAGAAGTGAGATGACCAGGCAGGGCCCTGTTTCAGCATCAGTTTACATCACTCACACTTTTTTTTACACCTACGCTTACCAATATTCACACAAAAAGTTATCCCTTAGGCAAAATGGCTCCCTTCACTATTAAACTGAAGCACATTGTTGACACCCTGACCTTTGACCTACACAAAGATATATCTGTCAAGTTTTTCCCCATGCGGACTGCTTAGGAAAAAGACTGCTCTGCTGGAGCAAGTTCCAGAGTTGGATATGGGCCCATGGTTGCTGCCTGAGAATTGAGTTTGAATTCAACAATAATATATGAACAACTCACCTCCACAGCCGAGCTCCAGCTCACATGCACACTTATTTTTAAGGGACAGGTCGGCCAACAAAATGAAAATTTTAACTCTCTAAAAGGGACATCGTAATGGGAAAGATGAAACTGGAGAAAAAAAAAATTATTTCAAGAGAGAAAAATATTATATTTTTAGCCTGGGGGAACACAATATGGTCGCAAACTTGTGAGAAAACAATATTGGCAAGCAAATGCGATCTCTGGAGGAACTTGGTAAACATTTTCAGAGGACACAAAAGTTTTGCAAACAAATGCAAATTTCTAGAGGGAATCCAAATGTTTAGCAAGAAAATGCTAATTTTTGAGAAAACGCTAAAATTTTGCAAACAAATGCAAATTTGTCTGGGACAATGCAAACATTTTGTAAGCAAAAGCAAATTTCTCAGGGAAATGCGAAGGTTTTGCAACAAATGCAAATTTCTCTGGGGAACGTAAAGTTTTGAGAAAACACAAAAGGTTTGCAAACAAATACAAATTACTTGGGGAAACACGGGGAAACAGATGTATTGTAAGCCAATGCAAAAGCATTGACATCTAGCCTAATTTTTCTTGAGAAATTTTAAATAAAAAATTAATTAAAATACGATTACCATATACGGGTGTGAAAATGACAGAATTTCAGAATTTTAAAGTATCCCTTTAATTCTTCAAGAAATGCGTGCAGAAATGCAGACTTATCTTGACAGTGGAGCTTGGCAAGGTGACTCTGCATTGCAGCTCTGGTTTAAATTAAATGCAAAGGAATGTACCTCAAAAATGCAGATGAGATAACAGCACACTAACCTCAGCAGAGGAGAAAAATCGCAAGAGAAAAAAAAATTCACCTGCTTGCGTTCCAGACCTTCCTGTTTTCAGAGTCTATTCTCTCCTCAAACTCAATGAGCAAATTTCCAGCGTTCCTGCATGGGCTCTCCAGTCTCCACAGGGGAAGATATCATACTACTGTACTTATCTTCACGGTTAGGAGTGGTTGATGGAGAGAGGCAGAAACAAAAGAGGAAAAGAGACACACACACACACAAGGGAGGGGTCTCTGATTAAAATTCTCCCTGCACATTGTAGAAGACCGTCGCAGCAATAAAGCACAGCCAGCTGGCTTTTGTTCAAGTTTAAGTCTGAACTGAAGTCTTTTTTTTTTTTTACTCTGATTCTGCCTCTTTTTGGTCTTCTGGCAGTGTTTTTTGGAACTGAAGGGAGGTGCAGGGAGGTGAAATAAAAAACTAGCAGGGTTTAAAAAAAGAAAAAAAAGGCTAACCCCCTCCTCTCCTTTTCCCCTTTTTTCACTCTTGTCTTCTCACATCTTCAGATGTGGTATTCATTGGTCTCAGAAGGGTTAACCGGTCTGAACAATGCCCAGCATCAGACCGCAACAAAGCCGAAGCAGCTTTCAAAAGGTCTTACAAGTTAACGCGGCCTTCAAAGCTGAAAGACTTCCAACAGTTTCCTTTGTAGATCCACAATCAGAAATAGAGCTAGCATGGTCAGAGATAAACCGGATTCTATATCAAATCTAAAACTGTAAGAAATCTAAAGTCAGCATTTTAAACTCATGAAATATCCAACTGTAGACCACCAATAATAATAATAATAATATCTTCACTTATAGACCAATATATTGGCCGATAATTGGACGATTAATTTATCTAATATTTGGATTTAATTTTTTTTTTACGATTTTTAAGCAGATTTTAACTTTCATGTACAGATGCGCCAATACCGATGACGATAATTATGTTATGGCAGATAACCAATAGATGGACGACAATAACATGTTACTCCTATTTTGTCTTAATTACTAATGAATCAACAGAAATAAAAAAAAAATGATTTTAAAGGATCCAAGTAATAATGTCATCACAAAGTTCAGCATGGAAAATGGATATTTGTTTTGGGATTGCTATTGAAGTTTACATTGAATGGTATTAAATTGTTAGTTTTGTATTTTTCTTAAATAAACTAAGTGAGCATTACATGATGGTAAAGGTCTTGTATATGTAGCAGTAGGTAAAATGGAAAAAAAAAAAAAAAATCAATAAAGACTGATACCGATAAATAAAGAAAAACCTCAGCCGATAACCGATATGCGCGCATACCGTACATGGTTCCATAGCCTACACATGGCCTTTTAATATATTTTGACTAAATATTTTGTAAAATAAGCTTTAATTACATCTTATTTGTGGTATATTTAGGAACTTTCACATCTTTAGTAAATATTGATTGGTGTTTGGGGAAAATATTCAGGGAACGAAGGATGAAGAGAGAATGAGAGCTGTGGTTCAAAAAACCCACTCTTGGATTCTCCATAAATTCACCTCCATAAAATTCAAACTCAACACATCTCTCTCACGGGGTTCACATGCTAATGCTGGTTAACGCCTCACATGTTAGAGCTGACAATAAAAACGCCACAAACTTTACGACTCCAGTATCGGCAGTGATCGTAAACGAGCTCTTGACAAGTTAGTGCTGGACCAGTTTCTCCTGCAACATTTTTTAAAGAATCTTCAAAATGTTTCCAGAACAAAAAGTGGGGCTCTCAATTGGTTGTATCATTTTAATGTGTTTTTATTATTGTTGAATGATTGTCCCAGGGTCTATTTTTTAACTAAAGAGCCACAAAAAGACATAGTGAGAGTAACACCAAATTAGCATCTGAATAACTTTGCCAATAGAGCCTTTACTTATTATTCTGCTGAGTAAGTCATCAGTAACAGTGTCAAGCTCATTCCTACCTATCCTGCGGTTCCTGATGTCTTTTTAATTTCTGAGTGAACTGCCGAGCTCTTCTAGGGAGTGCTGACCAAAGGAGACAGTAAAGAACAACAGTTATGGGAGGTAAAGTATGTCTGTATACTGTTTACCACAGAAAACCCAAATAAAAGCCCTCAGCTGGGCCTCTGCAAGTGCGGCTCTCTCGGGGGATGTTAAAAATCAATATGCAACCAATTATTCATGTAGGAGGGAAAGCCTCCTGCAATCCAAAAGCTGACAAGAAACTGGAAGTTGCAAGCCACATTCTGCTAATGTATAGCTGAGAGTTACGCAACAGAAATTCAGTGATTTCTGAGGAGTAAAGGTTTCAGAGTCAGAGTCAATGAGTGCAAGTTCCTGAATCTTTGGAAAACTAAGACAGCTGCGATGTGCGATACAGGTGCCCTTAGGCACAACAACCTAAAAACTGGAAACACACCACGTATAGTACCTGCCTATACTTACTAAATGATACTGGACATCGGAAATGCACACGACCTATGAAATGTGGGGCCTCAGCTTATCTTTTCACCAGAATAGATCAGAAGCAAAAGCACAGAAACAAAATGTGGATCCTCAGAGGGCCCTTGGTGTCCCTACCATATTTTTGCAACAGAATACCATAGAAATATGAAGGTGGATTTTTGATTTGGGGCAAAGCACAGAATCCAAATGTGGGGCCCCTGCCATATCAGTTCACCAGTAAACCATAGACACATGGTGGCATTTTCTTTTGATTTGAAACAGAATACAGAACCTAAATGTGCGGCTTCAAAGTCCTTTGGGGGCCCCTAGCATATTTTTGCACAAGAAAACCTTATACATTTGAAGGGGGACTATTGATTTGGGACAGTGTAAGGAATCCAAATGTGGAGCCCCTGCAGTATTATTTCACCAGTATTCCACAAAGGCTACATATGGTGGTGGGCTCTTTTGATTTGAAGCAGAGTACAGAACCTAAATGTAGCGCCTCAAAGGCCCCCCATCATATATTTGCACCATAAAACACTGACATACAAAGGTGGACTCTTGATCTGGGGCAGAGTCCAGAATCTAATTGTGGCCTCAGAGGCCAAAGTCATACATTTGCACCAGTATACCTTAGACATTTGAAGGTGGACTCTTGATTTGGGCAGAGTACAGAATCCAAATGTGAGGCCCCTGCCATATCATTTCACCAGGATACCTCAGACATATTGCAGTTGGCTCTTTTGATTTGAAGCAGGGTATAGAACCTAAATGTAGAGCCTCAGAGGACCCTACCATTTTATTCATTTATTTTTTGCACCAGAAAACCACTGACATCTTAAGGTCAGCTCTTCTGATTTTTGGCAGAGTACATAATTTAAATCTGGGGCCCCAGAGGCCATTGTCATGATTTATCTTTTTTCTTTTTGCACCAGATTATAGATAGAACATTATATAGAGATCACAATTCTCAGATTGGCAGTGAAGTAAAGGGGTCACATTTTAATTAAACAAAAACACTGATTCTGATGTTATATCATGATTTGAGCTCAAACATTTTTGTCAAATGCTGTGACTGATTTAAAATATTTAACTGACATAAAACAAAATTTTTCATGATTTTAGTAATTCTTCATTTATTGTAAAGAGCAGCTATGTTGCTGTAAATTGCAAAGCTGCTTAGGGTGTCACCAAGATAGCCACTGCGTTAAAGCATGGATGGCCACTGTCAACTCCAACTCTAATCGAACATACATGAACCAGCTAATTAAGTTCTTCAGGATTACTTGAAAGATGGATGGAGTTAAACTCTGAAGGTTTGGGGTCCTACAGGAGCGGAGTTTGACATTCCTGCCTTGAAGGGATTTGGCCGCTAGGCTTGCACCCACTTTAAATATATTCAAAATATTACAGATTTGTAGTTTCGACTCCATTCAACTCAAAATTCTGCATCCATTCAATGTCAAAGAGTCTGACATTGTTTCGCAAAGGTCAACATCCAGATCGTGCATGAAAAAAATAGCCAGGAATAAGCAGCTCAGCAAAATTAAAAAAACTTTGTAGGGGGAAGTAAAATCTGTTTACATGAGTAATGGCCAAATTTAAAATCTTCTCCATGGGGACGAATAATAAATGAAAAACATTCACACACTATATATTGCAGCCATGCTATAAGCACATTTAATAATAGCAGGTTGCATCAATTGAAATATACAAAAGTTAACAGCCAAACAAATGAGAGAAAGTGTCCAATATGTGGATTCAGATTTAAAATGAATTACTTTTTTTACTTGTTTGCCTATGGCTACATCTTGCTCTCATTCTAAATGCCTATATTAATTACAAAATATAATATTTTCTGACATTGACTGGCCAGCTTGTTAATGAGCTGTGAATGCCATATGAAAATCAATCAGGCACCAAGCATGCATGACCTATAGTGTACACTTCAATACGTACAGTGAGAAATCACAGATTGGCTGCCATCCAACTAGCGCTCCTTTCTAGACTACAGAAAAGACTGTGTTAATTAAACTCAAGGGAAGTTCATTTAACCCAATCAGATACTACAGAGTGGTGTACTACATTAAGTATAATGATCAGGGTCTTTAGGGGTCTTGCGAAATACCACATGAAACAAAAAGACAAATGAAATTTGGGCACCATTCAACTGCACTGACATTGATTAAACATCTGCTGCTGCACTTCACCACACAGACAGAAAAATGCTGTTGATCACCAAACTTAGCTTTGAGTATGTTCAGGATTCAAGCTACATTATAATGATGGTTTACAGGCACCTCAAAAAAACTGGGCTTTTAAAATCTATGACTGTGATGGTGCCTATGCTTAATTTCTCTAGAAACAATTATGAGAACTCTATTATTGGCAAGGAAAGTTCGAGTTTTTGCAATAGAATCATATTTACAAGGCTTTTCCTTTTTCTGTGCCAGATTTAGGGTTGATCTCAGATAAACAGTATTTTTGGACGTTTCCTGTGCCAAGACACGGATACTGACAGAAAAACACTTTGAGGTCTGAGGTGATTAATGTGCCTCCTTGTGATGTGTGAAGGACATTGCAAAACTCTCAAAATATATATAATTTCATTAAGCATTCCTCAATCTTCAGTGCTCAGAGGAATGGAATTCAAGCTGTTAAACTGAAAAACTGTCATTAAAACAACCTACCGTTTTTGGAGATACACCACAGTGATGTTTCTCAGGTGAAATAAATAAATGAATAAATAAAGAGCTTTACTACAGAGCTACATGCCATATCTGAGCCAGGTCAAACAAGGCGCCAGACGTAGCTTCAGGGTGAATCTATTACAGCAAGATTAATGTACCATGCTTTTATATCAAAGAGCATCTGGGGTCTTGACAAGTTGGGAGCAGGTTGGGTTGACCTTCCTATGGCAACCCTAAACAATCAAGAAAGTGTCTGAGAGAGAGAAATTAGCAATAAAACTTATCCTTTGAGCATCTCTCTGCCCTGCTTGTCCAGCCAGGGAAGCCAAATGCATCACTGCACACTAGTTCATCCCAGCACAATGTGTCTGTTGATGGGGACACACAATGTATCAGATCAAGCCAGGAAAGGACAGCATGAGACGTACCCAAATGTAACTGAGAAAAACAACACAAAAAAGAATACAGTAGCTCGTTTCTACTGGTAAAGGCAAAAGTTCATTGATGGGACTAGAGGACATCTCAAAAATTTGCGAGGAACATACAAGATGGCGGTCAAGATGATGGTGCTAAACAGGACGTGTCAAATGTCCCAAAGTAAATAAAATAAATAAATCAATTGCAGTATGATGAATCATCCCAAAATGTACCAATGAAATTACATCAAACGATCACAAAATTACATATTTTGTAATTTGCGCATTATTGTCAATGTTTTGACGTCATGTGAATTTTTATCATGATCAATCACTGCTATCATTTCGGAGTACTCGGACGAACACAATCTTACTGTTTTTTTCAGCAAATCACTTCCAGTAAGTGCTCAACAACCTTTGGTTTACTGCCACGAGGGCTCTTTGAAGTTGCCTTTCGGTAAACACAGACACAGATGCAAACATACATGCAACAGGGCAACAGTGCAGCTCTTTACCATGATCCATCACGTTTAGCTCAGCTGCTGCCAGTGAGGAAAACACCCAACTGCATAATCACACGCAATAATCCCACCCTCAATACTGAGTGTCTGTGTTTTAACTGTGTTTTCGGCATTCTACAGCAGTGAAGTCACTCGACAGTCTGTACTGAGTGGGAGTGAGTCCTTTTAGTCAGTCAGGCTCTTATTACATTACAAGACCACAGAGCTGGGAAATCAACAGCTTTACAATCTCATCAGTCCATGTAAGACAAGGGCTCTGTTCCAAATGCTAGATTGTATAGTGGTCTACATATAGGGAATTGGCGCCTTTACGCCCAATGTTTATTTCAGTTTTTATGCACTCTAGTGTATGTGTCCAGTGCATTTAATGTATATTTCATCATTAGCATAATATATGCATATTTTTGCACTGATTTGTTGGTCCACACGGTGTTTCCAAATTGTTCACTGTTGTTATACCATTGAAAAGAAACTGAAAAACAATAACAACTACTGGAGATGCAACAATAATTAACACTTGCGTTGTGTGAGGAAATTAAAAGATAGACGCAACTATAGTGTAAAGTCATTTTATCGCTCAACTTGTGAAAATGATTAGCGCAAACACCAGACAAAGAAGAAACTTTCTAGTGCACAAATGTCGACTGCCTGTGTTCATGCAAGCTATCGAATGGAGGAAACGTAAAAGGCTATACGTTTGGTTATACGAATAAGTTAAACAGTTGCATCCTAACTGAACTTGAAATCTAAAAGAAAAGTCCAAATTCTACACAGGAAGCCGTTTTTATGACATAAAAGTAATGCTCTTTAAACTACACAGGAGATTCTACCTTCCATCGGTTTGAATGCATTTTGTTGTTATCATGTTGCCAAGTTAATGGCACTATATCCTAACAAGCATAAAAATACATAATACTCACAAAGATTAGGTAAAAGTTAGTTTTGAGCTAATTCAACTATATTACTACAAATATTTTATTTTGGTACTGAAAAAAAATAGATTTAGAATCAATATTTAGCTTGCATTGTCGGCCATCTTTTTTAACTTAGCATTTTGTTGGCCATCAGTTTTTCACAATAATGTGAGAGTAAATGATAATCAAATTATGTAAAAAAAAAAAAAACAGCCTATGTGGTTGTCTGGTCTAACTGGTTGGTCAGCTGGTCTGTGTCACTGCAGTGGCAGTTAGAAGCTTTGGTTCCCATAGACCCCAAATTCAAGATTCCCCAAATCATTTAGATAGGATTTGGTCTTGGATGCCCAAAACAGCTGCCTGGAGGCATTGCAAATATGGCCGCCAAATGAATAGATTTTCCTTGAAAGGGACTTTGGTGAAAACCCCTGAGAAACCAGCCTCCTTAACCACCTGCAACCAACTTAAGACCAGCTAAAACCAGCCAATCAATTTAGTCTTTACATTTGAGGATTTTAGTTTTTTCAGCAGGGATGGTTAGAATACGTTTGGCAGTTGAGAATTCATAATCACGACATCAGGTGCGTTGAAGTCACTTTGGCTTGAGCAAGATGCAGATGAACCATTAAAAATCAGCAAAACATTTAACATTTCAAAATGAAACATAATATATAAGTACATATTTTATATAATACTGAATCGCAGTTGTACAAGACATTGTGGTATTTTGCACATGCAACAACCCCCAACTCCGAAAATTCTGGGCTTAAAGAAATTTCAGTTTCCCTACTTGAAATTATGACTTTGTGGTGCCATAAACGTGTTCAACTCATAAATACAATCTATCCAATATTACTTGAACACACCATTTAGCTTACAATTATTCAACTAAACAAAAACAAAGTCGACTGTATGTACACATACAGATAAGGTAGTCCTAAGGCTGCCAAATATCTTAAAAATGTGCTTTTATCTTAATAACAAATCTTTCAAGGTCATCCTTATCTGTGTACATACAAGTTATGAACCTTCCAAATCCAAAATTGATGACTACAAAGGATCTAAGCTCTAACTCAACTCAACAACATGTGCATGGTAAAATACTTATACAAATGACATCATGACAGAGGTGGGGAGTGATATCAATGCTCTGTGTGTGCGCAGTGAAAAAGAGCAAAAAAGACAGAAGAAGGAAGGAGAGGGGAGGGAGAAAGTGTAGGCTTGTGGAGTCATGTAGGACACTTTTTTGCAGTGCAGCCAGAGAATGAGGCAGCAGAGAATGGCTTGTGTTTCTGATGCATTAACTTATAGGGGTTTGTAGACCGAAACCAGTGTTTGTTTGTCGTTTAAAGACTTTTGAAAAAAAAAAAAAAACCTGTTAAATGCTGGACTGCTGTCGAGACATTATTCACCTTTCATTAACATATAAAAAACACAAGCAATTGTGCCAGAGGCAGAGAGAGAAAGAGGTTTGGACTCTGCAAACGATTGCTCACATGCGTCATTTCTTTAGAATCCGAGAAAAAAATTATGGGATTACGATAACAAAGCGTCCCAGATCCACTTTACTAGTAACCCTGATTAGAGCTGTCGCATTAAGTGGATTTAGCCAAAAATCACATAGAGCAAGTAAAGCGAGACTAAGACCCTCCACGACAGATTATAACGCCAATATCTAACCGCGTTCCTGATGCGGAGTGTGGAAATGATCACAGATGACTTCACAACCGTAAACAGTCACAGGCCATCATAAAACAAAATGAAAATTGAAAATGAGTTTTATGCAATGACAGACCATCCAGAGCAAATAAAAGGAAAAACACTGAATATACATAAACAATGGACAATTCTGCACATATTTTGATTTCGGAAAGTAACAATGGAGGAAATGGACTTCCAATTCAGGCCTATAGTCTATAAACTGCAGAAATTTTACATTGCTTTTTACCAAGTTTACCAAATAAATAAAATAAAATACTGATATATGCATTTTTAATTTGTGTGTATATATAACCCCACCCCACTTCACTTAATCTTAAATGCAAAATGCCAAAAATAAATATGAAAAAGCCGATTTAATCATTATTTCTATACATTAGTCATGTGAACGTAATATTTTATTTGAATCTTTTTAATAATTATGTCTAAATGTAAATCTGAACTGATTAATCATTGGAAATGATAGGAAATCATTGAATTTAAAAAATATACATGTATTAATTTTTTTTTTTTTTTTTTTTTTGATAAGAGGTGTGCTATAACTTAGTGATCAAATTTATGATTTTGCCTTGGTAGATGATAAAACGAGTATAAAAACATTTAATATTATTTGTGAGCTGAACATATACAAATACAACAAATAAACAAATAAACACTTCTTAGAGTGACTCGCACACACACTGTTCTGTTTCCCAGCATTCCCTGCCTCTGTCCTCAAATGCCCCTGACTTGCAAAATCATTGTAACAAGAGTCCAAGAATCAGAATGACTAATCAAGCAGACAAGAACCTCCTTTGTGTCTTCCCCAAAGCACAACTAACCCCAAAACGGCACTTCAAATTAAGCTATTGACACCCAAGCAGAGACTTAAAAACCAGCGTCTTCACCTCAAGTCAACTGTCTTCATTTATATTTTATGCCACTAAATCCTGACAAACCTAACTAGTAAATCTACAGGGTTTCAGCTGCCTTTCCCAGACGTCAGAAATCACTCAAGGAGTGTAATCCAAGCATTTAAAACATCGTATTTGAGGGCTCTCCCAACTGTTCAGTGATGCGCCATCATCACTCGCTCTCAGCGGCCGAAGGAACAGGAAGAACTACAGCCATGTTAAATTAATCACATGAGCTCAGAAAAACTGTGACAGAGAGGGGAGGCTGTAAACTGCCAGTTTTGGGTTTGTGGTCATTACAACCGTCAGCGTTTCCCGCTCCAGGACTGTAAAATGTCTTGCCAGGTCTTCGTGACTGCATCTATGGCATTTACTCAGAAAAAGGCCCAAATGCTACTTGACTGGCCACTCTCACAAGTACAAAATTCTAGAGAAATGGAATACATTGTACAGACAAATACATACTTGGTTAAGGACCAAACAGTTCAATCTGAAAGTGTCGTCACTAGTGGTCAACCCATATGACGTGGTACCCTGATATGTAAACGAACACGTTTACCAAGGCTAGAAACTATTCTATTAATCGACCAATTATGGTCAAAAAAGGTCCGAATAAAATTTTAGAAAATGGTGGAAACTGCACACTTAGGTGACCCATAAGGGAGAGATTTTTTATTTGAGGGGGGCATTGGGGGGGGGGGGGTAACTTGCAATCATCAAGCCTAAATGTTTTATTACTCATTGTATTTGTTTTTGTGATTTATATGTGGATTCATTTTGATATTGTTACTTGCAGATACTCATAAAAATAGAAAACATACAATTCTAGGTGGTGCATGGGGTGATTTTGTGGCGCAGTAGTTTACACTAGGGGTTTACTGCTATCACTTTAAGACAGAATGCGTGGATCCAATATACAGTTACACATGCTTTTTCTTTCTCAACTATTTATGTTCACTTAAGATATAGCATTGTGTTTATGTGGATACTGGCCAAGACAAGTATTTTGACATAAAGCTGAGGAGTTTATGTGTGAGCACACAGGAACCGTGTGCAAACTATCTTTCGCATCTTCTTGCGCTTAAATGATTTAAAACTGTTTAAATTGATAATACTTAAAAACACGTGCAAATGATACTCCGTGTCAGTTTTTATGAGTGTCTTTGATGCTAAATTTCCCACATTGCAGGAATTTCCCACATTATTAGCGTGAAACCTGCAGGAATAAGTACAATTATGAACAATTCCCGCAATCCTCCACTGAAATTGAAGCACTGGTGAAATATTGGCCAATATGTCATCCTTACTGCTAGCTTGTCGCTCTAGTCTTCAACAAAAAGTCGCAGAATGAAGAAAGCTAATTTAGACATGTTTGCGTGAGATTTTACTTTCGGGACTGTAGCTATGATGCACATGATCTGAGATTACATATACAAAATGAGCACAATAATGCAGACAAATAAAATCTGTTAAAGTGTAAACACGGCTTCAGCAGTACTTCTACAAAAGATTTACACATTTCTGCAAGATTTTGCAACTTTCAGAAAGCATTTAAAATAAAAAAGAAACAATTTATAATAGATTATTATTAATTTTATATCATCATTGATTAGGGTTGCACATGGGCATAACATTTCTGGTAAATTTCCAGAATTCTTTTAGCCTCTGAAGCATTCCGATCCAAAAGCATCTGCAGACTCAACCGAAGGTTGTACCCCGAGGGCACACATCACGGTGCGCTAAATGAAAGGTGTTGTGAGTCAAGGTTGAACTGAAGGACTCGCTGTGGGAATGAGCTTTATATAGATGTACCTGCTAGGAGCCCAAGATGTAATGACCGTTAGCGCTCACGCTGCTGGATCACCTGAAACAAACAAACAAACACACAACCATCATCCAAAGTAAGAAACGCTGTAAATAAGAAAGGAAACATCAGCTACCAGTAGATCTTGCTACTGAACGGCAAAGGTTTATCAAAGCTCTTCAAATAACTAGCTGTACTTCCTCTATGAGCTGATGTAGCCTACTTTGTTATCTCTCCAAACACTTGGAATGCACACGAAAGCCAAAAGATTAAATACATAGATGGTCAACCCCCTCAAGTCAATTAAATGCCAAAATATAGTCCAGCCAAAAATCTTAAGATTCTAACTCCTGCAGATAAACCTTAAGGAATCATGCTAAACAGTCTTAGTGCACCTTTTCTACATGCCACACATCAGGGTCAACACAGTTTCATTACCGGGGAACAATAACACTGGTTCCGGTTGGTTGTCAGTTGAGGTCATTGGTCGGTAGGGATTTATTTATTTTTTTAATTTTTTTTTTTTTTCTCCAGTGGCAGTTTTACACACGCGCGCGCGCTGATTTTAAATGTGTGTACCGGTACTTTTACAACAGTGATTCTGTATTCCCGTTTAAAGTCTGTTGTTGCCATAGACACGCAAAACGCACACACACACACAAAAAGCCTTCGCGGGAGTTTGACAGGCGATCTCATAGTAGATTAACATGGAGGATTTGAACTTGAAAAACGGAGTGTACAGACATCTTTTTGTAGTCAAACAACATTCTTTATGATGTTTATTTATGTGGTTTATTTGATTTTGATGCTATAAATTAACTAGAAGCAAGAGACGATCAGTTAGTTTTAACTGATGATCTAACTTACAGCGATCTGTTAGACACATTCAAGAGCCACAAAACGGTATTTATTGTTTACATTTCTTTAAAAAATGACCACATTTGAAAGGTGAAATAACCAAATGAGACTTTGTTTCATATTAAAAGTATAGTAAAGCTGGTTATGTTAATGTCCTGTCTGTCAGCATGTTGTCAGTGCCCTCTCTGTTCCGCGATATATTGTTGACTCCCCCCTCCCCCCGTGTTTCTCTTAATGTTACGATTTCCAAACCTTAAGTTATAGCTCACTTTATGAATTGACAGTTAAAGGGTTTTGATGCAATACTTAATGGTTTTTAACGGATTACTTAAATGTAAAACAGCATTTAAAGGAAACTGTAATTTAATTAACGATGTGTGAAAGACCGTTCTTCCCCAGTCTCATAAAATAAATTTGGGTCGCACATAAATTGACAGGGTCGGTCGGAAACCGGAACCAAACAAAATTTTTTTTTAGGCCTCATAAAAAAATTGGGATTAGGTTCGATTTTCAGCATTTTTGAATCCATAGCAAAAAAAAATTTGATAGGAAAGGATGACGAATACGAAAAAACACATACGACAATTTAGGATAATAAACGTTAACATTCTGTTTATTAGAAACGCATACTGTAGTTTTTCTGTCTGCCAATTTCAATGCTCAAACGAATGTCTAGGTGGATTCTGATTGGCTGTCAGAATTTGTATCATTCATCAAATAGAAAAATGCTTGAAGAGTGATTACAACGATATTGTTCCTCTTTTGTTATCATTAAAGTTGTGCTTTGGAATTCTCTATTCTCTCCCTCTGCTATTATAACTATCATCCTTTGGGTTATTGGCCCTTTAGTCAAATATAGCTACGGTTCAGTTATACAGTTTTATATGCATTATATACGTTTTCTTTGATGAAGCAATACAAATTGCTCCCTCAGTGGTCAGACTAAACTCAGTAGATGGACTAAATACTTACAGCGCTCTACTAACAAAAGCAGCATAATGATTTGTCCAAGGTTGGGGTTTGGTCACATTTATTGTTATTTAGGGAATTGTAGTGTGCAAAATCCAGTCATTTCCATAGAAATTTGCACAAATTGCGAATTTTAGCCTGAGGGCAAATGATTTTCCCACACAGATTTCCTATCAAGTTGGTCAAGTTAATTTACGATTTTAACACCAGAAAGCTTTGTTTAAAAGTAAAAAGCTTTGAGAGCTAAAGTTTGCCTGCAAAATTCCACCAAAATCTGACCACAAACTTTAATTAAAAATTTGCCAAAAAAAAAAAACAACAACAACCTTATACCAGTCATACCATACCATGTTGGTTACATTTATATTTGAGGAAATAGGATTGACAACTTTATTTTGTTTACACAAACGGGATTGATGCCTGTGAATAAATGACACATTTTTCCTGTTGCTCTCTTTCATACCAAGAGACAGTAAGAGCTCAACAGACCTCCATCAAAGAGCTCAGCTGAGGGGAAAAACCCACAAAATTGACCCTGTCTAGAGCCCTCGGGGACTTCCGCAGCATGTGATAACCATGTTTATCATCTGTACCAACACATCTGTCCAAACACTGCTAGCTAGGTCAACCAGACAGTGGGTAGTAAATGTGGCGAATCTGCACATTATTTCACTTAGTATGTCCGATTACGCTCTATACAAATAAAAGATCCAAACGGGAACCCACTGGAAGAACTTCTCAGTGAACGGTTTTTAAAAGAACCACTTGTTTTGGTCTTATTTGAATAATCTGAAGAACATTTTTCACTCTCAGAAATAAAGATTCCTTTATTTTAAGAGTTTAGTTTCACAGTTCTGAAATTCAATGTTCACTAAACTCCCATTTGTTAAATCCTGTTACACTACATGCAGATAATTCGGTCACGCTCCACTCACAGTACTGATGGGGTTCAAGGTCACTTAGATAACATCAGCACTTACATAATTGTGTCTGGCCTGTGTTGTCCTACAGACAACTGCTGCCCCCTGAGGCCAGGCAATTTCTGTTCTGCCATTTATGCTAAGTGTTAAGTTTGCTAGCCATATTTAAGTTAATTAGCATCTGTTTTCACACTTCCAGACCTTTTTTTGGCTAAAGAATCCATTAAATTTTGGGTTTTACTGCAGAGAGCTTGCAGTTATTTTAAAAAACTGTGCCAATTGTGGGAAATGGGATGCTTATGCAACACTGGATTGTTAGTGTGATTCTGCCAGACAGCTCTGAAATTCACAGACTCTCATTCTTGTGTTGGGCTCTTTTCATCACCCTGAGCATCATCTTGTGCTGAGATTTTGTGGCGTACTTGGGTAGCCCAAACCATCATTACTCTAGTCTCAACCTCAGACGGCACACCCACTGTCCGTTCACTGGACGCTTGCCTACAAAAATGGCCGAAATCATCAGTTCCAATCTGATTAGGGTTTGTCACGAAATCTGAACGACATTACTATATTTGTCTTGGAAATGCATGAGGTGTACATGTGATACTGTCACATGGTGTTTGAACCCAACAGAGTGATCAAAGAGCTAAGAGGAAGTCCACTTGAATGGCTGACAAAGTATATTTGACACAGTGATACTTACATATTGAGATGGTTTACTGAACACTCATCTGCCCGTAAGTCTATGCCAGAACAGATGGTGCTCGGGAATCCCTTGAATAAATGATAAAACCCTCTCAGGACCACTGCAGTGGACTGACAAGCCTTTACAACACGAATACATTCATGTCAGTGTTTGCAAGGGTACTTTTTTAATGGAGATTGATCTCTGTGCTGTTACGTTTTACTACCTGTATTATTATGCTGATAAGTATGTTTTAAGGCACAAAGCAGATTTTAGTAGTTCAGGTATGTTGGTATAGTAACATTGTAACAGTTATTGATCTCTATAAAACAAGCACCTAAATGCTTTCAGTAAAGCCTGAAACATTCAATTTTACCATTAAGTAAACAAGATTTTTTAATAAGGAAAAATATACATTTAAAAAAATAATAATAAAGAAATAAATATTGATTGGTATACATTAGCTAGTATTTTACGCTGACAGTGCTTGCTAAACAGGGTTTTAATGGTCCATTGCTGCCCCAATGAAACATTGCTGGTGCACCAAAAAGGAAAACCTGCATCAAACTCGTCTGACGGTTATCTGATGTAGTGACTCAAAATCCCCTGGGAACGATCAGCTCAGTGGTGACGAGGAACTCTGTGTGTAGTGACCGTAGCCAAAGCATAAACACATACAAACACTCAGCGGAGATACAAAGTCATTGCAATCTTACAGCTGGAGCAGATGGGATGGTGGGTGACCTTTTGCACCAATGAAAGGATGAGATTTTTAAACAAACTGCATATGGTTTATGTTAAACAGCCTGTCACTGCATCAAAGGGTGCTTCCTTACTTTTAATACAGGCCCAATTAATGATTCATCTTATAAATTTATGAAGTTCTGAAGAAATACAGACTCATTTAAAAAAAAAATGGGTGCAACCACTAAAAAAGCAGAAACTATGTTAGATCTGTAAAAAAAAAAAATAAAAAAATAAAAACCTATTTACGGTACTTATCCTAATGTTGTTCCAAACCCTTGTGTTGTTATTTGTCTGTACAATTCAAGAGGAGAAACATCTTAAATTATAGAATCAGTCCAATTATTTCAGTTGTCCCTTCCACAAGACTATCTTATTAATTCACAAAGCATATGAACAACTTTTATAATACATTTTTGTTGTTTTCTTTTGGGCCTGGTCACTATGAACCTCTGTTGTCACTATGAACCAACAGCTGTAACCAATACTTTTGTTCAGAATTGCACAATTTCTTTTTTTGTGTGTGTTACATGGGGGGGGAGGGGTGGGGGTTGTTGAGAAGGTATTCAGTCCTAGGTTAGAAGGCTTTGAACAACATGAGGGTGAGTAAACAACAGTTTTCTTTTTTTGCTCAACAATCTCTTAAAAAGTCAGGTGATGTATGTTTATATGCTGGTATGAATCACCAAATTGGTAATCGCTTAAGAGATCTGCAGTCACACCCTCATTTTACATGATTTGTATCTTACGGACATGACTGTGGCGATGGGAGGGTTTCGGTTCATCGAGTACTGAAAGAGCAACTGATCTGATACACAGAGATCTCCTGTGAGGCGTGAGGGCTGCACACACCCAAACACACAGATGGATGAGAGAGGAAGCAACTGTGACCTTTTCATGCACTGTCAGCCTCATTTCTTCCTTCGTGTCAATCTTTTGTTTTAACAATGCAAATGAGGACAAAATATGCCAAATGTCATGTTGAACCACTCATGTGGATCCCAAACATCCCTTACCACATAACCTTTGCAGCATTTACAATAAAGACAAGCTCTCTTTAAATCAATAACGCTAGTCCATACGGAGAAAAACCAGCTGAAAATATGTCAGCCTCTCTTCTCAAAACGACCAGCTGGTGGTGTTTTCAAATGCTTTGGTGGCACAGCTGAGACGCTTAAGTTGCTATGATTTGGAATATCCACAGTGGCAACTTATTACTAGTATCTCATTTTTAAGAATTGTACTTATTATAAAAAGCAGTAACCAGTAAGGATGTACAAGTAGGATGGTTGGACATTATTTTTCCCACCAGTGGCGTAACATAGTAATGACGGGCCCAAGTGCAGTCTATTTTGACGGGCCCTCTGGGTTATCAACTCAGCCAAAAAAAACTAAAACAAAAATTTATTCCGAAAAAGGGCTAGGGCAAAGGAACTAATATTTATCTCAGTGCATCAAAATTCAGTGTCATCAGTTTGCCAAAAATTATTCAGGTTAGGACTAAATAAACAATGCATTTTGTATGATCCCGGTTATTTATCCCTGTATAAATGCACTAAATGCCTAGTTCATCTAATAGACATTTGAAGTAATTTACGTAAGGACATTTTAAGACCTGTAGGTTGTTTGCTATTTTTTCAGGAAACATTTGTAACAGTATTGCATTTTCTTCTTGGTTTGGTTAGTTTCAGAAGGTAACATTTCAAAGCATACCAAAATCTGTTCATGCAAGTCATATGCGAGTAAAACTCCCCTCTCATTGGTCAGAGTGCAGTTTATGTTCCAGGATTCCTCTCATAATGTCATCAATCCAGGATGAAATGACAAGTTAGCGCTGTAAGCTCCTTGTTGTATTATCTGTAGCTGTCATTACACACCCAAACTGAGACTTCCTCATTCAGCCCATCTTGGACTGATTATTTTGGTGTGAAACCAAGCATAATTGCAATGTTTATGTCTAAACCATAGAATTACAACCCTGCTAATGGGGACCCACTGTCCTGCAGAGTTTAGCTAGAAACCTTAAATCAAACACACTTGAACCTGCTAACCAAATAAAATTTATTCACTGGGTGGTTGTTCTGAAGGAGGTTGGAAATAAAATTTGCAGGACAGTTGGCCCCCAGCAACAGAGTTGAAGAGCTAGGAGGAAGAAAGTGTTTCAGGTTCCGAAACAAACATTCCAAATGAGCCAGGTTCAGTTAAGAAAATGCTCATTTGTAGGAGAGGTGGGAGATGGGAATGCTCAAGTTCTAAATGCCCATTTCTGACCTCAAAGCATTCCAAACCATTCTTGTCATACTGCATTCCCTGTAATTTGTATAAGAACCAATAGAATGCTGTTCTAGATGCCTCCATTTTGGGAATGACGTAAAATAGCACTTCTCAATGCAAAACAATCTGCTCCAACTTTACAAATGGAATGTCCAACTTCTAGTACCATTCCCAAAAGTGGAGGTGGGATATCCAATCATGCTCCTGGAGGGCCTGATTAAAAAACTGTCCAGGAACCATCAAAGATCTTCCTCTTTGTGTTTTTCCTACTTTTATTTCAATCCGTAATCTTACTGGCTCAAAACATATTCCTCAGATTCAGAGGCAGATGTGATCTTGCTTGTCAACTTGTTGTGAAATGTCAGTCTTGGCTGATGATACACAAACAACCACTACCTCAAAAAAAAAAACATCCAAATACTACAGCTCCAACTCTCCCACATTGTTCCGTTGGGGAAAACAGTAATTCTTATTGCAGCTAAACTGTTCTTGTCAAGGTTTGTGTGACACAGGCCATGGACCAGATCCATCCGGTGCACTGCCGTCATCACAGAGACCCATCGTGTGACCTCACAGGGTCACTGGTTTCCCCTTCCTCCCGGAATAGAGCCATCACAATGACTGCTCCATGAGATCATATGGAGTGACCTACATGCATCCACTGACAAAAGATAAATGCAAGGGAAGAAAGTGACACCGTCTACATTGTCTTTCTTCAAAGCCTGTTGTGTCAGCTTTGTAACCCACGAGACATCTGTCAAAAAGAAAAAGAGCACTTCCTGTCCACGTAATCGAGAATAGGAAGAGGAAATCAAATGCTTTCCTGTCCCTGCAGTGGATTGTATCTCTGTCACTCGAACACACACTCACAACATAAACACAAAACAAATGCATAGGTTTGTAGCAACTAGCTAAAAGTAGCACCATTGCTAACTACTACATGTCCCAGTAGAGTGACAATAGTTCTGGTTTTCACACAATATATTAGCTAGCTTTCATAACAGCTGCTTTAATTCTTCTTCCATAAACAGTGTTGTACCACAACAAAATGCTAAACTGCCGTTAAAAATATCTTATCCTTCTCTAAACATTGGGAATTTTGTTCCATTTTAGAGAATTAGTTCATTCAGAAGGTTGATTTAAATAGACTGGTTTAAAAAATCTTTTATTTAATAGTTTAGTGTTGCTAACTTTGTATATGACTAGTTTGACTGCACTATTATGAGCAGCTAGCTGCTAGCAACAGTTAACTTGTAACTACAGTTTCACAGTTGCTTCCCCAACCCTGATTTCTGTTTTCATGGACACACATCCACAGTGGAAACTCTGATATGAGTTTGGAGCTGTACTCGGATAAGCCTGAGACCTGCAGGGCTTGGTTATCTCACAGTGAACAATGTGCTTCTCACCATCATAAAAATCCTGTGATGTCAAAGCACAGTCCTGTATATGCAAGGATTTGTTTGCTATACTTTGAGGTAAAAAGTTTCAAAATATCCACACAATTTTTTTAAAATCTATTCAGAATGATGTCTTCACTAGCAAAGAACACAAACTACCCTTACGAAAATTAACCATGGTTTTACTACAAATAAAACCAAAAAACCATGGTTACTATAGTTAAACCATTGTAACCACAAATTAACCATGGTTTTGCTATATTAACCATGGTTTAACCATGGTATTTGCAGTAAATCTGTGGTTATACAAATGGTAGTCAACACGCCAAAAAACCATGGGTTACTTTAGTTTCACTATAATAAAACCATGGTTATTTTTCGTAATAAATGTCTTATAATTAATGTTTTTTTATTTAAATAAAGCAACATCTAGCAATTATTATTAGCTTAGCCATTAAAGTTGACAATATGAATTGTCATACATCTCACATTTTCTGAAACCACTGTGAGGAAGATTCTGAAATGTAAGTTGTTACTCACTAAAAACATATTAAAAAGCACATTACAAGATGATTTAAACAAGACTGTTCTAAACGCAACTACAAGGACTTGATCTGAACACTGGATTTTGAGCCAAGCCTCCAAAAAGCATTTTTTTACAAGTGAAGAAGGAGTCCAAAAGGTTTAAGTACTCAAGACAAACAACAGTAGGAGACTCCTCACACAATGATATCAGCTTTACTCAGGGAGGGGGTCAGTGTGTGCTTGCTGTCAAAATACCAACACTAAACCTTCACAGCGACCCATGACAGGGTTTGATTGATGCCGGTTGGTTCAAGAACTAAGAGCGTCACATAGGAGTTGTGGCTCGAAACCAAAAGCCTTTGGGGTTTGTTGGACGGCAATAACGGTCTTGAGTGAGAGTGAAACTAGGATCATTTTTCCCAGTGTTTTTTTTTCTTTTTTAACTTGATGCTGGGGTTGCATTTGACAGAAGACTATGACTGCAAGGGGAACATCTACTACCATAAATGTCAAGAAAATACAATCTCAGGCAGACAGAACCTGCTGTGCCACGTACTTCCAGGGTCATTTTTAAGAGTAAACCACTGCCTCGTCCTTGACTAAATTTCCACATCCAGGAAACAGCCTGTAAGTGGTAAAGAGCTGGTGGAAAAGAGTGTACATTTAGACCTTAGTCATTATGCAGGAACGCTCCCCTCCATTTGCTCTTTAAATCTTTCAGCGTTAGGTCCAGTTTAGCAAAACTACAGCATAACGCAAGTGTTAACCGCAGATGAAGAGTTGGCCCTACTCTGTAAACAGTGCTATTAGTACAAACTGCAATATCTTTCTCCATTAGACTAAGTCAAATGGTATGAAAAAAAGGTGTAATGTTTTTAAAAATATGTAAAATATCATGTGGTGCAACTCCAATTATACATTATTTTTATATTTATAGCCACATGAAAAGTATAAGAAAAATATGATTTTACATTTTACTTGATGGTTGCACCACATGACATTTTTAGAGAAATTAAATTGAAAAATATACTCCAGAAAATAATGATTAAGATACACTCACACATAACCTAATAATAATATGAGGAAAATAGTTTAGATTTTTTTTTTATTGGTCGCACCACATGACAATTTTAGATAAATGTATTTATTTCATTCTTTTCATCTTTTCTTGAAGTTGACGTGTGATTTTTAACATGGACAAGCCTCGGCAAGACCAGACAGAATCTGTGAGAGACTGACGGACCTCAACACCTCCATAAATTTCACCAGATTAGACACACAAGCCCGATTACCCGCTGCAACGTGACCACCTGCCAAACTCTGCTGTTACTCTACTATTAACTTTATCCATTATGACAGGATGCAACGAGCTGGATAAAAAATACCTAAATTTATTTTTCATGAACTTGGACAGACAGCCTGGAACCAAAGGACTGTGGTCGAATAGCAGTGCGTTTGTTTCTTGAGTTTGTGTTGCATGCAGATCATTTGTCATTTTATGGCAACTCAAAGCCGGTTGTGTTTATCAGATATCAGATTTAAGGCAGATAGTGTCTGTGAGGAACGTGATCCCTGATGTACACAGTGAAGCTCCAGTAATAGAAGGGAATTCAATGCATTTGGAATGAGCTTGGATGTTCATCCATAATTTGGCAGGAGCATCACCTTCAGAAGGATTTAGCGCTCTTATTACAGCACACAGTTGTAAACTCAATCCTATCAGTCATTAACACTCCCCTAAATACCCACTGTAACATACACAATCATTATCAGGTTAAGGAGAATGAACTTGTGAACCTCTATTCCTAGCCAGGACTCCCATCAACCAAAAGGAAATTTAAAAGATCTCAAATCCCAAAATATCTACTATTCCTGATTAAATCATTGGGATTTTGTGGACCTTCACCAAATACTAGACATACCTGATGAGGGTCCACAAACTCCCAATGATTCGTCTAGATATATTTGCATGTAAACCATGATGGAAGCTTTTATTCCATGAGTGACCTTCATATAATTGTGAGGTATTTTTATTTTTGTACGTGACACCCAACAGATGTCAAGTCTTATTTGGGCCAGTCATATGAACTCTACAGATGAAACACAAATACATTGTTTGTGGAAATCAACCCTTGTAAAAGTAAAAATTAGTGTTTTGGAACAAATTTGATTAATATGCTCAATATTCACTAGTCCCCTGCTGATGTACAAGTCATTTTTTTTTTCCTTCAAATAAAATTATTTGAGTCACCAGGATGAAATCAAAATCCCCACTACCGGTAAAAGACCAAATCTTCAGCCCAAATGATAGGTGTCACTTCTAATTTTAGGAATCATAAATATTTTATCCAATAGCTATTTACCAATCATTTAACCCTACTTGTAACTCCTAAACCCAGGACAGCTTAGATGTCCTTCTAAGTCCTCAAAAGTAAAATCCATGTTTCTACCAAATAAACCATCTACAGCAATGCGGTCAAACCACCTCCTTACTCTTACATTAAGGTTTCCTTAATAAAAACAATCTCTTAAAGAGTATTGCAAATTGCTAAAACTCCTAGCTATGTACTAGCTCTAGTTAACTAAAGACGACCATCTAGATTATGAGGACTCCTGTTGGCAAAATAAAAATCTTTGTGAATAAGGTCCTTAGTGTTTGTAATAGCATGCAACTAGAGTAATCATTCAGGTTTTACTCATCATCCAGAGTCGACTACAAAGGTTCAAATCAGGAGTCTTGATTGTCAATTCCCAGCACTTCAGAATCAAATAATCCATTCTTTTTGACATGGACTTCCCACCATATAGATTTTGTAACATCTCTTTCACTCAGTGTAAAAATCAATCATAAGAAGTTTAACGAGGTTGCCTAAAATTTTATCTCCAGATCAGTTCATTGACATTCTGAGCTGTTTATCACCAACACGTAAGAATATCATATTAATTAAACCCATGGCAAAAAAACATTAAAAAAAAAAAAAAGGTAAAAAATAAAGTTGTTAAACTTTCTCAGTTCACTCACTATGGGCAGGTGTGGCAAAAAAGTAACTTTTTGGAAGTTGTTTGTGAACATAAAGCCTTAACAACAGGAACTATGGGTAGGGTGTGTCTGCTCAGGCAGATGAGTCGTTATATTTAGTTTTCTTTTTTTTTTTACGCAATCAATGCAATAGAGCACATTTCCTTTGTGGGCGGGATGCCACACACATCACTCTTAGAGCCACGGTCAGAGGGTCACACACACATACACATTTTATTAAACAAGATTTTCTTTGCAAAAGCACATTGATGAAGTTTTACTGTCGTTTTTTTTTACGAAAATGCATAAAAGTTACTTTTTTCTTTGCATACACTGTGGAAAAGCTGGAATAAAATGTTTTTTGCAACAAGTACTTTTAAAAGAAACACACTCGCAACACTGATTCAGATTAAACATCCATGTGCACGCATTACACAGCATATACATGTGTATAACTTCAGGCTAGACCTGCACCTAAAGATGCTCTCTCTACATTCCTGGGAAAGCTGAGCGGTTTTGGCTGCAGGGAGGGATATACAGCTGCCAACACGTATATGTCTTCATTAGCACACATGCGCTCGGGTTTGTGTACTCAACCGTGAGAGAGGGCGAAAAAGTTGAAACAAAAACTCAAGCTCAAGAATTCCAAACGATTCAATGACAAATTGAGGCGAGACGAGGATTAGCTTGGCGATTCACACATTCAATTACGTTGTCAAAAGACACGAGGCTTTAGGGAGGATGTCTTTAGAAAAATGTTCAAATGAACGCAGCACATTTTAATCTGACCCCAAACCACACTGGGCTGTAAACCAACCTCACCCATGAGAGTTCAAGCCCACTTCCTCTAAAACTGACTGCGTTTAAAAATCTCAGGATTTGTTGCGATCTAAGGCTCGGTGTGATTTAAACCTTACCAAGAAGCGAAGGGCTAGGAATCTGACGTGTTAAATAAAACAAGCCCCTACGATCTATCAATGAAGAAAGGAATGGTTGGATGTCTTTGTTTTCATGGCAGTGAGATTTACAAATGTGGAACATTTTAAAGTTGGACAAACAGACCCCCTGGGGATTTTATGGATACAAAGTGTTGCTTTTAAACCACAACAAAGGCCCATCGGCCATTGGAAGCAAAGTAAAACAACTGCACAGAACTGGATTTAGTCACCATGTCTATATTTGTCTCTATGAAAGAAAAAGATTACAATGATTTGACTTCAGGATGTGGAAAAGGACCTGTGTTTGAAAGGGTCAGGGTGGATTCATAATATAACCAGTTCAAATGAATTGTTCTTCACATGCTTCTTTTAACAAAATGCTCAGAATTTATATAAAATAAGAGCTTGGGGTTGGAAAGAATTTGTAATGTTTTTGAAAGAAGTCTCTTATGGTCACCCAGGCTGCATTTATTTAAACAAAAACATAATAAAAACTGCAATAATATAAAATAATAATTCAATTTAGCCGTTTTTAGTTGTAATATATGCTGATTTGATGCTCAAGAAACATTTCTGATTATTATCAATGTTGAAAACAATAGCATTCAATTTGGTGTTGTGGAAATGACATCAAAGTTTAAAAAGAATATTGTGTATATCAATTTTCATTACATTTCATTTACACACTTAAATATACATAAGTGCCTGAAATTGAGGAAATACCATAATATAGTATTTGTCGACATTAAGAAAAAACATCTAAAATAACTCCATGTTTTAGTTCACAGGGTCCTGGTGCAATAACAGCATTCTAGTCCACAGTTTTGAAGCAGAAAGCAAGACAGTCATGACAGGCACATCTGGGAGTGATTGTGCCGCTTTCAGCAGATGTGAAATGACAGTGATTGGTCCCATTAAACTCCTGACCTGGAACATTTTTAGTAATGTGTTCCCAACACAGACACACGCCTCACCCTAGACACCACCAAACAATATTATTACTCACACAAACCACATTTGAGCTGTTTGCATTATAGCAACTGTCAAACCACAGCTACATCCCTCCTGATACCACCAACAAAGTCAAATAGTTACAAAAACGTTGGAAGAAGGCCACAGAAAAGCTCTTGTTTTGGAATCTCCTTTTAATTAAAATGAAATTTTAATCACCATTACATTTATTTTATTTAGTCCGATTTAAATCTCTTGCATAAGATGTCTGGCCTCTCAAACCCAGCATGCACAAAATTGGCTGGGACATCAAACGTTTTCGGCTCAAACTCATTTGAGTCAGCTCTTGGCATCTTGTGCTGGTTTTTTTCCCTCTTCCTCATGGTCGGGGTACGACCTCGTAACCATGGTGAAGGGCTGCTAATATCAATGCAAATGGATTCTCTGCTCGCAGGAATTCAGCCGGACCGGAGGAACCCCGAGTGCCACTCCAGAGGAGGAATTCTGATTCCCACAGAAACCAAAAAGTATCAAACCTGACAAGAAAGTGCAGTTTATACAGCATCTGTGATTGAAATCTAGGTGAAATTTCAGAGAAAAACTTTAGTTCCCTTGTCAAAAATGCTGCATATTCATTGTGAATTATTGTTTGTGCTAATCTAAAGAGCTTTTCTTAATCACTTATTGCCATGCTACGCTAGTAGGCTAGGCTATTAGCTTGCTAACTTAGCATTTCCGTTTTGTTGTTTTACCTTTTAGAAATCATAAGTTCATAGAAACATACTCTCCCTTTTTTCTTGATGCTTTTGAAAAATGTATCCACCATTTTAAACAAAAGTTTACATTTGACTCTAAAACTGCCATGCGGTGTAACCAATTAAAATAAATCCTTGCTGAATAAATGTATTAACTTCTTTTTTTCAAACATAAAAATCTTGCTGACTTTTTAACAGCAGTGCATATAACCCATAGAAATCACAGAAATCTATTCGGTGTGGAAATTACACCCCAGTTTTAAACAAAAGAATAAATAAAATATAAATTTTCACAATGAATGTTAACACAATAAAAATGTTAACTTATTTTAAATTACTTTATTTATATGTTTAGTATGTTTAATACCATAGTGATAATGTTAAACATAAATAAATAAATAAATAAAATAAAGTGCCTGAAGTTGAGGAAAACACATAGCTACAGTTAGTTTTGGCTCATCAAATCTATATTTTTATCAAGTTAGAAAGTATATGATGAATTATTCATTCATAAATTATGTTTTGAAGGGGTTGCACCACATGACATTTTACAATCTGAATTAAACATTGCCATAAAATGGAGACCTGTTGACTTTGACAGTCACCGGATCTTCAGGTGTTTTTTCATTTCACGTTTCATGTTTTTTCTCTCTCTTCATGTTTCTGCACATTGGTTGCACCACATGACTTTGATTTGGCAAATACAGCAAAATCTAATTTCTCCAAAATCATGTTCCACACAGCTCTAAATGAAACATCAAATATCTCCTTACTGGTTTCAATTTCCTGTTTTTCCATCAGTGAGGACAGAAACATAACTCAACTGTGGAAACTTGTCACATCTTCTCTGAACAGAAGGACGTTGAGCGTGTAAGAGAACATGGAAAAGGTCTCTCGGGCAAGACATAAGCTCATTTAAAAGTCTGTGAAAGAGGTCCTCAGTGTCACATCCAAAGCGTTCTCATGTGGTCTGTCCGTCTCTCTCTTCCTGTGGTGGGATAGAGTTGTGTAATGGCTGTGAGAAACATCTCTATGGGTCCTGTTTCCACCCACACATGTATAAAGAGATTATTCTGACCCTTATCCCACAGACACGCCATTCCCGACAATGATGCCGTTTTATACCACACTAGCACATCCAATTACACTACAGGACTCTTTCATGCTACTCTGTCATTTATCTTGTTCATCTATAATCAAATAACCCAGCAGAACAGTATGTGGGCATGTCGAAGACCGCATTTTGCTGCTGTGCGCCTGTCTTGTGGGTTTATAAATCTAAATCTATGAATGACAGGAATCTTGAATGTCAATACAGATGTTTTTGTCCAATGGACTTCAGGTTGTAAAACTCTTGTTTAAAGGGTCGGCCAATGATAATAAGAGAAGTTCTTCTCTTAAAAGGCATTTCTCGAAGACATAACGAAAAAGGACATTTCCATGTGTCCATGTCCCTGACCATCACTTATGAACTGTGTTTTGCGTTTGTAGTTAAAAGACACAAATTTGCAAAAACGTTTAGTGTAGTAGGGCTGCATGATTATGACAAAAATCATAATTGTCGATTATTTCCTTAAAATCGTAATTGAGATTATGGTCACAATTTAAATGTAATGATTTATATACACCATTGTTTGAAGCAACCGCATACCATATTTTTTAGATGGAAAATAATCAAGCTGAAAACACTAACTGAGAAATTAAATTATTGCTTTTCTAGTATTGAGCCTCAAATATCAACTATACATTGGATTGGTTTCTTCTTGAATTAATAACAAAAAAAAATTGGCATGGTAATATAATACTATTACTAAAATTAAAACAATGGAAAACCCATTAAGATAACCTGTAGAAAGAAAAAAAACACATCTTAAGCACGCAGAACAACATAAGCAGACTTTAAATGATTATGTGCCACTTTGAACGATTACGTAATTGTGGCATTCATAACTGTAATCATTATTATTTGAAATTAGCCTTTCGCCGGCCCCTCCCCCAAAACGGCCATTGTCCAATCACACATCATAGCAACCGTTACTATGTGAGGCAGTTCCGAAAAACTTTGACTCCAAGCAAGATGGTGAAGCGGTGCGCTTGTAAATCGGACACTAGATTATAGAGCTTTAATCGGGCCTTAAAAGTTAGGCCCGACAGGACCTGAGCCCGACAGATTTCGGCCCGAGCCAGACAAGTACATTTTGATTGACAGCTTTTTAAAAGCCCGAACCTGTTTACAGCCCGACATTATTCAAATGTATGCATGCACACAGCTCTTTTGCCTTTTGTCAAGAATGAGTCATTTATACATGTTTTAACATAATTTATACATGACTAACGTAATAGGCCACTTGGAAGTTTGAACAAAGAAATAAAATAAGTCCTCTGTGACATCGTAACATCTCAGAACTCTAAATAGCCCTAGGTATAGACTCATTTAGCCTATAAATAGGCCAACACACCAATAAAAACGAGTCTTTCTTAAAATTTTTAAATAAATTCTAAATTCAGATGGGTATTTGGCAATAACGAAATTAATTAAGATAAAGACTCTGCCTTATTTGCTTCGCCATAGCAGCTGAAATTTAATAAAAGAATAATACCAACATTAGCCTATATAGGCTAGCCTATATGTCTACATTATGCAATTAAGACTCGATTGGTATTTAGTTATCATTTTTAAAACCTTTACTCACCAAGATAATAATAAAAATAGCTACTCGCAATAGACAATAATAGACCATAACATATGAAAGAGAACTTTCCCGGCAGTGCAAGAGCATGACTGGTACACAAGGCTGTGCTGGTTGCATTTGAGGTACAGGTCATGGTGTTTCTCAGATTTCGCTTTTTTCCCTCCACGGCATACTGTAACCCTGTTTTGCCTCGATCTGGAGGATATCGCGGAGGTATTACTCCAAAAAAGGTCACTGACATGCACGAGTATACCTCTTCCCGTCATGGCAATCTGTCGCGATGGTCGTGTTTGACCATTTGTTTGTCGGAAGTAGCAACAGTAACTAAGGGGGGCGGGGCTCGGCGAAAGGCTAATTATATAGAAAATTGATTCATTGTGCAGCCCTAACTACTTGCATTTGAAGTCTAGAACATTCAAATATTTCACACAAGAAAAAAAAAAATAGCATTATTTATTATTACAATAGAACACTGTTTGGTGCCACCCTCGCCATACTTCTATTTTTCATATTTATGGACTCAGTTTACAGTGGCACTTTCATTTGTACTTATAGACTTTAGCTGTTTTTACACGGAAACCCTCTTGGAAAAAGTTGCTTCTTTTTTTATTATTATTATTAATGTGATTATTTTTTCTTGGTGGAAATGGACTTAACTCAGATAAAACACAGTTAGTCAATTTTAAAATATGTAGTTCGTACAATCCCTAATTTACACCAGTTTATTGGCAGCATAAAACACATTTACATTCTAAAAAAAGTGCTTCGCTATGGGAGCAACCTTTCAGTCCCTGCACCGCATTCAAATAGAGCAAAAGAAACCCAGGATAAAACAAACCTGAAATTAGACTCATATGGAGCGGCAAGACCAAAGAAAGCGAGAGTAATTTGCACAATAAAAACACCACCACCACCACTCACACACGCTCCACACATCCTGAAAACAAAATGAAATGTTTCCATGGCAGAACGCAGTCAGTATGTGGAGCTCATCTGTTTCTGATAAGCTTTAATGGGGAGCTGTGAGGTAATGATGAAGTCATGCTTGTCCGCTGGACAGGTTCAAATAAAAGACTGGTGCTTTCCAAATGGTTTCATACTTAGTCGAGCACTGACACACACAGAAATACGGCTATAGTTTGCAGAGCTTGTCAGGGCAAGAGAAGTTAAAATTACAGTTATAATTTGTGTTTATCTTTACACGGCTGAATAGCAGATACTCCAAATGCATTTCTATATGTATCTGACCTCAGAAAGCATACTGAGCCAGATGAAGCAGAGCTGAAGAAGAAAAAAAACAGAAAGAAGTTCACCCTGCCCTGATCATTTGCAATATTCATGCACTCCTTATGAAAAATGTGTGAAGAGAGACAAGTGGACACACCCGCAGAGCGTGTAAATAACAGAGAAAGAATAAAAAGGGCTCAAGTTACAAACGACTAAAATATGTGACACTGATTTTAAATCTTACCAATATTAGCAGAAAATTGTGTATCTATACAATGAACACAGTGACAGGATGAGCCGTATTGTCCGATTTGCATAAACATGACTCTTTACGGAGTCTGTCAGAAAGATTCACGAAACAGCATCGAATGCATGGAGTTTAGCATTTGGAATAAAACTTGATCAGCCAGTGAATTATTCAGAGCTGAACAAATGACTCCCTCACTAAACCACGAGTTAGTTTTGCTTCCATTCAAATTTAACTAAACTGCGAATAACGTAGGGAAAGGGCCAGTTAGGTTTGGACAGCGTTTTTCCCTTAATAATGCATTATCTTTGTGGAATATTAAAATTAGTTTGATGATCTGAATCTTTTAAGTGTAAGAAATATGCAAAAAATTAAAAAAAACAGGACGGGGCAAAAATTATTTCACGGCACTATACAGTATACAGTATATACTTGGTCGGCATTGATGGGGAACACCCACAAAAACATCATAACCATTTATGCTGTGGGGGAAACAAACCATTCGAATTAACTTGCAGAGATTTTGTTAGGCATTTGCTCTTTACCTTTTGTGATGATTGAAATTGAAATCAGTTCAATCAGAGGTTGCTTTGTGGCATTCACAAATGATCAGAACTCCAACAGCAGCTATGGATATACAACACATGAAATATTTCAAGCTTAATATTCATATTTATATGCTCTCCAGATAGGCATTAGTACCATCCCCCTGCATCACAACCAAGTGGCAATCTTCCGGTCTCTCTTGTGAAACCAACACAGAAGTGACTAAAGTGAAAGTGACGTGACATTCAGCCAAGTATGGTGACCCATACTCAGAACTTGTGCTCTGCATTTAACCCATCCGAAGTGCACACACACAGAGCAGTGAACACACACACACACTGCTAACACACACCTGGAGCAGTGGGCATCATTTTTGCTGCGGTGCCCGGGGAGCAGTTGGGGGTTCAGTGCCTTGCTCAAGGGCAACTAAATCGTGGTATTGAAGGTGGAGAGAGAACTGTACATGCACTGCCCCCACCCACAATTCCTGTCGGCCCGAGACTCGAACTCACAACATTTCGATTGCGAGTCCGACTCTAACCATTAGGCCACAACTTCCCACATGGTGCAAATCATTGACTGGAGTCAGTCCCATAGATCCAAAATCGAATGCGATTCATCTGCGATTATGAACGGGATATTGCCTAATTGTCAGTGAACTATGGCTCTATTTAGTGAACGCCACTCAATCTGAAAGCAGGTGACTGCTATGGGACCGGCTTTACTGATGAGATGTGCATGACAATCAAATGTGATTAATTGCACAGCCCTACTGTGAGCCAGCCTCTATCGGCCAGTCGATGAAAGCCTTCCTTGTTGGCTTCACACAAGTAGAGAGAGAGCATAGAACGTAAAAGAATTGGACACAGCGACCCCATTGGATTCAACGGAGACAAGTGAAGTCAATAAGAAGCACGTACTGGGGGTCAAGTGTACTGCGCAGACTCAAACTGAACATGATGACGTAGATGTCACGTGAGCAACATGTCTGACAATTGTAAGTCTTCTAACCGCTGTGCCAAGAGAAATCTGAATCACCCACCAAAACTTGAAGACGTTGAACAATTTTGTCGTGTTGCTTTTATGGACTCTCTATGGGCTTCTCCCTTGACATCATGCCTCCACGTCCCCCCAATTGCCTCACAGACAGTAAAAGATTGCCTGCAAGCTTCTCCTTCTGTCCATACAGTAATTTCTCTACTGTGCGACAGGTTATGATGCAATCGTTAGCCTATTTTTACTGCTTCTACGGGGCCAAAACGTAACATACAAGGTAATGGAAATTCTTTAGAAATAATTAATGGACAAATGGGAGTCTTTAAACACCTCAGATGTAAAGTTATTCGCTGTCAAAGTGACGCCAAAATGAACGGGAGTCAATGGAATGCTAACAGCAGGTGGGCGTCCGCTAACCAATGGCGGCGCCCAGGGGTGCTTCAATAAAATATGAAACCCTGCCCCCCTGAGAGAAAGCGGGAGGTTGCCACTTGGTGGAAACGTGCAGATTAAAGGCCCGATGACATGGATTATTTTCTTTTTTTAAATGCTTTTTTAATGTTTCCTGAGGTGTACTTATATTGTTAGTATGATTTTGACATTTAAAATTTAGAAATAAAAGGCATTTTATATCCTGATATTAGTCCTTTGGTTTGAATGCTCTGTTTGAAGGGGCGTGTCTGCTGTGAGACTCCGAGTAAACGCCAGCTGTTGTGATTGGCTGACATCTTTGCATTCGAAAGGTGCATTAAATCTGTAACCCCTCTCAAATAAGTTACTTTTACTATGTTTTTTTTGTTGTTGTTGTTGTTTTTTTTTTTACTATTATAGCTGTCGAGATTAACGAATCGTGGAAGTGTTGATTATAGCATTATTTTTTCGATCTTTTCCCATCACATGAAAGGCTGAAGTGATGAGCATTGAGTAGACAGAGTCGGTCTACCGCGTGAATGCAGTGATCTCGTCATTATTGCAACGCGTTTTCTCTCACAAAATGCTTTCATCACAACTGACAGCAAACACATGAATACAGTAAGAGCTTAGCTGTTCAGCATAACACCGTCATTCAACTGCAGTTTGGGCAAGTGTGCAGATATACTCGCGTGATTGATCGCTCCGAACAATATAAAGGGAGCGTTCTTTGATCGCTCTCTGTAGTTAAATCACAATTTAAATAACAGATTTGTTTCATGCTACAAAGAGAAACAACGTGAAGTTGATCGTTTAGTCACTGGCTTGATTCACTGATGCATAAACAGTATTAAACGATTTAGAAAAAGTCTGTGTGAACTTGAATAATTAGCTACACATAAGAAATCACTGATCACAGATCAGGCATTAATGAACACGGTTACTCACTGTTTGTGCCGGTGCTGTCGAATCCATATCATAAAAGTCTGTTTGTAACGCCTGTCCTGACATTGCAACTGAATTATATGTAAATATTTGGGCGGGTAAAGCAGAGAAAGGGGAGGTAACCTTTCCCCGTATGACGTCATAAGGGGACGATTCCAGATCGGCCTGTCTGAGCTCTCGTTTTCTCAAAGGCAGAGCAGGACACCCAGGGCTTTGTTTACACCTATCAAAATTTCTAGCCACTGGGGGAGCATATTCAGGCTAGGGAAACTCATATTAATGTTAAAAAAACTCATAAAGTGAAATTTTCATGTCATGGGACCTTCAAGGTGCGGTAATATTATAACGAGATCCCTTTTGCAATGTCACTAGGGGAGCGAAATCAGAAACACTCATTGTTTTCAAACACTTTGAAGAAAAAGGCTTACCAAAACAAAGTTACTGGATTAATCTTTTTCAAGTTTCCTTTGTTGGTAGATGCACTGCGGAGCTGATTATAGCACTTAAAACCTAGAAAATCAGATTTTTTAATGATATGTCACCTTTAAAAACTATTTGTGATGTGTGACTGTGACACACGATTTATTTTTTAAATAAATTTTACTTTTTGTGTATGTATAAAGATAAATATTAAATTATATATTAATGCATTTTAAATAACAATTACATCTAAATATCTATATGCATATTCAATGGTTTTTTTAATTATTTTATATGCAATATAAAACAATATTGTTTTAATGTAAAAGTCCATTGAAATTATATATATATATATATATATATATATATATATATATATAAATGTAAAGAATAACTATTTTTAGAACTTATTTCTATATTTAAATATCTTAATACATTTATTTATTTATGAGCATATACTGACAGTGTATGCATTAATGTCTATTTCACCTGACTAACACTAACATCCCATGCATATTCACTGCTGCATCAAGCACACTATTGAGACTGAACTCAATTGCTGTCTGATCATGACGGAGTCTGTGTAAAGCCGCAGCAGAGCTTCATCGCAGCGCAGGAGGGACGCGCTGGAGCTTCAGCAGCAGTTACACATGCGTCCCTGTGCTGCGGCTGAAGCCACGCGGGACACCGCACACACTACAAACCCACTGAACACAGCCACAGACAGCCCTGCGCAGCCCAACCGAGGCCTGAGTAATAACACACCGAGCAGAGCGCACTGAATGTCGCTTACCTGTGATGGTCAACGCGTCTGGAGAGTTGCGCGCAAGCCACTGCTTTCATTCAGTCCGCGCGCGCGCTCAGTGCAGGGAGTCAGCACGAGCGTTTTAAACTGTTCTTCTTCTTAGTTTTATGGCGGATTATAACCATGATTTATCAGTTGCATATCGCCATCTACTGTATTTTGAACTGTACCTCAGGGCAGTTGCTTTGAAGAGCTGATCAGCTGGTCGTCACGAGACACCGATCTGAGGAAGCGCACTATATGGCAGGAAACCAGCGCTGCTCTGCGCTCGTCGCGTCTGAGTGAGGAGCAAAATATTGCAGTCGCCGAAAAAAATGTAAGCTAGCGGTCTTTGAGCAATACTTGTTAGAAAATAATAATAATTATATTATTTATATAATTAATGCTAGATGTTGCATTGATACTTGTTCATTTTATCAACTCTATGTTTTTTCATTGATTATTGATTAACGTTAATAATAAATTGATTTGTCTCGAATTTCAATTAAATAATTAATACTGAATACTGTAAATGTCCTTTTTGTAAGTAAATAATAATAGGCTGCATGTAGCGATTAGTAATTTTGTTTCTAATCTATATCTGCCCCACACAGTCATATTGACCATTAACATAAGAAATATTATTGAATTAAACCAACTTGTTTGTGGAATAATAAGAGGCATACTAATACTAAATAGATTTCGAATAGAATTCACTCAAAAGGTTAATCTAATGCGTATGTCTGCAGACTTTACTAACCCTTTATAAGCAAATGCTTCTGTCTAGTGGACAAAAATAGTATTACATCACAATACGGAAGCGTGCTTGGTCCTGTTCTAAATTCAAATCCAGGAATTTAAAAGTCACTCCAAAAGTTATTCTTGTGAACTGTGTTTTGCTCATAACTTCATGAATGTGAACCTTAGCAGGGGAAAAAATTAATTAAAACTCCCCACAGTATAAAAAGTTATACTGCCAGCACAGAGCAACAATAACAAATAGTGAACTTAACAAACAATAATAGAATATTAGATCTAACCCCAAACACTGGATCCCGTTTGAACATGTATGTTTTATCTGGTATCCAAAATCAGTGTTTTACTGCATTTGGTTTAGCAATCATTCTGTCATCAATAATTCTATCAGATGGAGATAAGAACAGAAAGCATGAAACAAAGTGGTAAAATGAGCAAAGTTTATTAAATAATCTTAGTTGCATATGTTTCAGTGCTCAGACTTTATATGGCCAGCACAAATCCAACAAGTTATTATACACCAAGCAACAGCAATGAAACATTACAGCTTCACAGCATCGTCCTGTGATGTTCAAAACCCTTAAAATGGAGACTTTCTCCTCTTACTCGTGAAAACATATCCATTAAAACCACACAGTGATAAGACTCAACAACAATGGAAAAAAAACAATCTAAAATGATTGATCAATGAATAAACCAATGAGTATTAAATGCTTATAATAAAAGATTATATGATAAAAGAATAATACAATGATTAAAGATAATAAATGATGAATGAATGTTAAAAAAAGCAACACACACGCAGGTTGCCATGAAGAATCCTTAGATCCTTCGCCTTTAGGAGTAAAAAGATCATTTTCATTTGGCACTCTAGCGACTGTAAATTAAGCCAAGTACTGAAAAATTGGCTGAAAATCATAAAATGCAAAATCCTGCATTGTATATGTAGCCCTCTAAGCAAGCTGTGCTCTTGAGATGAAGTTGTCGTCGTAACTAACAGATAAAATAAAATAAAAATCTGAACTACCATGCAGTGGTCCCAGAAAGTATCTAGACACTTAAGTCCCACTTACGTAAAAATCTGAATTTCATTGTATTAGATACTACATTGTGCAATCAAAAGGATTCTACGATTATATCTCAAAACCGAACAAAGCTCATTTTGTAAAACGTTTTGGTTGAAAAGTGTACTTAAAATAAGGCAGCGGCTATTTGCACGATAGATGCGGTTTACGCTAAGTGCAAAGTTGGGTTGAAACAGTATTTTCTGCTATTTATACTACTTATTGCAAATAGTGCCAAATACTCAGTACTTGTGGTACATTATAAAACAGTATGCAGTAATAACATATTGATTGTAAATTATAATTTTAAGTGAAATTATTAAATGGATGCTACTTTATTGGGACAATAAAGCAGCTCCCTACACCTAACCTAACCCTACCTGTTACAAGGAGTCAGAGATGTTTGGATCCATTTGCAGTATATTTAATAAGAGAATGGTCAGACAGGCAGTAATCAGAGAACATCGTCAAGTGTGTCAAGTGATTTCCAAAATCAGAAATAGTAACAGGCAGAGGTCGGGGCAGGCAGCAGAGAATCAAAGTCGGTATAGTAAGACATGGAAAGAACAAACACTAGGGAAACCCTCGGAAATGCTAGACGGGGCTAAACAAGACTTCACAATCATCGAGAGTCCAAACACAGCATTTATAGGGGAGTGGTAATGGGGAACACCTTGTGGTAATTAGCCCTAAGCACAGGATTATGGGAAATGGAGTAGGGAATGGAAATGGACACCAAATACAAGAGTCCTGAGTGGAGTGCCCTCTACTGGAGTTCATGGGCACTCCAGCTGATGATCATAACACTACCTGATACTTCAAAATAAAATGAAAATGCCTTTCTGATGTAATATGAGATGTGAAAAAAGGGTCAAGAATGAGTTTGGCAAAAGGTGGATTCGAACTCGGGTCGATTGCATCAAAAAGTCTGTGCTATGCATTTTACCACTTACTCCACTGATGCTGTTATTTGACAGCCATCTTTTGTTGTGTTGACTATCCCAAGCATATGTTAGTGGGTGGAGTTAGTGTAAATAGCCTCTGCCAACAAGGCGAGACATTTGCACTTAGTGTAAATAGACAGTCCAATAAAATAAAGGGCACTTGTTTTGATATTATTAGCTTTGTTTAAAGAGTGCAAGTACTTTTTTGGAGCCACTGTAGATCACGTAGTGAATTTGAAATGACTCAACCTGTTTTTTTAACATCACAGAGAGACACTGAATTAGTATACAGCACAAATCCAGCACAGAGGGGTTCTTTGAATGTGGTGTTGAATGTGTGTAAGTGTCTGAGTGTGTTTGTGTCAGAGATGCTGTAGAAGGATAGAATCCCGGCCGGCTCGTCCAGATACACGCCAAATTTGTTTAAGGGAGGTGCTGGGGGAGGAATGTGTGTTCCCATATTATCATGCCAGGCAATCAGTTTCTCCCCGAAGCAGCTCAGAATCCAGGATTTGTCATTAGCTCCAAACCTGCTTTCAAAACCTTCTCCTTTCCTGCCGATTCCTTCATAAGACACGACCATATCACCCAACCCGCTCCATTCAGCCTCCCAGTAACAGCGTCCAGACAGACGCTCCTTACACAGAACCTGCGGAAGGCCATCAAATCTCTCTGGATGATCAGGATATATCATTGGATCTGGATTACATATCAACTTCTTGTTGCTCTCTACAACAGCGAGACGATTGTGTACTGTGTTTTGATCCAGTGTGAGATCACAGAAATCTGCACACACAAAAAAAGAGAACACAATTAAGACCACAAACTATGTTCAAGAATCAAATTGGTCAAACTGGACTTTTAGTTTCCACAAAAACATTTTTGACCACATGTATACAGTAAACCTAAATCTTATTCTAGTCTTCTGTAAAAGGGTGTCCTGTAAAAAAAAAAAACGTATGTGTAGACCTACATTTCAGGAGCTCTTCTCTATTCATGTTCTCTCCACTGTGTTCCATGATCCTGACTGTTAAATAAAAAGAAAAGCATAATGTGTCATATTCTGTTTATTGCACTCACCAATAATGTTGTAGAAAAAAAAACACAAACAAAATATAGAACAGTAAATAATAAAGCGGATAGTTCACACAAAAAAGAAAATTCTGTTATTAATAATTCATCATCATGTCGTTCCAAAGCCGTATGAACTTTATCTTCAGAACACAAATTAAAATATTGTTGATGAAATCCGAGAGCTTTCTGAACCTGCATAGACAGCAACCTAACTACTACATTCATGGCCAAGAAAGGTACAGTAGTAAGGACATTGTTATAATAGTCCATGTGACATCAGTGGGTAACACTTTAGAATAATGATCCATTAGTTAATGTTAACTACTTTAGTTGACATGATCTAAGCGAGAACAATCCTTTTACAGCATTTATTAATCTTAGTTTATGTTAATTTCAACATTTACTTATGCATTATTTAAATCAAAAGTTGTGCTGCAGCAGAAGAGTGTTTAGAGATGCACAGAGGTACGTTAGCCTAATTCACACAAGCTCTCTCTCTCTCTCTTTCTGTGTGTGTGTGTCTCTGTCGCTGTCGCTCTCCTTCTAATAACTTCATTAATAACTGCATTTGAATGCTATCAATGGCTCAAGCTCCATTAACAGCTTTAAAACATCATTTTGGTACTAGCAAATGAGGCATTGGATAAGATGCGGAAGAAATAGTCCTACTTACAATAGCAATAAGTACAAAAACCGGACGAATCCCTTTAAATAAATCATCGGATCGATGTATTGAGGTTTGGTAACCATAGATTAAGCGGAATAATTGACAACGGGGTGTTGAATTATTAGAGAAATAATGCACACCTGAGATCAGGGCCGTGCACAGACCTTTTGAGGGGCATGTGCTTAAACTGAAAAAGGGCACCCCCCTGCCTTTTTTATATCAATTATATATATTCTCTTTTTTAGCTATTCTGATTGGTTTTATAAGCTAATTTGTATTATTTGGTTAACATGATTTTGAATGAAATTGAGAAGAGGGGAAGGTGAGCAATGAGTCAAGTATTTTTGACAAACGTTTTTGAAATATAATTTAAGTAATTATGTCCTACTCAATTCCAGATTATAAGAAACTATAGCCATACCGTTACTATAACATATCCAACATGTATCCGCCTACCTGGCAAAAATGTTATACTGTGGTGGACCAGGGATGTTGGTCTCTTGAAGGTCTCTTATTCACTACACTTTCCCTAAAATAAGCCAGCAATGAAAAAATAAATAAAAATAGTGTGAAAAGTACAGTTGCAGTGAAAAGCATTTCTGAAGGATCACGTGACACTGAAGAGTACTGAACTGGAGTAATTGATGCTAAAAATTCAGCTTTGATCACAAAAATAAATTACATTTTAAAATATATTCAAATAGAAAACACTTATTTAAAATTGTAAAAATATTACACAATATTACTGTTTTTGCTGTATTTTGGATCAAATAAATGAAGCCTTGGAATGAATCGTGAATTACATTCTGCATGATAAAATATAAAGATTTCACAGTGATCTTCTGTAATTTTTTTTATGTACAACTACATTACTGTAGTAAACCCATATTTTACTACATTTTATACATGTGAGGACGAGCCTAAATGTTAATAAATTAAGTGTATCAGCAATCATGAATCAAAGAAGAAATTTCTTAGAAATATATGTTATCTAGGTGATGAGGATCATGCGTCGCTTTGTGTAAGTTCCAGTACGAAACAGCGCGGGGGCGCACTTGTTATGGTTTTCCGATGGTAAAAACAAATTATATGTTGTTGTATTACTTATCAATATATAGTTTTTGACCAGCGAATGTGTGCAAATGTGAATTTTTTTTTTTTGTCCGTTATTAAAACGGCGCCTGCCGCTGCCGGCATCACATTACATTTTCATCTACAGGTTACAAACTAATTTTTGTAGCTATATAGACGGAGCGCTCAGTTTTTCCTGTGGTAAAATGCATTTGGCCAAAATCGCATTTTATAAAAGATGAAATGCAACTGTATGCAAAGGCTATTTAAGTGTTGGCTATGACTATATGGCAAATGCTAGCCCTCTCTCTCAGGCGACATCCCACATGTCTCAGTCAGTGAGTCAGTCAGACATCAAATAAATAAAATATGAGCCTTTAAAGACATAGTGTTTAGTAGTACTTATTCAAACAACAAGATATTTATTTACCCTTCGCAAAACTTTGTTCAGCTCAGCTGTTGTCTACTGTGTGACTGCTGTGGAACTTCAGTTGATTCAATGAGTTTAGAGGGGGCGGAGTTACAGCTTGAGGATCGAATAAGATTTACACAAGCTCGTTTTAAGAACTTTCATTTGCTTAATGTTTGTAAAACGGACAGACAGACGTAAAAAAAAAAACACCACCAAAAAAAAGGGCACTTCGGAGTGTAAGGGCAAAAAGGGCATGTGCTCTGCACAGGTTGAGCCCTACCTGTGCACGTGCCTGCCTGAGATGTAACGGCCATTCCACTTCACGTCGTGGCCATTATTCTAAAGTGTTTCCCATCAGTGGCTCTACCATTATTTTATGAAGCTACGATAATACTTTTAATGCACAAAGAAAAATAATAAAAATGACGACTTTATTCAAAAATTTCTTCTCTTCAGTTTCAGTCGACGTGCATTAAAGGGTTAGTTCACCCAAATATTACAATTATTTCATTAATGACTCACCTTCATGTTGTTCCAAACCCGTTAGACCTCTGTTCATCTTCAGAACACAGTTTAAGATATTTTAGATTTAGTCCGAGAGCTTTCTGTCCCTCCATTGAAACTGTGTGTATGGTATACTGTCCATGTCCAGAAAGTTAAGAAAAACATCATCAAAGTAGTCCATGTGACATCAGAGGGTCAGTTAGAATTTTCTGAATCGTCGAAAATACATTTTGGTCCAAAAATAGCAAAAACTATGACTTTATTCAGCATTGTCTTCTCTTCCGTGTCTGTTGTGAGCGAGTTCAAAACACTGCAATGTAGTGATGTCCAGTTTGCGAACGAATCACTCGATGTAACCGGATCTTCTTAAACCAGTTTACCAAATCGAACTGAATCGTTTTAAACGGTTCGCGTCTCCAATAAGCATTAATCCACAAATGTCAGTCACAAATGTCAAGTGTCAGCCACATTAAAAAAGTTAACAGCTTAAGTCATTTGTGGATTAATGCTTATTGGAGAAGCGAACCATTTCAAACGATTCAGTTTGATTTGGTGAACTGGTTCAAGAAAATCCGGTTACATCGAGTGATTCGTTCTCGAACCAGATATCACAAACTGCTTTGTTTTGAACTCTCTCACAACAGACACGGAAGAGAAGACAATGCTGAATAAAGTCATAGTTTTTGCTATTTTTGGACCAAAAAATTCTAACTGACCCTCTGATGTCACATGGACTACTTTGAAGATGTTTTTATTACCTTTCTGGACATGGACATTATACCATACACACAGCTTCAATGGAGGGACAGAAAGGACTAAATCTAAAATATCTTAAACTGTGTTCCAAAGATGAACGGAGGTCTTACAGGTTTGGAACGACATGAGGGTGAGTCATTAATGACATCATTTTAATTTTTGGTTGAACTAACCCTTTAACAAGCACCACGACATATGCTTGATGCTTCTGATACTGTACATGAGCTGGCGTTCAGACGAAGAACTTGGATGCACTGCACCTTGTTTAGGAATGAACACACATGCATTGTGCTACTCTTATGAATGTTCATCGAAGACTAACATGCAAGAGAAGAAATTGTTGAATAAAGTCATTATTTTTGTTTTCTTGAGCACAAAAACTGTTCTCATAAATCTCTAATTGTGGACAAAATACAGATGTCCGACATTTACTGGTCAAAATCCTCATTAATTGAGCTTGATTTTGGTGAATTGTTATTAATGTAATGACGATGCCAAATATAATGACAGTTTAAACAGTGTTTAATTATTCAAAAATTATAGGGTTTTTCACATTTCCTGAAAAGTAGAGTTTGGAGATACATACAAGGTTTCTGTCCAACAGCGACAAGATATAAGATTTAAAAATTACCTCAACTTCTCTGGTTAGCAGCTTCACTCCTGAATCCTAAAGTTATTGTTACTTGGGTAAGTTCCTTTAGACTGTAGTTTAATGTTTGTAGAGCTGAAACAACACAAATGAGTGAACTTACAGGTGCACAGTCTAAATATACAACTCTGCAAGATTAAGTAATTGACCTGTAAGTATACACCACACCCCTTGGTTACTTATGCTTTACGAAAACATTACTTTAGAATCGAGCAAAGCTTTCAGTGAGCAGTGTAACTTTCAATAAAATGTTCACATAAAGTGGTACAGATATATTTGATATTATTCTTACTTGGGCTAAAATCTGCTGTAACATGATTGAAAACTGAAACCTAAAAACTAAAAAATAAATAAAAAACAAAACAGAGCATACAATATCATGATCATAGGTAAATAACAGTAGTATCTTTTAACATATTTAACATATTTCTCTATATATACTGTTGGTAAAAATGTGATGAAAATAAATATAAAAGGTGCAACACCATATCCCCTCAGGTTTATAGGTTTATGAGATTTTAAAATTACCTCAGACTTACCAGTTTTGACAAAATGAGTCAAAGATCAGAGTTTGAAGAATGACTGACCTTTATCACAGCACCACACCCATTAGTTACACATGCTTTGCAAAACCTTGAATAAGAATCAAACTGAGCTCCAAGTAAGCAGTGTGACTTTCAGTGAGACGGGTTAATTATTGAATCAGAGTTTGTAAATCTTCATCCATGTGTAAAATGCACTGGATTTGTGTGTATTTTAAGACTTTTCTGGCAGTGCTCTACTCTTCAGTCAATCAGATTCCAGCTTATTGACATGTCTTCATTTCACTTCCTTCTACTGTAGTGAAGTGAAGCCAAAATGTCACAAGATCCCAGCTACGGAGGGTGGATAGGGCCAAAACACTTTAAACGGAATATGAAATTTGGCCATGTTGACCTGCACTGTTCGTCCACATTAACACAGCAATTTCGAGTGCTTTTCTTTTCTTTTTCTTTTTGGATGTTAAGAAATGCACATTTTGGCCATGTTAAGGTGTCAGTTTTTGACACATTTCTTTAGTATATGTAAAGATGTACAGTTGTTTGTACCAACTTGTACCATGTTAAGATGACAAATTTGAACGTGTCTCTGAATGTATATCTTTTATGTCATATTTAAAAGGCTATTTTAATAGGCTTTTTTTCTACATTTCTAAGTAAAACAATGGAATAAGAAGAACAAGACGACAATGGAATAAAATCAGTCTTAACAAAATTCATTTGAACTACAGAGGTGGCATAGAAGAACACAAAAGTGGCATATAAGTGTTTATAGACATTTAAGGAGGCTCAGAGGTGGCATGAGTGCATAAATTCATAAATTCATGTTGAGATTAATTTTGAAAATAGAAATATTCACTGATTTAAATAACAGAAATGATACTTTAAAAATGAAACTAGGTGGAAGCAAATCACTAATTTTATCACTGAATCATTCATTCAGTTGATTCAATTGAAAGACTGTTTTATTCGGGAACGAAGCAAGTGACTGTCTTTATAATAATAATTAATTAATAATAATAATTCCTTACATTTAGGCATTCAAAGCACTTTATTTTGTCAGGGGGGTATCTCCTCATCCACCACTAGTTTGCAGCATCCACCTGGATGATGCGACGGCAGCCATATTGCGCCAGAACGCCCACCACACACCAGCTTACTGGTGGAGAGGAGACAGAGTGATGAAGCCGATCATCAGATATGGGGATTGTTAGGAGGCCATGATGGTCAAAGGCCAATGGGCAAATTTAGCCAAGATTCCGAGGTCACACCTCGTCTCTTTTCGAAAGACATCCTTGGATTTTTAATAAACACGGAGGGTCAGGACTTCAGTTTAACATCTCATCCGAAGGACGGTGCTTGTTGACCGTATAGTGTCCCCATCACTACAATGGGGTGCTAGGACCCACACAGACCTCCCCTGCTGGCCTCACTAGCACCTCTTCCATTTATGAATTGGGGATTAAATTATAGACTGACTAGATTAGTTTAAAAACACACATTTATTCATAAAAGAAACACCAATGTGTTTGAAGGTTTGAGATGTGAAAACTCCAGTTTTCAGTATTAAAAAACTCTCCCACTACTAATTTCCAAATGGTGCAATGCTCCATGTATGTATCAATGTCCTGTTTATTCACCTCTAACTATTGTTTGTATTAAGTACCTATTTTAATTTTTTTTTTTTTTTGTATATATGTGTAACTGTTGCTTCCTGGAGGAACTATGTTTCACTTTTAACCATTGCCATGCAATGTGCTAAAATGACAATAAAGTTGACTTTGACTATTAACACTAAGTGCAAATAGTCTGCCTTGTTGCCAGAGGCTATTTAAACTAACTCCGCCCACCAAAATCTGATTGGGATAGTCAACAAAAATACTAAAATCTAATATCAGTCCCTAGTAAGGTGGCATCCATTTAATAATTTGAATTAAAATGATAATTTACACTCAATACATTATTATTATGTACTGTTTTATAATGTACTACAATACATAGAGAGGTGAGGTTTGTGATATTTACTGAAGCCGGCCACCAAGGGGCAATCAAAAATGTTTTGGCTTCACTTTATGAATGTGTGCGGCACAGCCAGTTATTAGCATCAAACTCTTATTTGATTATGAGAAACTGTGTATCATTAAAGATGTAAGCTTCAATATTAGACTGCTGTTTATAATAAAACTGCTACAGTGACAGTAATTTCTTAATTTATACTAGAAGAACACAATCAACATGCAAAATCAGTAGTTTTGGCATTTTTAATAGAATAACAGCACACATTTGTATCATCCTCGTATGCTAGTAATCCGCTAAACAGCATCCATAGGGCTTATAGTCAGAAAGTGTGCTTATTAGAAGAAAAGTGATATACTTACATGCTAATATTTCTTTAGACAGAATGATACTTTCTATTCATTTTCCACACAATTATGCCATCTGATGAGCATTAGCTGCTTCCAGTGCTGTCTGCCTGTTTTCTCTGCCTCAGTAGATGTTTCAGAGGAAGATCATTTCCTGCATATGTTCCACTCATCTCATATTACATGCTCATAATGCCCTGCCTCTATGACCAAGTTACTTTCGCTTTCTGTCTTTGTGCAAAATTAAGGGCTAAAATAATGCAAAAATACACATTTATAGCCTATACAAAAAAGACCACTTAGAATTGACTGTTAAAGTAAGATGGTGTCTCCACCAATCACATAATGTATCAGATAAGTGATCAAATATCAAGCTAATTAAAGAATTCAATAAGTTGTGGGGGGGGGGGGGGGTAATACTGTTATTTAGCAAGGATGCTTTAAATTGATCAAAGGTGATGAGGACATTTATAATGTTACAAAAGATTTCTATTTCAGATCAATGTTGTTCTTCTGAACTTTCTATTCTTCAAAGTAATCTGAAAAAATTCTACTCAAAACATAATAATATTATTAATAACACGTTTTTGAGCAGCAAAACACCATATTAGAATGATTTCTGAAGGATCATGTGATTGGAGTAATGATGCTAAAAAATCAGCTTTGAAATCACAGGAATAAATTACATTTTAAAATATATTCAAATAGAAAACAGTTCTTTTAAATAGTATAAATATTTAATAATTTAACTGTATCTGCTTTGGGTCAAATAAATATATGCTAGATGAGCAGAAGATACTTAAAAAAAAAAACATTAAAAGTCAACATGTCGACATTGCTGCAACATGTGTACATTTAATATACAATTGACACTTAAATAGACAAAGTGAAATGTTGTAACTCAAGCCACAACAGGGGACAAGTTTCATTCTTAAATATAATTTAGCAATTTATTTTATTTGTGCACAGACAGGGTCTTCAATAAGTTAAATTGGAAGTATGAAAACGAAGAATAGTAAATGGAAAAACATTTTCAAGTAACAATTTTTAAGCTATTTACTTAAAAAAATGGAGAGATACCCAACTATTGAAAGTAGTTCTTTATTAATCCATTAAATTACAATTATGTAATGTTATGGCATGCTTTTAAACAATGTTGTAGTAAGGGACAGCATGTTGGGACAGTTGCAACAACTGACAGCTGTGATAAAACTTGGTATATTAGCTTGACACAGTATCATTGATGCATGCTAGCTATTCCTATTAGAAAACACAGATTTAAATGTTATGTTTTTACAATGCTTCACATTGATTTGCAAGCAGCAGTAGATGATGAGATTATCAAATCACACCTCCAGGGGGTCAGTGAGCCAATAATTTAAACTTTTGGAGGAAAGGTTTACGAATCTGTCTTCTAGCAGGGTGTTTTGCATATTATTTATTACATATTAGATTGTGTAGGGCATTAAATGAGGATAAAAGACCATAATAATCATATGGCGCTTTTCCACTGCACGGTACGGCTTGCCTTTGCGGGGTTTTCCACTGCGTACAGTACCTCGTGCTTTTTTCAGTACCACCTCAGCTGAGGTTCAAAGCGAGCCATACTGTTACCAAAAATTTGATGCATAAACCCTGCTGATCACTGATTGGCTGGAGAATATCATCACTACCTGAGACACTAGAACTGCTAAATTAAATCAGCAGAGCCAGTGAAGATGGAACGCAACTTTTTTCCAACAGTGCAACAGTTTCGAACGAGCACACTGTTTTAAGTTTGGATGTCATCAGCCTCTTTTGAAACAAACTCCTTCGTCTTGCAGTTAAAAACATCCACCTGCCAAGAAAAAATAAAACAGTTCCATCAAGACGCATTTGCGTACCGACATGGTTGACAGCTGTTAATACACAATTACCATTTTAGATCACAAACTGTACTATATAAGTTTTATTTTCAACCTGAAAGCATAAATCTAGGCTATGCCTACCGTTTCAAAGCACAATGCAAAACTGTGACATGCATCCACTGACGCTCTTTAATCAGCAGCAGGGCTAAATCAGGAAGCGCGTATACTTACTTGCCTGCAACCCGCCAAAATAAAAGTCTGCTGATTTTAAGTTTGAATATGATGAAAACGCTTTTATTTGTTTATTTTTAGATGCTTTTATCCAAAGCGACTTAAAATTGGGGAATACATAAAGCGATACTTCTTAAAGAGGCAAACAAAGAAAGTAGTAGTAAATATTAGCTTTTTTATTTTTAAGTTTACTATAAAATAAATGTATTTGTATTTAATACTAGGAGGACTGCCTTTTATTTTTAATAATATTATCACACACTATTATTTAGTTTATTTACTATTATTTTAACAATAATATTTAAAACTAAATAAAGTGCAAATAATATTATAACTATTATTAATAATTTTTTTATAGTTATATTTAATGGGTCACGCTATATGCAGTGTGAGGACCAAACCAAATCTCCAGGTTCTCTTATGAAAACCAGGCTGAAAAAACTATGTGCACCCCTGTCTATAACCCTGCCCACTCTAAGTGGTGCTAAACTGCAGTAGAAACACAAAAAAAGCCATGTCGAGCCGTGCAGTAGAAAAGCTTCAATACACACAATCAGTGTTGAGCAGTAATTAGTTACAGTAACATATTACTTTAAGTAACTTGTAGTGAAATTATTTACTATTTAGGTTTCAGTAATAATATTAAATTTTCTATCCATAAAACAGGTCTTTACTTAAGTTACTTTTGATGCCTCAATCCAAAATCCAAAAACCAATCCAAAAACTTTTTAGACTGTAAAAAATAAAAAAATATTTTTTTTCCGGTTTATCATAAACCTCCAGTTTATGAGTCTCAAATACAAAAAAAAAATCAATTTTCTTGAAACTACATAAAAGTCCTTGTCAGAAAAACTAAATTACCCCAAATGTTGCCCCAAGTAGTCAAACACAGTTGTCTGAACAAAGAATTTTATATTGTTGAAATGTTTAGGCTTTTTTTTTACAGTCCCAGCATGCATTGCAGCATGAATAAAGTGTTTAAGTTTAAGGTGGACTGCCACCGGACTAATGATCTTGGTGACAGTGAACAGGCCAATAAATTTGGGAGGCAGTTTATTAGAGATGGTACGGAGAGGAATGTTCTTGGTAGAAAGCCACACTTTTTGACCCACGATGTATACGGGAGGCCTTGACCGGTGGCGGTCGGCTTTAGCCATGGTGCACGCCCCCACTTGGAGTAGAGTCACGCGGGCTCTAGTCCAAGTACGGTGACACCTCTGGACAAAGGCGTGAACGGAGGGGACCGCGACTTCGGATTCTAGACTGGGAAAAATTGGTGGCTGGTATCCTACACTACACTCAAACGGAGATAGGCCCGTAGCTGATATTGGTAATGTATTGTGGGCGTATTCCACCATTGACAGTTGTTGGCTCCAGGAGGAAGGATTCTTGGAGACCAAACATCGCAACACCCTTTCCAAATCTTGGTTGGCTCTCTCGGTTTGACCATTGCTCTGGGAATAAAGTGGGCCGCCTTTGAGAACCAGTCCACCACGGTCAAAACTACCGTGTTGCCCTGGGAGGGCGGGAGGGCGGTAAAAAAAATCTAGTGTGATATGGGACCAGGGTCTAGAAAAGACCGGCAGCACTTGAAGTAACCCATCAGGGGGTCGATTGGAAGTCTTACCAGTGGCGCAAACCGAGCAAGCCAAAACAAAGTGGGAATGTCGCGAGCCATAACTGGCCACCAGAATCGTTGCTTGACCAAAAATTTAGTACAGCTAACTCCTGGATGACAAGCCACATTAGAGCAATGCCCCCACTGAATGACGTTGGACCGTAATCCCTCCGGCACAAATAATCGATTCGGTGGGCACCCGGGCGGAGGCATTACCCCTTCTAAGGCCGTCTTGACCTTCGATTCGACCTCCCATGTGAGTGTGGAGACCACTGATGTCTCAGGTAAAATACACTCGGGAGTAGACGGGCATTCGGAACGGTCAAAAATGCGCGATGAATCGGGTTCGATGTTCTTGGAACCCGGGCGGTACGAGAGAGTAAAATCAAAATGTCCGAAAAAAAGTGCCCACGAGCCTGCCTGGAGTTCAACCTTTTTATGGAGCTAGACGAGTCTCAATAAAGATAAATGCACACACTACATTCACATATGCACACACAGGATTCATACATGCACACACATGATTCATAAATACACACACAGGATACACAAATGCGCACAAAATTCACAAATGCACACACAAAATGTAAAAAGCACAAAAGATTCACAAATGCATACAAAATTCACAAATGCACACAAAATTCATAAATACACACACAATTCAGAAATGCAAACAACATTTACAAATGCACTCAAGATTCAGAAATGCACAGGACAAGATTCAGAAATGTATTTCTGATGCACACACAAATATACCTTGATTTACAAACTGCTTGCGGTCTGTGAACTTCACTGCATTTATGTGTGAATTTTGAGACTCCTCTGACTTGGCTCGACACACAAATGCATTTTTTTTTAAACGGGGAATGATCAGCAACCAATCAGATATCTCCCTTGTTTTAGCCAATCACAAGAACACACCCCACACGGGGATTGTTTACTTCTAAGCCAATCACATGAACGCGTTCACACAGCGCGATATGCCTGTGTCGCAAGCGCGAGCTAGCGCAGTAGAGTTCTGTCTTTCAGTTGGTTGAGACCTCAACATGGCTTCTGGCAACGACAGGGGAGCGGTATAACTTAAAGTGTTTAGCTAGTTTTCTCCTTGTTATGAGATGTTGTTTAATTGTTAATGTTAACCGGTTTAATTGTGCAACTATCAACATAAGCTAGCGAGCTAGGCTAGGGTCAGGCTAGTATCTTTCCATAAAGTTGACATTCTTGTGAATTAAGTGACTGACAGGGTCTGTCGCCCCAATCCGAGGTAGCAGCTCGGGCTTTTGTGCATTTATTGGCCCCAATTTTGTGTTGTAACGTTAACTTATGTGAAACAGGTGTTTCTAATTCTGACTCCCCTCGCGTGCACGCGCATGGCGTGATACAATGGCAGACAGTTGTAAGTAATACATTGCAATTTGTGAATTGGGGTTTGATCGTGTTGAGGATGAGATGTGTCTGAATGAGTTTATTTATGAATTTGGCAATTGACAAATGTCAAATAATGTATTTCATGTAAATTATATTGTTATGCTGTATGAAGCACACGTGCATACAACCATGTACATAATATCTGTGTATTTTATTCTACTGTACTGTAATTGGTTCAGTGTACTGCTGTTGTTGTATCTGTGTACTTGAAAGCTCTTTCTGTTACAAGAAATTATTTAATTATCTTTACAAACATATTTGGCAATAAATGTCTTTCTGCTACCTCTGACTATAGACTGTAGTGTCCTGATGACACTTTTAAAATATTTAACTATTTAGAATTGTTTTCAGGCAAAAGCGGTTTTATTTGCTACTAACACTGATACTGTCCATCACAGAACTATTTACACAACCCCAATTCATGTTATGTTACTCTTCTGTTGGCAGTTATCCTAATAAATGTACTTTTAGTACCACCTTTTCATATTTTTATTATGATTACACAGTTCTGTTGTGAATAACATGAGATGGGAAAATCATTAAGTGTTTTTATTTACAGTTTACACAGTTTTACATCAAATAAAAATTACAATAAGCAAACAATATTTTCAAATAAAACTATAAAAGAAATAAAACTTAATACTTACATTACATTAAAAAAATGATCGAAATAAATCAACATGAGAGTGTGCCCATCAAGGTTCACAAAGATTAACTTCGGTCTTTCCTTGAGTGTTGGACACCGTTGCAGTGAAACCAACGTGGGCACACATCACAGCCAATCTAAACATCTTGACAAACAAATATTGAAGTTAAGCATCAAGTTTACTGGGTCAGGGGCCAAATAAACTCATTCTGGAGACACATCTCATCCTGTAGAATATCTGCAAAAAAGTGTTTAGATTCAATAAGCATTTAATAAAGTGAAGTATGAATTCGCTGAATTCATATGACATTCTTTTGATATGCTCGATGTAGAAGCAAAAGGTCTTCACAGCTTTTCAATGTTATCAACAGAAGGGCAGAGTAATTAAGGCAGATTTAACAAAACTCCTGAAATCGTTCTGCTCTCTAACAAACACATTTTGTTTCATGAAAAGGAATATTGCAATAGAGAAAACGAGCACTTTATTGTTTTACTGCAGTAAAACACACAAACTACAAAAGCACAGCTAGACAGTCCAAGCTGTAAATCAGATACGTTTAGTTAAATACACGATCAAACACCGATACACAAATTGCAATGTATTACTTACAACTGTCTGTTTTCGCAACTGGCGCCATCGTATGACGCCATGCGCGTGCACACGAGGGGAGTCAGAATTCGGCACAACACCTGTTTCACGTTACAACCATAGACTGTATAAAAACAGGTTACAACACAAAATTGGGGCCAATAACTGCACAAAAGCCCGAGCTGCTACCTCGGACCTCCGACGCGTCGACCTCCACCACAAACTGACGTGATGGATCAGGGGTGATTACGCTAGGGGCTGAAACGAAGCAGCTCTTCAGTTTGGCAAACACAGCCTCACCTGTGTCTGACCACCTGAACGTAGTTTTGGGGGAGGTCAAGGCGGTCAGAGGTGCGGCTAGTTGACTGAAGTTGCAAATAAAACGCCGGTAGAAGTTGACGAACCCCAGAAACCTCTGTAGGGCCTTACAGTGAATCTGGACTTGGCCACTATACCACAGCCTTAACCTTCTTGGGATCCATGCGTATTCCCTCAGTCGACACGATATACCCAAGAAACGGAACAGACTGTGCATGAAAAGCGCATTTCTCCGCTTTGACAAAAAGCCCATTCTCTAGCAACCTCTGAAGCACTCGTCGAACGTGCTGCATGTGTTCCTGGAGAGAAGAGGAAAAAATCAATATAACGTCCAGGTAGACATATATGAATTGATCGATCATATCTCGCAGCACGTCATTGACAAATGCCTGGAAGACCGCTGGGGAGTTGGACAGCCCAAAGGGCATGACCAAGTATTCAAAGTGCCCCCTGGGGGTGTTAAAAGCGGTCTTCCATTCATCCCCCTCCCTGATACGGACCAAATGATAAGCATTACATAAGTCCAATTTCGTGAAGATCGACGCTCCCTGCAACCTCTCGAAGCCTGAAGACATCAACGGCAAAGGGTAAGTATTCTTTACCGTGATGTTGTTCAGTCCCCGGTAATCAATACAAGGTCGCAGCAATCCGACTTTCTTCCCCACAATAAAGAACCCCGGCCCCACTGGAGAAGAGGAAGGGCGGATGAACTTCGAAGCTAGAGAATCAGAAATATATTTCTCCATAGCCTCCCTTTCTGGGACAGAAAGTGAATATAATTTGCCTTTAGGCGGAGACTTACCTGACAGTAAATCTATGGCACAGTCATAGGGACAATGCGGAGGGAGAGAAGCAGCATGAGACTTACTGAACACTGCCTTCAGGTGGAGTTACTCCGCGGGCACGTTAGACAAATCCACTGCTTCCTCCTGAAACACAGACATAGAAACAGACGCACAAGCAGACACTAGACAAGACTCATGACACTTGTTACTCCAGGCCAGGATGGAATGCAATTGCCAGTCTATTTTGGGGTTGTGACAGAGGAGCCAGGGATGACCAAGTACTATGGGTGCAAGGGGACAGTCAAGGATGTAGAATGAGATGATTTCTGAGTGATTGCCTGATGTGATGAGGGTAATGTTTTCAGTGATGTGCAAGATGACCGGCAGTCTCTGTCCATTGAGGGTGTGAACCGTGATCTGGTGAGTGAGGGGTCTGAGGGGAACTTGAAGTCTGCGTGCGAGTGCATAGTCCATGAAATTACCTTCAGCCCCAGAGTCCAGAAGTGCTTGACCGTCGTGAAGTTGTGCTGACCATCTTAGTCTTACCGGGAGGAGAGTAGATGATGATGAGGTCTTCTCGGCGGAGATCCCACCCGATAGTAGCCTCATACTTACTACCGGGCTTGGCCTTTTACCGGACAGATGTAGGCGTGATGACCGGTCCCCCCGCAGTAGAGGCACAGACCCAGGGACCTCCGCCTCCCCTTCTCCTCCCGGGAAAGCTGAGCTCGCCCTACCTGCATGGGCTCGTGATCGTAGGAGGGGCTGGACGCGTCCCCGCCGCTGACTCGAACATCCGTATGGGCTCTCGGTGTGGGATTGGGTAGGTTACGTTGTTCTACTCGTGTAAGTCGTGCATCTACCCTCAGTGCCAGCTCAATGAGCCCACTGAGTGAGGTCGGAAGGTCCAGGGAGTAGATCTCCCTCTGGACGTAGTCAGCCAGCCCATGCAGGAACATGTCCCACTGCGCCTTCTCGTTCCATTGACACTCCACCGCCAGGGTGCGGAACTCGATAGAAAAGTCTGAAAATGATCTCTCTCTTTGACGTAATTCGGCTAGCTTCCTAGCCGCCTCTTCCAAGCCGCCTCTCTCCCGGCGTCAGCTCGATCAAAGACCCGCTTCAACCTCGGAGGAGAGTGTCTGGAACGAGGCGCAGCATGGATCTTGATTCTCAGTGAACAGTGTCAACACTAACCCCACCTTGGCTTGTTAGTTGGAGAAGGTCAAAGGTTGTAGAGAGAAGTGCATATCGCATTGTGTGAAGAAAGCTCTACAGAAATTCGGCTCACCCGAGTAGGTTTCCGGAATAGGAAGGCGTGGCTCCGGCTGGGGGGGGGGTCTCCGATGGTGTGGGAGGAACGGGCGGTGTGAGCGGCGCAGTGGGGGCTCGCAGAAGCTGTAATTGCTGGGTGAGCTCGGACACCTGCGCCACCAAAACCTGAACAGCGCGACCAGTGTCATTAAGATTCCGTTCCTGGGAGTCCATCCTTTGAGCACTGGCGCTGAGGAACTCTTCCAACGCCGATGATGGGTTACTCACTGCTTCCATGGGTGGTCAGATCGTTCTGTCACGTTCGAATTAAGGACAGGAAGCAGTTGCTAGTAAATTGTTTATTAGAGAAGTATTGCCAGGCTGGGTTGATGGTGGGTGACGCAGGGACCTCGATGGCAACATAGACTGGTGAGCAGGTGATTGAGTGCGCAGGTGGGTGATGGTGAGGGATACGTATGATGACTGGTAATTCCAATAGCGACTGAACAGGAACAAGACACAAACGTAGCTGAGCAGATGGAACACAGACGAGAATCACGGAGGACCTCAAACAACAATCTGACAAACAAGAGACGAAAGACAGGGCATTAAGTTGGCTGGTGGAATTAGCTGCAGCTGCCGCAGATCAGATGATCAGCGGTAACACCCACATGAAACAATCAACATGACGTAACATGAGACGAGCAGGAAACGGTGCATTCATGAACCGTGACAGTTGTACTATGATGTAAAGAGCTCATCTTTTTAATATTTGTTTGATGTCGCCGTTCTTTAGGTTTGCGTGTCAGGTTTTGAGGTCTAGAGTATGTTCAATCTCTTTTGTCCATTTTTTGGATATCTTCGTCTTGTAAGCTGTTTTACAAAGACAATGTTGTCTGCTTATTAGACTAACTTATCCTTACACGTTTCTCATTTGTAAACAAACATAAATTTGGTATTGTGGTGACTTTTTAAACAATTTTTATTTTTTGTTCCAGGAAACAGAAAAGAAAATGAGTTACTTCAATGATAGAAATTGTTGTTTCAGCTGCTGTGACAATATTTTTTCTGTTAGTAAAATAATAAAATCAGCATTGCATGAACAAACAAATTTACTTTGGCTCAACAAAGTATCTTTATTGAGCAGAACTAAAAATCTATTGTTGAGAAAACTCAAAAGTCTCTTACTGCACCAGGTTGCCTTTCTTTTATAAGTATTCTCAAGTTTATTTTTTACACTGTAGATTTACTATCATAATTTTCATGACTTGCACAGGCATATGAAGACTGCAGCAAACTTGGAATATGGAAAAGCTTGCATTCAGTGGATGGAAATAATGCCATTACATTGTTTTTGTCAAGAGAAAAGATGATCTGAACATTGATTTGTAAGTTGTGACATTAAATTACTGGGCATTACATGGCTTGCCCACCCACACCCTTCTAATCCTGATATAACTCTCATCTGTCCCTCGGGTCATTTTGACCCTGTTAGATCATGGTCTCCAGGCCAGTTAATATTTAGGATCCAGCACCAGATGCCAGATCCTGTCAGAAAATATCAGTTTGTCCAGTAACAGAATAACTAGTGAGCAGTGCTGTTAACACCCAAACCCTGTCAACAGCAAGTCTTGTCTGCGGTCCAAAATTACCCAAAACGAGTGTTTAAGAGTCTTCTGTCAGTCAAGAGGTTGACAGAGAAAAGCCAGAGAAGCGCAGAAGCAGGAGACAAAGTGAGGATTAAAAAGTAACAGAGTTTATTGAACAATCTTAGTTGCATATGTCACAAATATTCAAACTTCGTCTGACCAACATAACTTCAACATGTATTGAAAGTGACATCACATTCAGCCAAGTATGGTGACCCATACTCAGAATTTGTGCTCTGCATTTAACCCATCCAAAGTGCACACACACAGCAGTGAACACACACACACTGTGAACACACACCCAGAGCAGTGGGCAGCCATTTATGCTATGGGAGCAGTTGGGGGTTCAGTGCCTTGCTCAAGGGCACCTCAGTCGTGGTATTGCCGGCCCGAGATTGTTATACCAAAACTGCTTCACAGCAACAATTTAAAGTTAAATTTGAGTGATGTAGTGGAGACCAGTGAGTTTAAATGTTGTTTAAACGTATGTTTATTTCATATTTATGAAATTGTATGAATATACATATGTGTAGGATATAATTCAGGTAGATTATATATATATTACAAAATATGGATTTTGTAATGTTTCAATATATATATTGTAATCCATAAACAACCAAATTGAATCCTTAAAATGATCTCATTTCTCATGTTTCACTCGTTTTGCTCAGTTAAAAATCTCCATAGGGTTCTATATACCCCTCTAGTGGCTGTAACCATAAAATGCAATCTTATGTAATTTTTCCCCACCAGATGACATCAGAGACACCAAAGTCCTTTCAGGCAAGTCGTGCCACTGGTCGCCAGCTTGGAAACGCCTCCGGGCAGCTATTTCAGAATAACAATACCAGCTCCTATCTAAATGAATGGGCAGAGTGTCAGAACTGCACTTTCACTGGTCACCGGGACATAAAAACAGCATGTATAGAAACAGCAGTGAAATATGATAAAAATCGCTGAAAAACTTTGATGACTTTGCAAAAAAATAAGGTTTAAAAAGCCTTTTTCCCCACAGGTTATGCCTTTACTACGCATGCGCAAGGGTTCTTCAACTGTGCGCATACATCAGTGGAACCAGACGATAGACTTAAATGTTTCCCGGCTTGACTGTTAAAAGCAGATGATTGGCTTTCCAGCAGGAGGGGCGGGACATGTGCACACAACCGCCATCTTTGCCGTTACGGGTTTTCCTTATATATATGTATTGAGGATTGAGGAAGTGACATGTCTCTTATAAACTGTCTCTGGAGACACTCAGTGACTCAATTCCAAGGTCATCTGTTGGTTTTTGATCAATAAATTAATGTACACTGTAAAAAATAATTCTGTGGCTTAGTAAATATTACAGAAATGTTTAACTTTATTAACTTAATAAAATCTCAGAATATCGTGTACTTGATTGTTTGAGGTAAACATACCAAAATAATTGAGTAAAAACCAACAGTTCATTTTATCTCAAATTTACATATATATTTAAGTTGTTTTCAATAAAATTATTTAGTATTTGACTAACCAATTATTTCTTTATAATATACTTAATATATTTGTGAAATTTCTATCAAAATATTTGAGAATGTTGAATTAAACTGATCTGTTTCAAGAAACAGAAATATTACTTAATTCAAATCAATATTATTAATATATTTAACACACTCTTAAAATTTGAGTAAGTTTACTCAATTAAAACAATGCACCCCTCCCCCACCCTCTGACGTGATGACAACTGGACGGTTGGTTGAGTCAGTGAGCGTGGGCAGTTTGAACTCTCCAGTCTCCAGACAACAGCTCTCTTCTCAGCGTCGCAGATTTGGGGCATTTCCTCTGTGAAATTCAGGTTTGTGTATGTTTTATTTTATCTATAAAATCTTTACTGTGCTTTAAATCATATTTAATGCAAAACAACATACAGAGGCGTAATTCGACACCTAAACGAGAGTCGTGCCTGTCTTTTTGCATGATTGAAACGCTTTGCATAAACGCATGACTTCATTCGTAATGATAATAAATATAATTATTATCATTTGGATGATAAAATGTCCTCAGAACTGTCACTGTTTGTTTATTGGCAGGTTATGTCAGTCACTCGCAGTATCTATCGGCTGTGAGTGAAACGCAGGACGGCGGTATGAAGTTCAAAGTTCACCCGCAGAGGCGAGTCCGTCTCCGGCACGTGGACTAGCGCTGATCCGGTGGATATTGGGTTGATTTGATTACACTTGAATTAGGCTACCTGAATTTTTAAATATTGAATTTTTACTTATAAAATGTTTGTTAAATGAGTTTAAATGTAGGCAATATTGTATACAGTGTAAAATGTGCTGTATTGCTGTACTCATTGACAATAAAGGCAAATGTCATGTATAGTGGTGGTTGTGTGGAGTACTATTTTACAAAGGTTTAGAGAAAATAAAAAGTTAATATTACTCATTAATAAAAACAGTTAATATTACTCATAAATATTGTTTCTAAATGTTTAAATGTTCAATTATTTCTACTCAATTTTATTTGTTAATGTACCAGATGCAGTTACTCAGATTTACTTAATTTATTTACTTGCATTTACTCAATTCATACAGTATATTTCATTGATTTCACAGCTTTAAAATTTACTCAATTTTTTTGAGTGTAAAAATGTTTCACCAATAAAATTGAGTAAATAATAGTTAAACTTTTTACAGTGTACAAAAAACTGCTTATTTGCATATATTTTCTTAAAAATCCACAATAAAAGGTAAATATGATAAATATAATAAAAGCTGGTGACTGGTCTGTTTTCACCTTGTGTGATGCTTTTTTGCTCTTTTGTTTAATGTGGATTGATGCTGCACTTGGAGCTTTCATAGAGCCTGGAGGCAAGCAGACATAATAGTTCAGGCAAAGGGTTATGGGAGTTGGAGTCCAATGCAAATAAACAATAGCTGAGCAGCAACCTCACGCTCTCTCTCGTGAAGCCAACAAGGAAGTGACTAAAACTGTCCACTTGAGGCTGGCTGCAAAAGGGAGTCAATCCCATAGACTTCCCATGTTAAAATGCCCAACTTTACAGACCTTTTTGGTCTATATAGCTAATTTTGCCCTTCATGACAACTTTAAGGGGGGTGATTTTTTTTTTATAACTCATCGGTTTAATTTATATTAAGCCTTAAAGTTCTGCATAATTAAGGGCGTGGCCACTTGAGTGACAGGTGGATTGCCGCTGCTGACACTGCCCTTGAGCTAGGTGGGCTTGGCTTCAGCAACCAGCCCCCGTCTTTTTGCCCATTTTTTATTGTTCGCGAGAATCTTGCGGTGACGCGCTTCCAAGATGGTGACGACCAGCTGTGCGCACTTTAAGCTTTAAAAACAGATTTCAGGAGTGTACGGGTGACGTCACGGACACTACATCCATGTTTTATACAGTCTATGACAATAGTTCATAATAGTGCCCTCTGGTGGCTATCAAGGGCATACCAGCTGCTGACTGTGACAGTAACTAGTAATAAATGACAATTTTGAGTAACGAGCGCAAAACTTCACACAATGTTCTGTAGATATATACATCCTGGCACCCATTCCGATTGTTAGGTGGAGGGCTGTTGGATTATTTTTAAAATATAACAAATAATAATGTGTCCGATTTGTCCATCTGTTACCCCTCCTGTTTTATAATCACTGTCAACATGAACATATGTATATATCTATTCTAAAAAATATCTAATATAAAAGACTATTCACCCTGTTGTTTAACATCACAGAGAGACACTGAAGAGTTATACAGCACAAATCCAGCACAGAGGGGTTCTTTGAATGTGGTGTTGAATGTGTGTAAGTGTCTGAGTGTGTTTGTGTCAGAGATGCTGTAGAAGGACAGAATCCCAGCCGGCTCGTCCAGATACACGCCAAATTTGTTTAAGGGAGGTGCTGGGGGAGGAATGTGTGTTCCTATATTATAATGCCAGACAATCAGTTTCTGCACATAGCAGCTCAGAATCCAGGATTTGTCATTGGCTCCAAACCTGCTTTCATGACCTTCTCCTTTCCTGGGGATTCCTTCATAAGACACGACCATATCACCCTCCCCGCTCCATTCAGCCTCCCAGTAACAGCGTCCAGACAGACGCTCTTTACACAGAACCTGCTTAAGGCCATCAAATCTCTCTGGATGATCAGGATGTGACATGGGTTTTGAATTATATAACAACTTTTTGTTGCTCTCTGAAAGAGAGAGCTGATTGTGTACTGTGTTTGGATCCAGTGTGAGATCACAGAAATCTGCAACAGTCCACAAGAAAAAATTTGAAGAATTAAATTGGTCTTGGATTTATTTTTTGGTTCCACAAAAATATCTTTTAACACATATACACTGCTAAAACATTTTATACTTGACTTATTCTAGTCTTGTTTAAAATTGTGTACCATTAAGCAAATATTTGTAGACCTACATTTGAGTAATCCTGGTTTAATCCTGTTCTCTCCCCCGTGATCCAGACTGTCAAAGAAAAAAAACCTTTATCTTCCATGTTCTATTCATCTGAATAAAAGACTTAAAAATACAATGCAAAAAAAGAGGGAAATAAAATAAAGTAATCATTAATTAAAGGGGCAGCATTCCTAATTAAGTATCTATCCGTGTCATTAATGTTAACCAACAAATATTAAATAAATATTATAAGTAAACCTAATAATGTATCTTAAAAAAGAGTTTAATTTGTATCTATTTCGTATTTGTTTTATTTTCTTGTTCTGCTTCTTTTTTTTAAAAAAATATATAAATTATTAAATATACATGAACAACTATAATTTTTATACGTTGCTCCCTTTTCACTACTAACGAAGGGATAGTTTACCCAAAAATTAAATTTGTCATAATTTATTCAAGTTTTTCCAAATTTCCTTGATTCAAATTTTTCATAGAGTACATAGAAAATAAATACCAAAATAAATGTTGGTAAATACAGTTTGAATAAAAGTAATGACTAAGTTGACAAAAAAATACAATGACTTTTCGCCGACTAGAACTAGACTAAAACTACTGTATATAAAACTCATATGACTAAAATGTGACAGAATATGAAGCATTTTCATCTCATAATAAAGACTAAGACTAAATAAAAAATCCCTGTCAAAATTAACACTGGATCAGGGATGTAAATGATTAATCGATGATCGGTTATTGTCGATAAGAGATTGATCGATTAAGGCTGTCGATGGTCAGTTAACTGATTTAATGTTGGGCTCCGTGCGGCTCATGAGCACTCAACACATGTGAGCGGCTGTGAGTGACGGTGACCGTATAAATGCATCATTAAATCAAAATGTACTAATTAAGCTTGTAATGTGTTTAAACTTTAAAAGTACATTAAAATAGAAACAACACAAAAGTTCTTCAACATGAAAAGCAATAGAAATGTAGTAATGAAGTAATTTCATCAGATAACTGCGCTCTGCAGGGCTGCGGGACACAGGACAGAGAGACTATTCATTACTATAACTTGGTAATTCGTTCCTACGACTTATTAATTTGTGCCAATTGTCCATGTTTCATTAATTTTGTTTCCTAAATAACCCATGATTTAACTGAAATAAGGGAACAAATTAATAAATCGAACGAATTATTAATTCATGAAATCTTTCATTTCCCTTCCCATGTGTACCACAAAGAGATGCGATTAAAAGTGAAAGACAATAAAATAAACCTGCGAAATAAAGAGGGTTAGACAAGAAACAATGCCTAGATGTTATTGAATTTGTGGAAATTCGTGAACAACCAGCAAACCAGAATAAAGCCACATAAATGAAGGCGAACGGCATCCAGAGGCATGGTCACCATCTAACATTTTCCTAACCCTATAAGAGCACAAATCTTCTGTTTTTATTGTGAGTGCGCACAAATGAAAGTAAACACAAAAGGTTTCTTTTTTTTCTTTTTTTTTTCTGTCTCAGCTGTTTTGATCGCTCCAGAGCCTGGTGCACACGTATTTTCTAGCGATTCAAACTTACATTGCAGTCTGTTCATTATCAAAATAAAATACAGTCAACTAAACATTTAAAAGGTTACACTGGTCAGTTTAAATAGACCGTAGTGTACCAGTCTGCTATGCCAATGCCAATGACGTTTTTGCTCATATGAAGAGGATCATCTTTTCCGTCTGTGCGAATGTATAAGTAGTTTACATTATAAATAATAGTTTAACATTCAAATACATTGCGATTATGGAAACATTTGGATTTGTGCCGAATGAGACATGAGCAGTAATCTCCAAATAAATCTAGCAAAAGCTGCGCTCGCTCATCCTCGTATGCATGCACACACGCACTTGATCTAATGCTCTGTATGCTGGATTTTTTAAAACAAATAGGCTAGGCCTACCGGAACGCAAAAATTCTAAATCTGACATTTTCTAGAACAGAATCCAGCAGGATCACATTAATGTGAACAACACTGTTTTGTAGCAGCAGCACCGATGGAAGCAGTTCACTTACTGTGCAGCGCAGTCACACACGCGCCACAGTTAAATTTGGGATCATTTTATTTTAAATGCCATAATGTCAGTTGAAAACATTGCAATTGTGTTTTAAAATACAACAACGAGCACCACAAAACAATTTAAAGAGGCACGTTCAGCTATCTCCGTGCCAGAAAACAGTCAACAAAGTAGATTATCTCAAAAGTATGGCGCGCTATCTTGATTTTATCAAATTTTATCAAGTCATAATCACAGCTATTCATTTTCATTATCCTGCTACTAAGATTTGATTCAGACTAAAACCCCATTAATTCAAGTGAGAAAACTTTTTGTGTGTGTGTATGGCTTTTGCACATCCTGTCATGCCGGTGACTGCTGTTGCAATAGATATATTTTGCAGCATTATGGTTAACGATTAATCGATTAATTGATTGTTAATTTAATTGACAATTGATCATGGAATTAATTGATATTTTACATCCCTACACTGGAAAGTTTTCTGCTGCTGGAGTCACATTCTAAGAAGATCTATTTATATGGACATGTAAATATACATTTTGTTTGTTGTGGGACATGTAAACATCTCAGTCCCTTAATTTAGAGTTCATGAATTAAATCATATAAAACTACATTAAAAAGTGTCCATCATACCAAAGTTTTTCCAGTTTGCAGTTTGGATCATCCTTTCTAGTAATGAGCACTGAATCTTCAGGGTGATTGTAGCTCAGATCCAGCTCTCTCAAACGGGAGAAGTTTAAACTCAGAGCTGAAGCCAGATGAGAGCAGCCTTCCTTTGTCACCATACAGCCAGATAATCTACAAAGGAATAAATAAATAAATAAATAAATAAATATTTATTTATATTTTAAATTTACCTCAGCTTCTCCAGTTTACAGTTTGGACTCTTCAGTGCATCAGCGATCAGCTTCACTCCTGAATCTTTCAAGTCATTGTTACTCAGGTCCAGCTCCTTTAGACAGGAGTTTGATGATTGAAGAGCTGAAGCCAGACTTTCACAACACTGATCAGTGAAATTACAGATGGACAACCTAAACAGAAGATCAAATGATTACATAATTGACCATTATGTTAGCACCACATTTACAATGAACTTGATGCCTTACTAGACATTATAACAGTATCATTGAACACCTTTAAATTTTCCACTTTTATCCAACATATCCACTCTCTATATACTGTTGGTAAAAATTATTTAATAAAAACAAACCTCAATATTTCTAGCTGACATTTTGTACTCTTCAGTGCATCAAAGAGCAGCTTCCCTCCTGAATCTTTCAGGTCGTTGTTACTCAGGTCCAGCTCTTTTAATGGGGAATTTATTTGTAGTGCTGTAGCCACACTTTCACAACACTGATCAGTGAGATTACAAGCTGACAATCTAAAAAGATCAAAAAATGGTTAATTAACACTTTGCAGAACACCCACTTAAATAGTAAGATTGCAAAATCCTTTGATCTCAACATTAATAACTGTTACTTTGTCCTAAACATTTCAAAGCACCATTTATCACAATCACAGTTGATCTCTCTGGGGCCCTGTTTACACCTGGTATTAAGATTGGATCACAAGTTGACGGGGAAGACACATTCCCGTTCAGACCTAGTGTTTTAATCCATCCCTTCTGTTCACATGCGACCACTTCTGTCCTCATTTCTTTTGAAGGGAGGGCATATGGGCCAATTTATGAGGGCTTTTTCAGATCTTTCAATGTAATGCACAATTTACAAGCCGAATGCTGTTTTTTTTTCTTCACAAAACTATTTTTAAAAAATGTTTACTGAATAATAATAAAAAAAAAAATCTTAATCTTAATGAAAAAAATATAAGTTGTCAGAAAATTAGGGGTGTCCCCGACTAAGGATTTTCATTTCATTTCATTTATTTATTCTCTTTTCATGGTAATGCAACACAAAATGCCACAACAACAATCCACACAAACACAACAAAAATACATTCCATGACAAGAAGAACAGGAGTAGGATGAAGAAAAAAGAATCTTATAAACTCCTACCCCATTCTTATAATAAGAAAGTTACAAATTAGATGGCCTAACCGACATGAAGAAAAATAAAAAATAAATAACAACGAAAAAAAAAAAAAAAAAAAAGAAAAATAACGCAGACCAGATGTAATCTACTTTCATTTTTAACAATTTTCCTTAATTTTTTGTGTTTGTTTTACTATTAATTCTGCTTACACAACACTAAACGAACACAAACAACATTAATGCAATAATGACAACTCTGGCATCAAAGACAATGACGAGACCATAATCATTCATATTATAGTTTTAAGAATTTTCACCATCATCTTTATACAAGTTCAGTATCTTCTCTTTATACTTATATTTAAATCGAACTATATTTGAACAACATTTTAAATCATTCTCTAAACAATTCCATCTTTTCACACCAGAAATTGAAACACACATTTGTTTGAGGGTATTTCCAGCAAAAGGTTGTTTAAAATCATTATTTCTTCTACTTGTCTCACTATTTATAGTAAAAAGGGTTTGCAGTCCATGTGGTAACAAGCAATGTTTTGCTTTATGAACAACTAATAAAGTTTGTAAAGAAACCAAGTCCTTCAATTTAAGTAGTCCTGACCTCAGAAACAGTCCTGTAGTATGTTCTCTTGGAGCAACTCCATTAATTATCCTTATTGCCCTTTTTTGCAAAATAAATAAGGGCATTAAATTAGTAAAATATGAATTACCCCATACCTCCAAACAATACATCAAATAGGGCAAAATAAAGGAACAATAAAGGATTCTCATTGCTTTATAATTTAACATAAACTTTACTTTACTCAAAACAGCAATATTTTTACACATTTTATTTCTTACATAGGCTATATGTGATTTCCATTTAAATTTTTCATCAATGAGTACTCCTAAAAACCTAAATTCTGACACTCTCTCAATAGTTATTCCATTTAGATTCAAACAAACATTATCAGAACATTTTTGATTCGTAAACAACATAAATTTAGTTTTACTTAAATTTAACGACAGTTTATTTTTGTTAAACCATTTCTGAAGTAGGACCAATTCTTGTTCAATAGTTTTGATTAAGATTTTTAAGTTCTTCCCCGATACAAAAAAATTTGTATCGTCCGCAAAAAGAACAAAACATAAAATCTTTGATTCATCACAGAGATCATTAATGTATAAAATAAATAATTTAGGCCCCAACACAGAGCCTTGAGGGACTCCACACTGTATTGTTTCCAACTTAGATTCATGGCCTAAATACTCTACATATTGTTGTCTATTTTCTAAATAACTAATAATCCAATTTAATACTACACCTCTAATTCCATATGTCTGTAATTTAGATATCAATATTCCATGATCGAGAGTGTCAAAGGCCTTTTTAAGGTCAATAAAAACTCCAACTGTGTGATTTTTATTCTCCAATTCTGTAGTAATATCCTCTGTGATTTTCATCAAAGCCATAGCTGTTGAGCGGGTGCTACGAAACCCAAACTGATTATCGTTTATCAAAGAATGTTTTTCAAGAAAATAATCCAATTTTTTAACAAAAAGCTTCTCCAGAATTTTTGAAAATTGGGAAAGCAAAGATATAGGCCTATAATTTGTAAGACTATGCCTATCACCAGTTTTAAAACAAGGAATAATTTTAGCCACCTTCATTTTATCTGGAAAAAAACCTGTATTAAAAGACAAATTAATTATATATTTTAATGGTCTAATAATGCAACGTAGAGTTTCTTTGACAATATACATATCTAAGCCATCACTATCACACGAATTTTTACTTTTTAATTTAGAGACAGTGGAAATAATTTCACTCTCACTAACTTCGTCAAGAAAAATGGATTGCATGACTCTGCTTTCACCTATCCAGCTTTTATTATGTAATGGTATAGTTTTGGCAAGATTTGGACCAACATTAACAAAAAATGAATTAAATTCATCAGCCATTTTTTCACCACATATCTCGACATTCTGTTCATTCATTAAATATAATGGCTGACTATAATTCATTTTACTGCCTATAACCTCCCTTAAAACTTTCCACATATTTTTGATATTATTTTTATTTTCCATCAACAAGTTTATATAATAATCTTTCTTTGCACGTCTCATTATAGTAGTCAACTTATTTTTGTAAGCTTTATATTTATTTTCTACATTTACCGTCCGATATTTTACAAAATCCCGATAAAGCTTATTCTTCTTTTTACACGATTTCAATATACCTTTCGTTAACCAAGGTTTATTATTATTTCTTGCTTTATCATTCAATATTTTTATTGGGCAATTATTATTATATAACCATAAATACTTTTTCAAAAATAATTCATATGCCTTATTTACATTATTTGTACTATAAACATTGTCCCAATGTTCTTTCATTAGATCATCCCTAAATCTATTTAATCTTTCCTCAGTTCTTAACCTAATAACTTTACTATACTTTTCTTTATTTGTTTTTACTTCACAGAAGTGAGTTACAAATATCGGTAAATGATCCGTTGTATCATTTATCAAAAGACCACTTTTGACCGTTTTTTCAAATATATTTACAAAAATATTATCAATTAACGTGGCACAACTGGAAGTTATTCGGCTAGGCTTAGTAATAGTAGGATAAAGGCCTCTACTGTACATTAAATCTAGAAAATCTAAACCACTAGTATGATTTGACACATTCAAAAGATTTATATTAAAATCCCCACAAATTATAGACACTTTATTTTCATTCAACCCAAATAATAATTGCTCCAGCTTGTTATTAAATGCTGTAATACTAGATCCTGGAGTTCTATATATACATGTGACAACAATATTCCTCTGTTTCTTCATTTCGATCTCAACAGTTAAACATTCCATTAAATCTTCTGTTGCAGTAGTCATACACTCAATTGTTTTGCATTTCAGATCACTACTAACATATAGAGCAACCCCCCCTCCTCTCTTATTAATCCGATTAACATAAAATAATTCATAACCCTCAAAATGAAATTCCACACCTTTCTCATCCGTTAACCAAGTCTCAGACAAAGCTATAACAGTAAATTTATTTTGTAATGTGTTCAAATAATCATGTATTTTACCAAAATTTGAATACAGGCTTCTACAATTCAAATGAATAAGAGAAAATGAACCAGCCGTTTCTATATTACTAATAAATTCTGCGTCTGTGTAATATTTACATGTATCATTTATATTTGGAAATAAATTAGACTCCGAGTCCAGTTCATCATAGTCATAGACACATCCTTCTGAATTTTCAGCTTGTGTAGGGATATGTTCACACACTGCGGACATTGCACTCATTTATACAAATTAGCGCTTGCCACAATGTAATCTCCACATACCTTATTCAGTATTTGTCTTTTCGTTTTCATAACTGACCAATGAAAGTCGAAGTGATTCAACGCTGGTTGTTATTTCCCCAGCAGGAGCATGTTTGCTCCTACTGTGGGGGGACTGCCATCCTACAGCCCGCAGCGCTGAGTCCCAATCCGGCTCTTTTCTTGGAACTTCCATCGTTACGCCAAAATCCTTTAATCCCTCAGCTGCTTTTCGAGGGTTTTCAAAAATTTTAGTCTTTCCATCCTGCAGAAACAGCATGAGTTTTGCGGGGTAGAGAATGCGAGACTTGATTTTCCTCTCCTGGAGTTGTTTCCTTGCACTCCTGTACTTTGCACGCTCCTTAAAAACATCGGTGGTGTAATCCTCATCAAAATATATCCGTTGATCCTTGATCCGAATGTCCTTTAGAGACCATGCAGCATATAGCACTCGTTGTTTCTCCTTAAAACTACGGAAACATACGATGATTGATCTGGTGAAGTCCGCGGCACGTCCCGTGGAGACACCTGTTGCTGCGGCGCGATGCGCCCTTTCAATGTAAATCTCTTCCCGGATATTAAGCTGCTCACGAATAAGCTTTTCTATAAACTCAATCATATTACTTCCTTCTGTTTTCTCCGGTACAGAGTAAATTCTTAAATTATTTCTCCGTGAACGGCCTTCCAGGCCCTCACACTTCTCCTCAAGGTACTTTTGTTTACACATCAAATGAAACAGCACCTTAGTCAGATCCATGTTACGATCCTCATTGTCCGCAATCCTCTGTTCGGCGTCATTCACCCTTGTTTTCAATTCTTCAAAGTTCAGTTTAATTTCGCTCACCTCCTTCCTCAGCACACCAAAATTTTCAGCCGTTTCAGTTCGAAATAATTTGAGTTCCTTCAGTATTTCTGAAGTATTATCGGCGTTACCATCGCCCGTTCCCTCCCGGCAGGTTTGGTTTCCTGGCACAATATCCAACAACTCGCCTCGTCTTTGATTTGGTCTTGGCATATTTAGGCACTCTTTTTTTTTTTTTTTTAAATGATAACTTGAAAGTTCAGAACTTAATACACTTTATCTGAATCCACAAGCAGTAGTCAGTCTTCAAGTTTAAGCTTTTGTTTGTCAAGCGTTACACCCTGGCACCGGCAGTTCGGCCATCTTTTTTTGATTTTCATAGTCAAATCGGAATTTTCGAATCATTTAAAATACATTAACAAGAGTCAAGTCAGATATTCGACAGTCATAATTACTGATGTTAACACACAGGGAAAATGTGTAACGAACACCTTGCAGATATAAATGGGGTAAAAAATGTTTTATGTTTTGATAAACAGATAGCCAACACTTAACGTCGGCGAAACCATAACAATTAACAATTTTATTATTATAATTTTTTTTTACAATAGTGCTCTCATTATAACATTAGCCAAAAACGTTAGCAGTTAATGTTCTGCATTTCTGTTTTGAGCTTTGCGCACTGAAGATGACCAGTAGAGTGACGCATCTACACTGAAGACATTATCACCGTAGTAAGACAATAAAGCACTTGACTCAAAACCAAATGCATCTTATATCAGGTAAATAATAGATCCACGATATATATACACCGGCTGAAATGTTTTGAAATCACTTGTACCCTACCTGTTCTAAAAAATCTGTGTCAGTCTTTTCAGATTCTTACTGCTTTATCATAATAGGCTGTTTATTAACTTATTCGGATAAAACCGGTAGTTCTATGTGAAATAAGACATTATTCCCCCATTTCCTTATTTTCCACACTATATAGCGCTCCGGATTATAAGGCGCACCTTCAATGAATGGCCTATTTTAGAACTGTTTTCATATATAGGGCGCACCGGATTATAAAAGCGCATAGAATAGAAGGGTTTGCATTATGCATCCACTAGATGGAGCTGTGCTAAAGGGAATGTCAACAAAACAGTCAGATAAAGACGCCTTGAGCGCCTTGATCCATATAGAAGGCGCTCCGGATTATAAGGCGCACTGTCGTTTTTTGAGAAAATTAAATGCTTTTAAATACGATAGTCAAAATGGCATAATCATAACAGCCCGCGAATATTCGACTGTGAGATTGGTAGTCGAATCAGGCTCCTCGATTCAAAGCATTGATTTGTTGACTATTCGGGGTCACCCCTACAGAAAATACTTCAAATTTTACAGGTGTTCAGAAAAGAATGAGATACAGATCAGAAAATATGAGTAGCTATCAAATTATAGTATAAAACATATTCAATCATAAGGTATAACAAATTATAATGCCATTTTTAAAAATGAAATTTTTAATGAGCTGAAAAGAACGCACATCAGACCTCTGTATATCAAATTGCACTGGCTACCAATACCCAGCAAACATTGGTCTGACGGCAACGTCGTGTGGTCGGCCAAAAATAGTCGCAGTAGGATGGCATAAATCGTTAGAAATATGTAACATAGAACATTTCCTAAAAATGTATTCAGATATGTTTGTACATTTCTATAGTTCTATGGGGTTGCATGTATAATTGTTTCTTTGACTTTTAGCTACGTGTAGTTCACTATTTACCCGTGTTGTGAATCGGTTGTGAGAGGACGTCACTATTTGACGTTTTTTACACGTGCATTACACGTCCATCGTGACCCTCTATGAAATCCTTGTGGAATATGCAAAAGCCGTGCTTACACCTTGATTAATACTGCAATAATTAGTGCACCAAGTAGTTTTTAAGAGGTTTTAAAGAAGTTGTGAATAGACGTCCACTGACGTCTTTTACATGTCTTGTCACGGTTGTGAAAAGACATCCAAGCAAGACTAGCAGGAAAAAATATTTTGTATACAAAGTAAATACATTTACTTTATCTTGTTTAAATAAATTATAATCACAAACTGCCCAGTGTGGTTAAGTGATTGCAAAGCCATGCTGCAATTTAGTCATTATTTCATTATTATAATACTATTTCATTATTCTGTTTTATGTATTCGTTGTTATTTTTATGGAATCTATGCATATACATGTAAAACAGATATATATCTGGTCACCATTTCGGTCTGAGTTGGATGTAATTCCCAAAACGGTGCTGCCAAGATGTAGACACAAAACATAGTAATATATTTTGTGATATTACAAAATCCTGCGATAGGATAGATTATCTCGCGAGATCTCGCTTTTCTCCGGAAGTTCCGCAGCAGGCAACCACGAGGAGAGGACTCGAAGAGGACTCGAGGAGTCCGATATATATTATATAAAATCTACTGTTGGGTAAGTACATTTTGTATTATTTGATTAACGTGCTTGAGTTTTACTTGTTTGACACGAAGGAACCGAAAGAAATGATGCCCACATTGTCAACTGAAATTCACTGAGTATGGCTAAAATTAGCTAACGTTAGTAGGCTAAAAGTTACTTATATTGAAGTAATTTTTATTGGTACGCTTTAATTAATTATTCAGGGGACATCACAGCCCTCCTGTCTTATCAGAAATGTCCTGTTCACTTTCTAACAGTTACACACCTAGTTAAGGGTCTTTCTCAAGGGCGTCACATTAAAGCATAACATCTTTTATACGATAAAAATACAATCTAATGCATGTTGATTGCCTTTTTCTCATTTTTCATTCATGATTCATTCATCTTGTTCCAAGTTTTTTTTTTTTAGCTGTAGACCATAAAGATTTTTTGACATTAAGTGCATGTCATTTATCTCAAATCTTTTATTTTATTTATTTTAAAAAGAAATATATTCTCTTCCCTCAGATGCTGTGAAGAGGTGGAGACTCTGAGACTGATGCAGCGATTGCAGAACACCTGAAGCTCGCTCCAGGAAGAGCTGAGGGTGGAGATTACAAGAAATGAGCCAAACAACTGTAATGTGTTTAAGGGATTGTTCACACAAAAATGAAAATAGTCATAATTTTCTCACCCTCATGTTATGATCATAATCATTTTTCCTACAATGGCAGTTAATAGATTGTGAGATCTGTTTGGTTACAAATATTCTTCCAAATATCTTTGTGTTTATAAGACAACTGTGTAAGTCAATGACAAGATTAATAAAGACATGATAAAAAGAAACCATCTTTTAACATTTTAGTCGAAAACACGTGAACGCATTCTCAGAAATGTAATATTTGAATTCATGTCGGTTCTACATAGTTTAAAATCATTTACACCACTTTGATTTTATAAATAGCAATGATTTCAAACATATTTTATGATGAGGGTCTTATGTTTTATGATTTTCTTGTCACATGACAACAATGGCTCCTGCAAGGTGGTTATGCCATGTTCAAATATTAATAATATTCTTAATATTATTTATATAATTACAGTATTTAAAAATAAATGCAATTAATATTGATTAATATTATTATATATTAAAAACATTAATGAATACTGCGAAAATAGTCATTTTTTACAATAATGATGGACTTCAAGATTGAGTATTTCAGCACTTTTTATTCAGTGATGACCCTCATTAAATCATATTTCTGATGAAAATGGTAGGCCTGTAAACTGATTTCAGAAATCCAAAATGGATACAAAGATTACATTGAAAAACTAATTTTTAAAATAGATATTTATCATCTTGAAGATTCTTATTTGTCATTGTCCCAGTAAAGCAGTAAAACGTGAAAACAATATCGTCAGAACGGTATACGTCATAGAAAGGTATACAGGTTTGAAACATGAGGGTGAGTAAATGACAGAATTTTCATTTTTGGGTAAACTATCCCTTTATATAATAATTCAGTATTTTGTAATTGGTATTTTAGTTTGGTTAACAGATGCTAAACTGTTCAAAAACAATAAAATGTGCTAAATCAGAGCATGCTTCTTTTTTGCATCCACAAATAATGTGTTCTTGTTTGTGATGTACATGTGATTAAGATGTTTTATGGACATTCAGGTCTGACTGCACCGATTTTGAACTTTTGTCAAGATGTGTTAAACCTCAAGACATAATTGATTGCCTTTCACGATGTTACACAGTGGGTATTTTATATGCAGGCTTTTATATAAATACGCTTAAACTATGCAGCAACGCATTTAAACATTTAAACGATGACGTCCAGGAATCGACACATTTAGACGTCCAGAAGACGTGCAGAAAAGACTTGCAGTTCACGTCCAGAAGACGTCAAAGACGTCTGTTCAACTTTCATTTTGGAACTATTTTTCAACCATGACGGGACGTGTCGGAAGGACGTCTTTTCAACGGTCAAAAGACGTCCGAATGTTTGCTGGGTAGCTGCTTGCTATTGTTGATGTTTGCCTACAAAACCACCACTCTAGCACTCACTATTCTTATTATATTCTTAAACAACACCCCTTTTAAACTTGCACTCTATTTATTTACTAACAGCTCGTTTTCTTAAAAAAAAAATTAACTAACACTAGCTTCTCATCTTTTTGTATTCTATCTGTTTTATATATATATATATATATATATATATATATATATATACACACACACACACACACACACACACACACACACACACACACACACACACACAGGTGCTGGTCATATAATTAGAGTATCATCAAAAAAAAGATTTCACTAAATCCATTCAAAAGTGAAACTTGTAGATTATATTCATTCATTAAACACAGACTGATATATTTCAAATGTTTATTTATTTTAATTTTGATGATCATAACTGACAACTAAGGAAAATCCCAAATTCAGTATCTCAGAAAATTAGAATATTGTGAAAAGGTTTAATATTGAAGACACCTGGTGCCAGATTCTAATCAGCTAATTAACTCAAAACACCTGCAAAGCCTTTAAATGGTCTCTCAGTCTACTTGGGTAGGCAACACAATCATGGAAGAATGCTGACTTGACAGTTGTCCAAAAGACGACCATTGACACCTTGCACAAGGAGGGCAAGACACAAAAGGTCATTGCAAAAGAGGCTGGCTGTTCACAGAGTTTCTTTGTCCAAGCACATTAATAGAGAGATGAAGGGAAGGAAAAAATGTGGTAGAAAAAAAGTGTACAAGCAGTAGGGATTATTGCACCCTGGAGAGGATTGTGAAATAAAACCCATTCAAAAATGTGGGGGAGATTCACAAAGAGTGGACTGCAGCTGGAGTCAGTGCTTCAAGAACCACTATACACAGACGTATGGAAGACATGAGTTTCAGCTGTCGCATTCCTCGTGTCAAGCCACTCTTGAACAACAGACAGCATCAGAAGTGTCTCACTTCAAAAAGGACTGGACTGCTGCTGAGTGGTCCAAAGTTATGTTCTCTGATGAAAGTAAATTTTGCAAATCAGGGTCCCAGAGTCTGGAGGAAGAGAGGAGAGGCACACAATCCACGTTGCTTGAGGTCCAGTGTAAAGTTTCCTCAGTCAGTGATGGTTTGGGGTGCCATGTCATCTGCTGGTGTTGGTCCACTGTGGTCCACTGTGTTTTCTGAGGTCCAAGGTCAACGCAGCCATATACTAGGATGTTTTAGAGCACTTCATGCTTCCTGCTGCTGACCAACTTTATGGAGATGCAGATTTCATTTTCCAACAGGACTTTGCACCTGCACACAGTGCCAAAGCTACCAGTGCCTGGTTTCAAGACCATGGTATCCTTGTTCTTAATTGTCCAGAAAACACACCTGACGTTAACCCCATAGAAAATCTATGGGGTATTGTGAAGAGGAAGATGTGATATGCCAGACCCAAGAATGCAGAAGAGCTGAAGGTCACTATCAGAGCAATCTGGGCTCTCATAACACCTGAGCAGTGCCACAGACTGATCGACTCCATGCCACGCTGCATTGCTTCAGTAATTCAGGCAAAAGGAGCCCCAACTAAGTATTGAGTGTTACTTTTCATGTTCATACTTTTCAGTTGGCCAAGATTTCTAAAAATCCTTTCTTTGTATTGGTCTTAAGTAATACAATTTTCTGAGATACTTAATTTGGAATTTTCCTTAGTTGTCAGTTATAATCATCAAAATTAAAAGAAATAAACATTTGAAAAATATCAGTCTGTATGTAATGAATGAATATAATATACAAGTTTCACTTTTTGAATAGAATTAGTGAAATAAATAAACTTTTGATTATATTCTAATTATATGACCAGCACCTGTATATACATACATACATACATACATACATACATATATATATATATATATATATATATATATATATATATATATATATATATATGTTTTGTATTATATAATTGTCCAAAGCGCTATTCTTTTCCTATTCTATCTTTTTTATTTCTATTTATAAATGTTTTTAATTTCTTTTTATTTATTATATGATTAAAAAAACCTTATACACACAACTTATATTTCTCTCTCTCTCTTTCTCTCTCTCTCGAAAAAGCAATATTTGAGAAAATGGTTCAACGATTTCTAATTATTGGGGGGATTAGCCCCCATCAATGTCTATAGCAGTCTTGCCCTGATCAGACATATGCTGTGGCATTATCATGCAGTCTGTAATGATATGGCGTTATAAATATTAGCGCTTTTTTGCAAACATTTCATTCAAATTGATAACAAATTATTACTTTTCGTTAAAATCTTTAATTATGCCAAAAAATCTTACATTTATGTGTCTTTTTGTTCGCTGTAGCTGCCATGTTGCCGAGATAATTCATACCCCTTCGTTTGAAGTGTGGTCCAGAAAAATCTTCATTTGAAGGGCTATCTGGCCCTTCCCCTTACCCCTACTAGAGCCGGACCGATATATCGGCCGGCCGATATTATCGGCCGATATAAGGTAATTGCATTTAAATCGGCATCGGCATTTATAACGGCCGATGAAACATGAGAAACAGAGTCTCATGCTTCACTCATGTTATGAGTGTTGCATAGTGTGCCCACCAGAGGGAGCTCTGCAGCTCCAGAGTTAACAACAGCGCCAGAAGTCCACTACAGAAGAAAGCGATCAGCCAAGCCAAGATGTACTGTTTTGACGGTGAGTCTGTCGTTCGTCATGTGAAATAATTTAGTTCATACACTGTATATAAAAACCGTGTGGTAGTTCTAGCTAACGGTCCTATCATTATCACTTCTAAATATTCTGTAACATCACAGCCGCTAATGCATTGCTATATTAGATTAGCCACAAAGCTAATACCATGTTTATCAGTGGAAGAGCGCGAACGTTAATAGGAGGTCAAACTATAACGTTAGCGTTTAACTTATTTTTATTCTATTGCGGTGTGTTTCCCACATAATGACCGCGTAATTGGGTCTTTCACACAGGACGCGGTATGCACGGCGCTTGCCGCTGGGTTAATCGTTGCCCTTCAGATACAATGCGATTTGCACTGCGCTATGGCGTAGGCGGAGTTGTAAAAACGTTTAGCGGGAGCTCTTTCATAGTCTGTTGTTCCTCTTTTCGGTCAGCAGCAAACATGTATCTGTCCCGTTGTAAGAAGCGAGCGATAGCGCTAGTCCTGCTGATGAGAATTAAGTTACGTTACTCTAACGCTAATATAGCTTCCTTTTTAGCAGGCCCCTTAAATGCTTGCTATTAACTTGTTTGAAGGTGGTTCTTCTCAAAATTGACAGCGGTGTGTTCATGACACTAACGTTAACCATTCAACTTCGAATTGATTCCGTAATCTTCCGGTAATAGTAGGCAAGACGATGTTCTGTGAGAGCAAATATAGTGTAGTTACAGTAACTACAGTAGGTGCGTCAGAAATGATTAAACCAGAGGGGACATGTAAATAAATGTGAGCTGAACAAGCGCTTTTTTTTTTTTTTTTTTTTTTTTTTTTTACATATTGTTTCAAAGCAGCTTTACAGACATAACAGAAAAATGTTGAAATAATATTGTTAAATATAAGTAGGTAATACCTATTGCTTGACAAATAAAAAAATATATATATATTTCTCATTTTTGCCTATGTAGGAGATCCCAGTTTATTATTATTATAATTCTAATGATGACATGAGTAATGATACATGGTGATATTATTAATACACATGCTTATTCTTTCTCTGTCTCTCTTTCTGCCTACAGATGGCTGAAAAAGGTGAATGCTGTAGCAGCAAAGTGTGGGACTACTTCTGCAAATACTTTAACTTTAGTATTATAATTTATTTACAGTACACACACAGACTGTTAAAACCAGCTTCAACTGGAAGAAAGTAAAAGTGTTAAATGTTTAAAACCAGACAGTTTTTTGATCATTAAAAATATATATACTTTTGATATGCAATTGTTTATTCATTGAGACTTTAATCTAAGGCTTTTTTTTAACATAATCCATTCTGGAAAATGGTTTATACAGCCCACATACATAGAACAGGCAGATATTTTGCTATTGAATGTTGTGTAAGTGCAGTTAATGAAATGGGTCTAATATCCAGATTATTTTTAAAATCAAAATATCGGCTTATAAATCGGCTCTTTTCGAGTTAATATCGGCATCGGCCCCCAAAAAACCATATCGGTCGGGCTCTAACCCCTACCCCTCCAACCAAAAGAGAATTGAGACACCACTACCCCTTCACGTGAATGCGCGAAACGGAGGGGTAGGGAAAAGGGGAAGGGCTAAGGGGTAGAATTGGGATTGGGCCTAAATGTTTACTTTAATTTATGTATACTTTATTTATAATTTATGTGCCTTTGATGCACATTCAGCCATCTCTGTTTCCTTAAACTTGTGGTGCTGCCATAAAAATTTAATGAAACAGACTTTTTCAGATTTTTTTTTTCTGTTTTGTTTTATTAATTATTTAGCAAACAATTTGTGTAGACCTATTTATTTTATATCTATCATATGTCATCTTATCCTGCTTTTCTTCATTTTCTCCTATATGAGTGTAAAACTACATCAATGAAAAGAAAAATGTTTTTATTATGACAACTCTCTGAAGATATTAGCATGATGATGGATATGACAATGTTATACTTTGCTGCTGTTGCTGCTGCTGTTGGTTATAGTTGTAGTTGTAGAGTATTGCTGCTGCAAGCAGGTACAGGAACTTACTACTGCCAATGTTATGGCAATACGGTGCTGTGAGTATTTAAGACATAGTGCTGCTGCACAAATAGCATATAAAATTACTCGTAGCAGATCTATACAGGTGGAGCTGGGGAAGGTGGAGGGTTTCAGAGAAACTCTGAAAGCACGCTGCAAAATGTTCAAGTAAATGCTAAGCAGACATTTAAATGTAAAGCAGTAAACTCATTGGCTGCATATGCAACATGAAGCAATCAGCTTGTGACAAGTCGTTTAACGCTGTGAATATCATCAGGTACATTAACAACCCATCAGTCTGTGCCATCTAGAGTTTCATGAAAGTACTTGGCATTTATTTTTAATGGGTCATGTACAATTATCCATTTTAGTTTAAATCTAATTTATAGTTTTCATTTTGTCAGTTAACGGATAGCAAATGAACACTGTAATGTTTATAAATGAGCTCAGGCAGCTAAGAGTAAGTGGATTTTAGTGGGTGTTTGAACAAATCTGACCACACAAGCGTCCACACTACGAGCGCAATCGGGTTGAATGTGTTTTCATCTACCTCTGAGCTGAAAACGTTCTAGACCCTGTTCACACATGTATTTAGTGTTGTTCACTTGTGATTGGATCAACAAAAATACATCTCAATACCATTTGTAAACGGGGACCAAGAAAGAATAAAAAGACACAGGAGATAAACTGTGATTATATTGAGATTACAACTTCCATATTTACAAATTTCAATATTTAGACTTCTCTTCCAATACTGCTAAACTGTGCCATGGCACAGGGGTTATCTAATATTAAAAAACATGCCTCTTTATGACAAAAGGGTTCTGACTCCAGGTCTATGTGCACCAAGTTTGTGTTCAGAAGATCTTAGGAAAAGGAAAAGTGAAAAAGGAAAGTGAAGTGACATTCAGCCAAGTATGGTGACCCATACTCAGAATTTGTGCTCTGCATTTAACCCATCCGAAATGCACACACACAGAGCAGTGAACACACACACACACTGTGAGCACACACCCGGAGCAGTGGGCAGCCATTTATGCTGCGGCGCCCGGGGAGCAGTTGGGGGTTCAATGCCTTGCTCAAGGGCACCTAAGTCGTGGTATTGAAGGTGGAGAGAGAACTGTACATGCACTCCCCCCACCCACAATTCCTGCCGACCCGAGACTCGAACTCACAACATTTCGATTGGGAGTCTGACTCTCTAACCATTAGGCCACGACTTCCCACAGTTACAAAAGATGAAACACCAAACATGAACTAGCTTATAACCTTGAAACAATTTGACAAATATGAATTATGATATATGTTTTAGTCATGATAGTTCGTACATTCCACATTTCATGCAAATTGAGGATGAGCTTTGTGGGGTGTTTTTTTTAAAGATACAAAATGACAAATACCAAAATACTTACAGGGCTTTTCTGCAGTTACTCGCAGCTGGTATCAGTCTCCTTCTGCCTTCATCTGATGTGTTGAATTTCTTGAGGTTCAGTTTGTCCAGCATCTGATCTGACATCTGAAGCATGTAAGCTATTGCTGAGCAGTGAGGGAGAGAGAGTTTCGTCCATGAGAGTTTATCTGAATTCACAAAGCTCTGAATCTCTTTGTAGAGCTTCTGATTATTCAGTTCCAGCAGACAGAGGAAGAGATTGATAGACTTATCAGCTGACAGTTGTTCATCACCAGTAATTTTATCTGTAATATACATTGAGACTAAATATATGGCCCCACTGCTGTCCTCCGTGTGACTCAGTAGATCCTCTAAGAGTTTCTGATTGGACTCCAGTGAGATGCCCAGCAGGAAGCGGAGGAAAAGATCCAAGCGTCCAGTCATTAATGATTTATCAACTGCTTCTTTAAGCAGCGTGTACAATGATAATTGCTCACATGTGTAAAATGTTTTCAGTACTTCCTTCTTGTTGTGTATGTGGCAGTAAAACACATAGAGAGCTGCCAGAAACTCATGAAAGCTGAGATGAATGAAGCTGTAGACTTTCCTCTGATGAATCACAGATTCCTCTTTAAAGATCTGAGTGCAAATCCCAGAATACACTGATCTTTCAGTGACGTCTAATCCGCTCTCAATCAGGTCCTCCTCATAGAACATCACATTGCCCTTCATCAGCTGATTGTAAGCCACTTCAGCAAGTTTCAAAATCACTTCTCTGTTGGACTTCAGGAGTTTCTCTGGATCTCTCTCTTCATACTTCTGGTTCCTCATGTTGATCTGAATCAGCAGGAAGTGGATGTACATTTCAGTCAGAGTTTGAGGGATTTCTGATTTGATATCTTGTTTCAGGATGTTTTGAAGCACAGTGGATGAGACCCAGCAGAAGACGGGGATGTGACACATGGTGTGGAGGCTTCTTGATCTTTTGATGTGTGAAATGATCGTGTTTGCTTGATGCTCATCACTGATTCTCCTCCTGAAATATTCCTCTTTCTGAGGGTCATCGAATCCCTGTATTTGTGTCACACGGTTGATGTATTCAGAGGGGATCTGATTGGCTGCTGCTGGTCTGGAGGTGATCCAGATGAGAGCAGAGGGGAGCAGATCTCCTCTGATGAGGTTTGACATCAGCACATCCACTGATGAAGACTCATTTATATCAGAAACTTTCTGAGCATCTGAAAACTTCAGTGTGACTCTGCTTTCATCCAGACCATCAAAGATGAACACAACTTTACACTCCTCATACATCTTTGAGTCCAGATCTTTAAGTTCAGGATGAAAGTCCAGCAGAAGTCTGTGAAGACTGTACTCATCATCTTTAATCAAGTTCAGCTCTCGAAACGGAAGCACAAACATGAAATCTACATCCTGATTGGCTTTTCCTTCGGCCCAGTCCAGAATGAACTTCTGCACAGAGACAGTTTTTCCAATTCCAGCCATGCCTTTAGTAAGAACAGTCTTTATTTTCTCTTCCTCATCACGTCCTGGTTTAGATGAGGCTTTAAAGATGTCATTGCAGCAGATTTGAGTGTCTTGTGTTCTGGTTGTGTTCTCTATCTGTAAAACCTCATGTTGTTCATTCACCCCTTCTCTCTCTCCCTCAATGATGTAGAGCTGTGTGTAGATGATGTTCAGGAGGGTTTCATTCTCTTGTAGCTTGATTCCCCCAAACAAGCGCTCATACTTGTTCTTCATGCTGGTTTTGTAAGTGGTTTTGACTGTTTTAATGTCAACTTCATTTTTCCTACTGCAGGCCCATCAAAAGAGAAACCAATTAGAGCATTTTGTCTACATTTCACATCACACAGGACAGAGCTCTTTTAGGTATATATCATGCTTGCATGCTACACAAGTGCAATATTTCCTCTAATAATCATGTATTCTTTGTCCAGTACAGGAAAAATCTCACATGGCTCCAGCGGTCACTGCATTTTCACAAATTCTGAATTTGACACAAAACTGTATATGTTTCATACAGTAGCATTTTATATCTTGAATTTTGTGGGCATTTTTATTCATTTTGATGGCATTTGCAACCTTATGTGAAGCTGTTTTACACCAGCTTGTTTGTTGTTATGCTTGTTTGAGGATTAATGCTGAAGATAGGCTAACAGTTTTTTATGAATTAATTTCATAGCAGTGACAAACACATTACTATCTGGTTGTCACCAATGAAGACCAATCAGGAAGATGAGGATGCTGCTCGATCTGTGTCTGTTAAATGTTTCAGCTTTCATTGTGTCACTCATTGTGAAGGTTGTGCCATCTGGAGGTTACATTTGTAAAAAGGGCACATATCTAGTCAAAGGCCAAACTGAAAGGTGCTTGAGTAACACTTGTGATCTATCTATACACCTGTATGGCCTTAGACAAAAACCTTTTATTATAATAAATACTGTGACACGTGTCCCGAGCTCTCATCAGCGTCGCCCTGGAAACAGAGCAGCCACACCTGCACCTGCTCATTACGGGCTGAGCGGTCACTCCTGCGGCCCATCAGAAACGGGCTTTATAAGCAGCGTCGACGAACACAGAGGTAAGAGATGTCTCCAAAAGACTCGGCTAACAATTCTCTGTGTTTCCCTCCAGACAGCAGCGTGTGACCGCCAGACCAAAAAGGACACGGACTTCACGGACTCACACAGCACTGCGGACCGAAGGAGAAGAAAAGGCTGAGCAATAAGAATCTCACGTGTCTTCATCATTCACAGCTCCGGTTCTGAAATTAGAGAGTGGATCCACTGAATATGTTGTCTTCTCGATCCTATCACAGCGACGTTCTTCAGCAGGAGAGTTATGCTCCATATCCATTTCAGATGCTTTTCTGAAAACATAAAGTACAAAAAAAAACACTGCACATGCAAATAAAGTCAACTTTACATAGGCATACAAATATGACAGCAAGATGTTTATTTAAACAGCTATGGTTCTAACAGAAGACTTAAATGTGTGTTTTTTTTTTTTTAGAAACACTTGGAATAAAAACAGAAAAAAACATTTCATCCTCTTTTTCTCCTAAAGATCCTGAGATCAGAAAAAGCAATCGTATTGTTTCTGATGTCTCAGGTTCTTGTCTCCAATACTGGAAAAAATATCTTACATGGCTCCAGGATTCACAGCTCCAGTTCTGAAGGTATTGGGTGGCTCCATTGATTGTGTAGTCTTTATAGACACACCGCTGGGACACGGTGCACCTCCCTCCTCTCTGATCTCATAGTGACGCTCTTCAGCAGGAGACTCCTCTTCCATATTCATGATGAAGTCTTTAGAAATGTGAGACAGTGAGACAGAATGAGGAACATTGTTTTCGTCCAATTAAGGCCTAACGTAAAATTAAAACATTATGATGTTATTTAACGGATTTGGAAGTTATTATTCATATTTCTATAACATTTAGACTCAACTATTGTAATTCAGTGTATTGTGATGTTCCTTGTGCCTTATTATCACAACATTAGGATGATATAGCAGTGAAGAAAAACAGGAAACAAATGATAGAAATGTAAATGTTGTTACTAAAAGTTTAGGTTTAGATATTTAGACAATGCATGAAACTGAAAGATGTGACTAACTAGTTAATAAAATGGTCACACTTTATTTTAAGGTGCAATTCTTGCTATTAACAAACTTTGACTACTTTTGCCTCAAACTCCTAATTTACTGCTTATTAATATTTAGTAAAATAGTGGTTAGGTTCAGGATTTAGGCAATATTAAAGATGTAGAACATGGTCATGCAGAATATGTGCTTTATAAGTACCAATAAACAGCCAATATGGTAATAATAGGCATGCTAATAAGCAACTAGTTAATAATAAGAATTGGTCCTTATACTAAAGTGTTGTCAAATACATATTTAATATATATAATATAAAAATATATATTATACTCCTCATCTTGTTTGCACATTGAAATGGATTCATTCTTTGCTGTTTGAGAGTTCGAAGTCCATCAAGAGGTTAGTACCACCCAAACAATAGCTAACTGAATGGTGCTTGCCTCATTAAATATTAACACAATCATGCATTTTTACGTGAAGTATTTCTTAATAGATAACGTACAGTAAATGTACAATATGAAACCTGAATATATTATCATGGTCTGAGCACACCCCAGATGTCAAGCTATGTGCCTCGTACATGAAGTGGCTCATTCAGGCTATATTTGTCTAGCCTTACATTTTTACATCTATTAAGCTACAGAGCAACTTAGACATGGCAGTCCTTAAAAAAATAACATGGTTTAACAAACGTATGAATCCAGAAAACCACAATTAATATAGTTCATCCATGGTAACCAAATGTTTTTGCTATACTAACCAGTTTAACTATGGTATTTGTAGTAAAACTGTTGTCAGTGTCCTTACTGTTCTTGCTATGCAATGCTATTTTATATTTGATTATTCTGTTTCTGTTCTTGAACACCTTGTAAAAACTTAAACATTGATTAATTTGTCTCTTTGTTCTATTAATTAATTTGTGTCATTACACCATTTTAAACCGGGCCCATGGGTAAAGCCTGCACCGGAGCCCTGCAAACCCCAGCTACAGCCCTGGTCCTAGACCTACATACTGTATAAGAGAATTCGACTGGATATCCATGATAGATACGTATTGCAGCTCTCCGAATGAAGTGAAAATTAAATGAAATGTAGTTAGCACAATAAGTTTAGATCTGCTGATGTTATAGCACGTTTCCATTTTACAGCGGTTGTACATTATATAACAAGATGAGATTCGTCTTCTGAAACGCGTTTCTTCATATCACGTGCTTACTGACTGACCCTGCATACTATCCACCCTATCTGCCCTAAATAGTACTGAAAATTACTAAAACCGAAAGAAGACGCGCGAGCAGTGATGGTTAAAAGCACAATAAACATCATAAAACAATAAGGAAATGTAGACAAAGATGTCTCAATCACGTCAATCTTTAAAAAGAGTAATCTGAGAACAGATTAGAGTATAACATTTTTTACATACGTCGAAAGTTTACATCTGAATCTGCAAAATGAGAATCGTTTTTAACGAAATAACATAATGTTAAATCATGAAAGAAGCAAATACCGTTGAAGCCTTTTAAATGCCGTCTGTCGTGGTCTAAGCATAGACAGAAAAAAAAGTCTAAGTCCTAACAACAACTCCTAACATAAGACCTAACTCCTAACAGGTCCGAACGGGGCAAAACAGCTGGTCAAGCGGAGCAATACAGTCATTGGTCGAAACACGGTCTAGTGCAAAACCACATGATTACAGTCAAAAAAGCGGAAGCGCGCGGATGATTAGTTTATGAAAGTTAAGGCTAATTTACTATTTTTTTTTTAAACACGGAGCATATTTTTAGTCAGTTTGACCTTTTCGGATAACGTGGAGGTAAGTACAACAAAACACATAACACGAAAGAGAAGTACTAGCCTACGTGATGTTAACTCTTTGGCATTTGTGTACAAACGCTTTAATTAGTTGCGTGCGGGTATTTTTCTTCTAAATATGTCCTTAAATCTGTGATTTCACATTTATATGTACATAAGATGCTATGTTTGGGCAAGATTGTGATATAAATCGAAGTGGCCTTTCACACTGCAGCAAGTATTATTGTAAGTATTATATTAACAGTAGTATAGTTCTTTAAATTTGTATGTCTTATAAAAATAATAAAATGTCCGATTTAAGCTTTTGTAATGAAATATTGGTGAAAGTTTATATTATTATTATGTAATTATTTACATTTATATTTACATACATCCTTTAATTTTAGAAAGGTCAGATTTTAAAAGTTTATTATGATTATTATATAAGTAATTATTATTAGTATTGTTATTATAGTTTTTTATTTAAATACGTATGTTTGTGTAATTTTCCTGTATATATTTATATTCTTAATATCAAACTATTTGAGGTAGTTAAGATTATCAGTTACTCTCATAATAAATAATAATAATAATGTTACCCGTATTTTTTGGTATAAGTTGCATCAGTCCAAAAATACGTCATGACGAGGAAAAAAACATATATAAGTCGCATTTATTCAATTGTTTTCCACCTCGTCAGGTCTGTTCTTCCGGAATTGAATAGTATATGTTCTACTCTGGACTTGATTGATATATGGAGACATACGTATCCAGACAAAATTCAATTTACATGGTGTAAAGGAAACCTTTCTCAACAGTCACGCATAGACTATTGGTTAATTTCAAGGAATCTATTGGATTATGTTAATGAGGTCTCTATAGAGCCTTCTGTTCTTACAGATCACAAAGCTATTTTTCTCTCATTAAATACAACTAAATCCAAAGATACTAAAAATTTTACATACTGGAAAATGAACCAGAATATATTGACAGATGTGCAGTTTAGAGATAAAGCAAAAGAGATTATCATAGATTTTTGGAAGGAGGCAAATGTAACGAATTTATTTGGGGTAAATTGGGAATTAATGAAGTATAAGATTAGAACTTTAGCCATAAGGAGAGGAAAAGAAATAGCCAAATATAGAAGAGAAAACGAAGAAAAAATTATACAGGATATTATAAGACTTTCTGGAAAGTGTAATATAGATCAAGAAAATAAAAATAAATTACTACAACTACAATTAGATTTAGATAAAATATATGAATATAAAGCAAAGGGTGCCTTCATAAGATCAAGGAAGAAATGGTTAGAGGAAGGAGAAAAAAATACAAAATACTTTTTTAATATGGAAAAAATGAAGGTAGAACTTGCATCTATGGTCAAATTGAATATTAATGGACAGTTAACAGAAAATTTTAAAGAAATATCAAGATATGTGGCTGAATTTTATGAGAAATTGTATTCTTATGATAACAAACTGAGTAATGCACAGTCATTCTTAGATTCTATTAAAGATGACATTCAAAAGATAAGTGAGTCTTCTATTGAAATGTGCGACCAAGAGATTTCTTTAAATGAAATATCTCACTGTATTAATAAACTCAAAGACAATAAGTCACCCGGAAATGATGGTTTAATTAGTGAATTTTATAAATATTTTCAAAATGAATTATCCCCGTTTTTGTTAGCTGTATTTAGAGAAGCGATACAACAAGGTTATTTACCCAATTCACTGAGACAAGGTTTGATAACTTTATTACCAAAGCCCAATAAGGACATTTTATTTGTAGAGAATTGGCGTCCCATTACGCTAATCAATAATGATGCAAAAATTTTTGCACAAATATTTGCAGAAAGATTGAAGAACTGTCTTGATCCCATAATTGATGAATGTCAATCAGGGTTTATGAAAGGTCGTCACATTTGTAATAATATTAGGCTCATTTTGGATTTAATCGACTACAATGAATTTATTACAGATAATAGTTTTGTTTTATTTGTTGATTTCTTTAAAGCGTTTGATACTATAGATCATAACTTTATGTTGGAGACCTTAAATTATTTTGGTTTTGGAGTATACTTTAAAAAAGCTATTAAAACACTGTACAATGACTGTAACAGCTCAGTTAAGTTATCATATGGAACGTCATCAAGGTTTAAAATTAATAGAGGTATACGACAAGGCTGTCCCATTTCACCGTTTCTTTTCTTACTGGTAACACAAACCATGACCATACATATTAAAAGAGATACATTTTGTGGTATTAGATTTTTGGAGAAAGAGTTAAAATGCTCTCAATTAGCGGACGACACTGCTATTTTTTTAAAAAGTGAAACTGAAGTTAAAAAAGCTATTGAGTGCCTTAATGTTTTCTCTTCTGTATCTGGTTTATGTTTAAACATTAAAAAATGTGTGTTATTCCCCTTGAAAACATGTAATCATAATAACATTTTTGGTATTCCAGTAAAGGAGTTAGTAGATTATTTAGGTATTAAGATCTGTAAAGACCAAAAAGAGAGAAATAATTTAAATTTTACACCAATTATAAGGAAAATTAAACAAAAATTTAATTCATGGTTAATGAGAGATCTCTCATTAAAAGGAAGAATATTATTATCCAAAACTGAAGGATTGTCACGCTTGGTATATACAGCTCTTGCATTAGATGTTCCACAATCAATTATAAAAGAGGTGGATACTGTTTTGTTCAATTTCATTTGGAAGAACAGACCTCATTATTTAAAAAAAACAGTTTTATGCAATCCAATTGAGGATGGTGGTCTAAATGTACTTGACTTTAATACTGCTAATTGCGTATTTAAAAATAAGTGGATAAAGAACTACTTTAACTCTAAAGGCAAAATTTGGAATATCATCCCTGAGTTCATTTTTGATAAGCTGGGGGGCTTAGAATTTTTTTTGAGGTGTAATTTTGACGTAAATAAGATTCCGATAAAGCTTTCTTCTTTTCATAAACAGGTTTTTCTATTATGGATGCTCATTTTTAAGCATAATTTTTCTCCACACAAATCTGTGATTTGGAACAACAAATATATTACATTTAAAAATAAATCTTTATTTTACAGAAATTGGTACAATAACGATATAATTTTGGTCAGACAGTTATTTAAGAATAATGGACATCTTTTTAATTACTGTGAATTCCTTGACTATTATAAGATCCCTGTAGCGGCTAAGGAGTTTGCAGTGGTTTTTGATGCCATTCCTAGTGGCCTTATTCAACTTTTATCAGGCAATATATCTTCTGAAGCTATCCCCATATATACTACTAATCAGTTAAGTATTGATGGCGTGAAAATTATAGATAAAAAGTTTAATAACTTTTATATTAGAGAATTATGTAGGATTACGTTATTGCCTAAATGCAAACCTTTTTGGAACTCAATGTATTATCAGATTGATTGGAAAGAGGTCTGGAACTTACCCAGTAAATACTGTCTGACCAATAAAGTTAAAGAAATTACATATAAGATTATTCACTTGATTTATCCAGTGAGACAAGTAGTCTCAAGATTTTTTAGAGACATGGAAACTACATGTAACTTTTGTAATACAGAAGAAGAATCAATAAAACACTTATTCTTTGAATGTGTATTTACCCAACTGTTTTGGATTGATGTTGAATATCTGATATTTAAATTCACAAAATTAAAAATTCAACTATCTGGTAAAGATATATTTTTGTTGTACAAAAATAAGAGTGTGGAACAAAATTTTGTTGTTAACTTAATAATTATGTATGGAAAATACCATATACATAAGCAGAAATGGACAAATAATAAACCTAACATTATATTATTTAAAATTGAGCTTAAACATTATATTGAAGCCCTAAAAGATGTTAGAAATAAAAAAGCGAAACAGATGTATAAAATTTTTGAATCCTTTTCTTTGTAATTTTTTATTTTTTCCCCTGTGTTATTTTTTATTTTATTTTAATTTTGTTTCTTTGATGCTATTATGATTGTAATAGATAATAATACATTGTTTCCTCTGTATATGTATATTGTTATGCAATAAAAAAAAGAAAAAAAAAAAAAAAGAAAAAAAAGTCGCATTTATTCAGAACCAAGAGAAAACATTACCGTCTACAGCCGTGAGAGGGCGCTCTGGGGTAGGCTACAGGAGCACTGAGCAGTATAGAGCTAATTTTACTATTTTTATTTCAGAAATGTAACAATATTAATTTTTACAATTATTTATTAATGTCATACACACATACCAAGTGCCTTATGACTTAAAAGATGAGAGTGGTAAATGTTACAGACATGGAACTGTTCAGTCTATTATTGATTTTTATTTCCACTTCACTTTTTTCCAAAGAGACAGAACTATTTGCACTGTATTTATCAGTGGGAAAATATTCATACAATACTACAACCTAGAAATAATTTGCAGGTCTCAGCAGCACGAATTATGTGCCCAGCTACATCTGATTCAAATATTATGCTAATTAACAGTGAGTGTAGTTTCAGACATTACAGTGCTTCACTCGCACTGACTCTTATTCTGCCTGAAAGAATGAAAAGACCGAGTTGAAGGTGGAGCGATTCGACCAATCAGATGAAAGCAGCGTTTCAGCCCCGCCTACCAGTGCGAATGAAATATTGAAGCCATAAACCGAAATGATCAAAACGTACACGGACCAACTGTCTTGTCCATGTTCTCTCACTTGAATCCTCTTCTTGAGATTTGAGTCTCAGACCTTCTGCAAGCCCCGCCTTGTTCACGCAGTGATTGACATGGCGCGAGGGGGCGGACACGTGATCGGCTCGGAATGCATTTTCAATGTGCATACTGAATTTTGCTACATTCATTGCGGGACACTCATTCAGGCTATATTTGTCTAGCCTTACATTTTTACATCTATTAAGCTACAGAGCAACTTAGACATGGCAGTCCTTAAAAAAATGAACATGGTTTACAACAAATGAATCCAGAAAACCACAATTAATATAGTTCATCCATGGTAACCAAATGTTTTTGCTATACTAACCAGTTTAACTAAGGTATTTGTAGTAAAACTGTTGTCAGTGTCCTTACTGTTCTTACTATGCAATGCTATTTTATATTTGATTATTCTGTTTCTCTTCTTGAACACCTTGTAAAAACTTAAACATTGATTAATTTGTCTCTTTGTTCTATTAATTATTAATATTAATATTAATTTGTGTCATTACACCATTTTAAACCGGGCCCATGGGTAAAGCCTGCACCGGAGCCCTGCAAACCCCAGCTACAGCCCTGGTCCTAGACCTACATACTGTATAAGAGAATTCGACTGGATATCCATGATAGATACGTATTGCAGCTCTCCGAATGAAGTGAAAATTAAATGAAATGTAGTTAGCACAATAAGTTTAGATCTGCTGATGTTATAGCACGTTTCCATTTTACAGCGGTTGTACATTATATAACAAGATGAGATTCGTCTTCTGAAACGCGTTTCTTCATATCACGTGCTTACTGACTGACCCTGCATACTAAGTTGACAGAGAAGAGCAGAAGCAGGAGACAAAGTGAGGATAAAAAGTAACCGAGTTTATTGAACAATCTTAGTTGGATATGTCTCAAATGTTCAAACTTCATCTGATCAGCACAAGTTTAACATGTATGTTATAGCAAAATTGCTTCATGGCAACATCACATAAACCTTGGGTTTCTATAAGCATTGCCTCTTATCTATCTCTTATACACACAGACAAAACAGTTCATGAAACTTCAACAATTGAACAACAATGAAAATGCATAAGCTAGGAAAAATGTATAAGAAATGTAAAATATAGAAACACAATAAACTAATAAACAATAAATGAATAAACATTAACAAATACCTAAATGATCAAATGAAAAATTATAATAAATGTTAAATTATAATAAATGAATAAGGACAAACATAAAATTAACACAATTTGCATGTGAGGATCTAAGGATCCTTCAACCGAAAAAAAAATTGTGTGTTGATCGTACCGGTCTAATATTTCTTTACTTCTGTACTTCTGTCACAAAAAAGAAATTGTTTAAATGGGTTTAAATGGGTGCAATAAAAAAAGTAACAAAAGCATCCCTCATGGGTCATTTTGACCCTCATAGGAATTAATGCAATTTACAAAAAAAAAAAAAAAGAATTTTTCAGTACATTACATTATATATATACACACACACACACACAATCAGAGACAATCAAGAAAAGATATATACCTAAACGAAGGACTGAGACTACAGAATATCCCCAATGCAGAAATAATTCACACACACACACACACACACACACACACTTACACATTATAGAACAGTGGTTCCCAAACTTTTCCATTCCACGACCCACCTAGACAAGTGTAATATATTTCACGACCCACCAAAATATTAAAAAAAAAAAAAAACAACGAGTGAAATTACTTTAAACCTAATCTTACTTAAAATTTTTATGACAGAAATTAAGTATTTAAGAAAAATAACCATTTTATTTTAGAGTACAACTGAAAATTTCACTACAAATTTACAAGTTTTAATTTTTGTTTACTGGCGTTAAAATATGTAGTGTCCATAAAAACGTGAAGCAGGCTCACTCCAGTGAAGTGTGATCTGCGCTGCTGTGTTTTGTTGCATTCATGATCCTTCCGTGTGTGTCGGCGAGAACGGAGCACAATCCAACACTTTTTTAGAAAAGCATAAGAAGCAAAGCAGAACTATCTAAAACAGTTTGGAGATTAAAATAATTGTGAAATAGGTAAAAAAAGACCGATTGAACCTTTTAATGACATTGCTCTGAGACCTTCAAAACACGCAACGCACACGGACTTAATTGCAATTTGAAAATCACACTAAGGATATTGCAGTTCATTATTAATGTTGGTGGGCTATATCGTTGTGATGAGTGGGTTCCCAGTTCCCGCCTCCTTCTTCCTGTGATTGTGAAGATTTTAATGTTTTACACTGGTGCCGAAGCCAGGGAGGAAGGAGGGGCGCGCTGCCGAAGATCCTTCGCCGCTGGGGTGAATCCGCAGTGCCATCGAGCAGGGCGAAGGAGTCTGCCGCCGAGGGTGCTCGATGTGGTGGGCTGGAGTGAGTTGCCGGGGGGGGGGGGGGGGGGGGGGGAACTCACTCCAGCCCACCGCCTCGATGACTCCTTCGTGGAAAGAGGTGGGAACCGGCGGACAATCAAACAAAGTTTTAATAACCAAATAAACACAAAACAGCGCGACAGCCCCTCTCGGATGACTGCCGTGCACAAATAAAAAACAAACACAAAATAAAACCCAGGCCTGGTCCTCTCTCGTCCTTCACTGTCATCGCTCCTCTTTTGTATCTTTCCGATCTCCTCCGTGGTTCTTGAGACCGGTGAGTGTTGCTCATTTCCCAATCACTCCACCGGCCTAGCTCTGTTCCCATGGCACTAGGCCCCGCCCCACTCGTCACATTCGTGCAGCCCTAGACTGAACTGTGTTAGTGTCTGTGTGTCATTGAAACGCAAAATTAGCTGCAGCCAAGTGACTTTGTGCGACCCACCTTGTTCCATTCCGTGACCCACGAGTGGGTCGCGACCCACAGTTTGAAAACCCCTGTTATAGAACACCTCTCCTAGAACACATTATAATATGTTTCATGTCTCTGCTGAGATATGACTGTTATTTTAATTTATTTTACTTAACACAGTTACATTTGAGTGATGTGGTGGGGACCAATGAGTTTATATAATATTTATATATTTTTTATTTATATATATTTCATATTTATGAAATTGTTTAAAATATACATTGTTTAGGATATAATTCACGTAGATTATTATTATTATTTTTTTTTACAAAATATGGATTTTTTAATGTTTCAATATATATTTTAATCCATAAACAACCAAATTAAGCCTTAAGATGATCTAATTTCTCATGTTTCACTTGTTTTGCTTTAGTTAGAAATCTCCATAGTGTTCTACAGGACCCTCTAGTGGCCATAACCATAAAATGCAATTTTATGTCATTTTTCCCCCCCAGATGACATCAGAGACACTCAGTGGCTCAATCCCACGACCATCTGTTGGTTTTTGATGAAACAGGACTGAAATTATTTTATTTTTTTTGGTTGAATAATGGAACAAAACTACTTATTTGCATATATTTTCAAACAGGTCGATTTAGCTCAAAGGGAATCATTTAAGATTTTAAAGGGAATTTGAACAGAATCAGTGTTTCACGGCTGATCACTGAGACTGAACGAGCCGTTTAACATCAAATCTGCACTGGATATTAATATCCAAAGTATAGTGCAAACACTATCAATTAGCACAGTAACAAGATCGGCAGTTTAAGACATTAACTTGTAAGCATAAAACACAAGATACTACTCTTTTCAATATGATTAAGGGAAGCCCGTGGTTAGGCGTTGGCTGAAGATGCAGAGTTGTGTGGCTGGTTGAAGTTGAACGGGCACTCAAGGTCAGACTCGGAGACACGGCGTTACAAAACTTAACTCAGAACACGAAACTCTCAAACGTAAAAGAACAGAAGTAAAGTTTGACGAGACTATGTGGTGTTTCTTCTCATCGTGGCTAAGTAGCAGCAGGCGCAGGCTGAAGCACGCTGGAACTGCGCTCAAAGAATAGTGATGACTAAAAGCATGACTAGAAGCTAAAATCTAAAAGCTAGCATGACTGATATCAAAAGCTAAATGCAAGCTAAAAGCAGAATTGTATGGTGTCCTGAGTATTTAAACTGGCCTTTTGGCCACACCTCAAATGTTGTCTTGACCAATCAGATATTGTCTTGGCTCGGGGGTATCATAAGTCATATGTTATCAAGCACGTGGTCCGAATTATCCCACTCTTGCAGGGTATAATTTTGGAAATGATTCCTATAACAAGAATATGATACATTTGACAAATAACTGATGGGCAGGACTGTTTCAAGCTAACAGATTCGATTACATAGATACTAGACATGAATATGTATCCTTAAGCTATCCAATAGTTATTAAAAGACATACATAATAAGTGATTATAACATGATAGTCAAATGTGTGGGTTACACATAAATGAATATGGAGCTAAGCGATGGACCGATATTCATTTATAAGTCCTTTTGAGTTCATTAAAAGACATTTCTTGTGCCATTCTCTGACATAGGGATGTTCTGTGGAGACCAGAAGTTAAAAGGTCCCCTTAGGAATTTCAGTCTGGTTCTGCTAGATGGGGGGGAAGTCAATCCAAGGATCTTGTGTATAACTCTCGTGGGTTTACATGTGATGGCCGGCATTGCATCTTGGTTACTTGCCCCAAATTTGACAATCTCTTCTCCGAATTGAGATTGTCAATAATTGTTCTAGTGGTGTTAATGTTGAAAGCTGTTCTGTGAAAGAGTTGGTTGGTTGGTTATCTTGCTTGAGACCTGTGGCACTAGGAATCATTTAAAACATCCTGTTGCCTTTCTGAGGAATTCGGCTCGTGTTTCAAACACAGTCCTGATCGACTCTTTAAATTGTCTGGTTCGGGTCTGATACGCGACAAAAATAACCAGAATAAAAGGTAAAAATATATATTTTTAAAAATCACTAAAAAATAACAGAAACTAGTAACTACTAACTAGTGGTGTGATCTGTTACACCTCCTGTTTTTATAGTCACTGTCAACATGAACGTGCATGTGTATATATCTGTTCTAAAAATATATTTAACTTAAAGGACACTTGTTTGGACATTTGTAATTTTGTTTCATAAGACCTGATACATTTTGGGGCCACTGTATATCTTGTAATTATTCATTCTGGTGTTTAACATCACAGAGAGACACTGAATTAGTATACAGCACAAATCCAGCATATAGGGGTTCAGTGAATGTGGTGTTGAATGTGTGTAAGTGTCTGAGTGTGTTTGTGTCAGAGATGCTGTAGAAGGACAGAATCCCAGCCGGCTCGTCCAGATACACGCCAAATTTGTTAGAGGGAGGTGCTGGAGGAGTTATGTCAGTTTCCTCAACTATATGCCAGGTATACAGTTTCTCTGCAAAGCAGCACAGAATCCAGGATTTGTCATTGGTTCCAAACCTGACGTCATCACCTTTTCCTTTCCTGGGGATTCCTTTATATGACACGACCATATCACCCAACCCGCTCCATTCAGCCTCCCAGTAAGAGCGTTCAGAAAGACGCTCTTTACACAGAACCTGCGGAAGGCCATCAAATCTCTCTGGATGATCAGGATGTGACATGGGTTTTGAATTATATAACAACTTTTTGTTGCTCTCTGAAAGAGAGAGCTGATTGTGTACTGTGTTTGGATCCAGTGTGAGATCACAGAAATCTGCAACAATCCACAAGAAAAAAATAAGTAAAATAAGACCAAAAAACATCTTGAAGGATCAAATTGGTCATGAATTTACTTTCTGGTTCCACAAATATATTTTTGAACACATATACACTGTTAAAACATTTTATACTTATTGTAGTCTTGTTGAAAATTGTGTACCATTAAGAAAATATTTGTAGACCTACATTTGTGTAGTCCTGGTTTAATCATGTTCTCTCCCCCGTGATCCAGACTGTCAAAGCAAAAGAAAAGCATAATCTGCCATATTCTATTCATCTGAATAAAAGTCTTAAAATTACAATGCAAAAAAAATAAAAAAAATAAATAATCATTAAATAAATAATATTTTCCTGTCTATCTTTACTAGACAATAGTTTTTTTGTACTAAAAATAAGAAAATTGCTGAAACTTTCCAGAAGTTTTGGAAAATTCACAGGATCTTTTGGAAACTTTCCAGAAATGTTCTGGAATTTTTCAACCCTAATTAGGAGCCAAGCATAGAAAGCAACTATGGTATCCTGTATTATATTTTCTTCTTCCTCTTCTTCTGCTCGAGTCTATGGCAGCCCAAAGAACTGCTTGTGAGAAAGTTATGAAATTTGGCACACAGAGAGAGGACTTTCTGAACATTAACTACAGCAAATTTCGTTGCGCTGCATCCTGTAAATTGGGGACTGCTTCCAGCAGGACCCAAGTCTGAAGCATGTCTGAAAAAACTTCAATCCTATTGGTCCATGTAGCCTGTAACGTCTTGGTCTCCAACTTTTGTTGTCTTCGGAACCCGTCTGTTTGTTCAGCCTGTGTGACGTGTCATTATGGTGAGTCGAGCAGCACTTTAGGAAAAGTGTGTCTCTGTGTTTGAATTCTAACTCTTGAGGGCATATTCTGACTTTTGTGTTATCGTTTTTAGCTCAGAGCATGCGAGACCACGGGTGGAGCTATGTTCAGCTTAGCTGTGCCTCTATAATTTGCATAGCAGATTCTCGTTGAGCATGGATATATTTAGATGCTCTGTGGAGAGATGTTCTTTCATTGAAAAGTATGAATTTTATTTATTCACAGGCAATATGGTTGAAATAATATTTTAGTTGAAAACTTTAAGTTCCATTGTTTAAAAAAAATTATAAAATAAAACTTTTTTTTTTGGGCTAACTTTTCATAGACCTTCAGTTGTTATGCTTTAAAATTCAATCCCATTTGTGATTTTACAGTATTTTCACCTCCTAAATCACTAACCTTTAAAGTCACAATTCACATTTCTGGATCATCCCTTATTTTTTCCCTTATTTTCTTAAAGAATAAACACTTATTTTCTACAAGAATAAACATAATAACAAATTATTAATTCATAGAAATAATTTAAGCAATTAAAACCTTTCTTTGACTTGAATATCAATACTATTAAACTGACTTTAAAATCTCAAGGAGTTTATAAGTTAAAAAGGGTCAAATGTCACAATGCATGTTAAATAGCCTAAATGAACGTGTGTTAACAATATAATTAGATTTTTTTAAATGAACAATTCCTGTATTAAATGGGACAGTAACCTTCATATCAAACATTTTTAAATCATCCACAGCTGAGCAATGTGGGTGGCGGATCTGCTCCAGAGCACGCAAAGTGAAGAAAAGAAAGTAATTTTCAGATGCAACGAAAAAAAAAAATCTGGATAGCCTAGATTAGGCCCAGACTCTGCTCTTAAGTATATAATAATTAGAATCACTGTTAATCCACAGTAACAAATTTGAACCGGTTAATCGCTTATTTTTGTTTACTGCATGTTTTTTTAAACACGCTATGAAATAAATTACGTTTGTGAGAGGAAAAAATATATAAGTCATGTATAAGTTGCATTTTATTACATTCAGAAATAATAATGGCTGACTTAATAATGTTATAATGTCCCAACAGGATATTTTTAGTTCCCTTCACTTTACAACAAATCCCTTAAATTTAACAAATTTATCAGTACAAAACAAGAATTTAAAAATATATTTTTAATAGATAAATATAATTGTAGTATATAATAATATAGGCTTAGCTATAAACAAAAAAATAATAATAATAATTTAAAGCAATACATAAGGTAAGGTTGGGCTCTCTCAAATCCAAACATTTCCATATTCGTGATGTTGCCCAATTGAAGTTTAATTTTTATTAATAAGTTAAAATGGGCTTTGTAGTTGACTTCTCTTCCGAGTCTGTTGTGAGTGTGTTCACGATGCTGCTGCTGACGTACGACACTGCTGACATGTTTTCTGGTGCGCCCAATAACAAAGATAACACATCATCAGCGTCGTACATCAGCAGCATCACTGCAGTGTTGTAAACACACTCACAACAGACCCGGAAGAGAAGACAATGCTGAAACATTTTTGGACCAAAATGTATTTTCAATGCTTCAAAAAATTCTAACTGACCCTCTGATGTCACATGGACTACTTTGATGATGTTTTTCTTACCTTTCTGGACATGGACAGTATACCGTGTACACAGCTTCAATGGAGGGACTGAGAGCTCTCGGACTAAATCTAAAATATCTTAAACTGTGTTCCCAAGATAAATGGAGGTCTCACGGGTTTGGAACGACATGAGGGTGAGTTATTAATTACATAATTTTAATTTTCGGGTGAACTAACCCTTTAACTTCAAAAGCCAATGAAAGAGCTAACATCCTCTTTCTGGGCAACACTTACCTAACTTCTGAACAGTTTTGTCCATTTCTATCATTTTGGGCATCAACCATTTTTAATTTTGTCGTAAAATTTTGCAAAGGTTGCAGAAAATTATGCTTTATTTTTGTAGTTCTGTAGTATACTACTGCCTACTTTACCTTTAACAGAAAAACATTGGCTATGTAAATGTTTGATGGGATTGTTCTCTGCTGCTAGAGTCACATTCTCAGAAGATCTATGCTATTTGTATGGACATGTAAATATGTATTGTATTTGTCATTCAATATGTAAACAAACATTATCTCAGTCCCTTAATTTAGAGTTTGTCAATTAAATAAAATAAAACTACATTTAATTAAAAAGAGTCCATCATACCAAAGTTTTTCCAGTTTGCATTGTTCGAGTTTTGCATCTCCAGGGTAATTGTAGCTCAGATCCAGCTCTCTCAAACGGGAGGATGTTAAACTCAGAACTGAAGCCAGATGAGAGCAGCCCTCCTTTGTCACCATACAGCCAGATAATCTACAATGACAGACATTAAAGGAATAAATACATATTTAATTATGAATGAATAAATGAATGAATTAATTAATTAATAGTTAAAATTTACCTCAGCTTCTCCAGTTTACAGTTTGGACTCTTCAGTGCATCAGCGATCAGCTTCACTCCTGAATCTTTCAAGTCATTGTTACTCAGGTCCAGCTCCTTTAGACAGGAGTTTGATGATTGAAGAGCTGAAGCCAGACTTTCACAACACTGATCAGTGAAATTACAGATGGACAACCTAAACAGAAGATCAAATGATTACATAATTGACCCTTATGTAAGCACCATATTTATAATGCATTTGATGCTTTACAAAACATTGCACATTTTACATAGCTTTCAGTGAGCTGTGTGACTTTTAGTAAAATGTGCTCAAATTTTTTTTGGTTATTATACTGGAATTGTGACATTACAAAATGATTTTTTGTTTTGTTTTTTTATCTGATTTTGATGGTGTCAAATGATGCTGTAATATTTTTAGAAACTGTGTAGACTTGAAATACTTAAAAAAGTCTTATGTTCTTAGGTAAATAACAGTATCTTTGAACATAGACACTTTTGCACTCTTATCAAACATATCCACTTTCTATATACTACGGTAAAGAAAAACAGTAATAAGTAATACAATATATACAAAATAATTTGACAAACAAACCTCAGTATTTCTAGTTCACACTTTGGACTCTTCAGTGCATCAAAGAGCATCTTCCCTCCTGAATCTTTCAGGTCATTGTTACTCAGGTCGAGCTCTCTCAATGAGGAATTAAATTGTAACGCTGCAGTCACACTTTCACAACACTGATCAGTGAGTTTACAATCTGACAATCTAAAAAGATCAATAAATGGTTAATTAACACTTTGCAGAACATCCACTTAAATAGTAAGATTGCAAAATCCTTTGATCTCAACATTAATAACTGTTACTTTGTCCTAAACATTTCAAAGCACCATTTATCACAATCGTAGTTGATTTCTCTAGGGCCCTGTTTACACCTGGTATTAAAATGCATTTTGGTCAAACAGATCACAAGTAGAAAAGGGAGACACATCCTCATTCACAGTTTTAAAGGGGTCATTAGATGCTAAATTCTAGATGTTTTAAACCGCACAGGTTTAACGCATGCTGCGCTCAATGGCATGCATTCTAGAGAGACTTCGTCGCAATGGAAACAAAGACACCAAAACGCCATCAAGCTCAAATGAGCTTCTCTTTTAATTCTCAGTCTCAGATCAAGCCTAGTCTCAAATCAAGATCTCATTTGTAAGTCGCTCTGGAGAAATGCGTCTGCTAAATGATTAAATGTAAATGTAAATCAAGCCATTCACAGATTCTTGGCAGAGTGACGTCACACAGGCTTAGCCCTATCCCATGTCTAGTGACAGACACTGGCGTTTTAACACTGACCCACTCTGAGTGAGCTGTAAACAGTCCGCCAGTGTTTAGACGCTGGAGAAGTGTAGACAAGAATGCCTCCTAAGGTGTTTTGTTGTTAGATTTAATAATGAACATAGCAGTTGTCATTTACTCCTGACATCTGAGCCACTGAAGACGCAGTGGATTACTTTTGTTTTTGAAGCAAATGTGCCCCAAATCTACTTAAATGCATCTTTTTTATGAATCTTTGCAAATTGCCTTTCCTAATAATGTGCTAGCACATTGCATTACACCAAATACACAAAATAATGTTATGTTTAGCAACATCATATGACCCCTTTAACCAAAGTATGTGATATAATTTTCATTAAGGTCCTAAAGAATCATATTAACTTGTGGAAAATTGGCATCCAATGACCCCTTTAAAACGTCTCTTCTGTCCACTTTCAACCACTTCTGTTCTGATTTCTTTTGAAGGGAGGGTGTATGGGTCAGTGTATGCATCTTTAGGTCTAATGTTGTGAAATAAGCTCACACAATTTACAAGCCTTACACTGTGTTTGTTTGTTTCCTCTATTTTTAAAACACTTACTGCATGGATAAATTAAAAATCTTCAACACATATCAGTCAAAACATTGTGTGTAGACCTATTTATTTTATTCTTATCATGTCGTTTTATTCTGCTCGAAAGTGGACAATATCAAAACATTTTTGACCTCTATTTATCGTGTCATCCACTTTGAATTGACAAAAACATCTTAATACCAGGTGTAAACAGGGCCTAAAAAAGATAAAAAGGCACACAGGAGATAAACTGTGATTATGTTGAGATTAAAACTCAAGTTAAGACTTCCTTTCATAAAAAAAGGCCAATATCATATACTTACAGGGCTTTTCTGCAGTTTCTCACAGCTGGTATTAGTCTCCTTCTGCCTTCATCTGATGTGTTGAATTTCTTGAGGTTCAGTTTGTCCAGCACTTGATCTGACATCTGAAGCATGTAAGCTATTGCTGAGCAGTGAGGGAGAGAGAGTTTCGTCGATGGGAGTCTATCTGAATTCACAAAACTTTGAATCTTTCTGTAGAGAGTCTGATCCTTCAGTTCCAGCAGACAGAGGAAGAGATTGATAGATTTATCAGCTGACAGTTGTTTGTCACCAATAATTGTATCTTTAATATATGCTGCAATATCATAATAAGTCTCTCTGCTGTCCTCCGTGTGACTCAGTAGATCCTCTAAGAGTTTCTGATTGGACTCCAGTGCGATGCCCAGCAGGAAGCGGAGGAAAAGATCCAAGCGTCCAGTTTGCAATGATTTATCAACTGCTGCTTTAAGCAGCACGTTCAATGATAATTGCTCGGATATTAAAAATGTCTTCAGTACTTCCTTCTTGTTGTGTAGGTGGCAGTAAAACTCATAGAAAGCTGCCAGAAACTCCTGAAAGCTGAGATGAATGAAGCTGTAGACTTTCCTCTGATGAATCACAGATTCCTCTTTAAAGATCTCAGTGCAAATCCCAGAATACACTGATGCTTCAGTGACATCTATGCCGCTCTCAATCAGGTCCTCCTCATAGAACATCACATTGCCCTTCATCAGCTGATTGTAAGCCACTTCAGCAAGTTTCAAAATCACTTCTCTGTTGGACTTCAGGAGTTTCTCTGGATCTCTATCTTCATACTTCTGGTTCCTCATGTTGATCTGAATCAGCAGGAAGTGGATGTACATTTCAGTCAGAGTTTGAGGGATTTCTGCACTCAGATCTTCTTCTAAGATGTTTTGAAGCACAGTGGATGAGACCCAGCAGAAGACGGGGATGTGACACATGGTGTGGAGGCTTCTTGATCTTTTGATGTGTGAAATGATCGTGTTTGCTTGATGCTCATCACTGATTCTCTTCCTGAAATATTCCTCTTTCTGAGGGTCATCGAATCCCTGTATTTCTGTCACACGGTTGATGTATTCAGAGGGGATCTGATTGGCTGCTGCTGGTCTGGAGGTGATCCAGATGAGAGCAGAGGGGAGCAGATCTCCTCTGATGAGGTTTGACATCAGCACATCCACTGATGAAGACTCATTTATATCAGAAACTTTCTGAGCATCTGAAAACTTCAGTGTGACTCTGCTTTCATCCAGACCATCAAAGATGAACACAACTTTACACTCCTCATACATCTTTGAGTCCAGATCTTGAAGTTCAGGATGAAAGTCCAGCAGAAGTCTGTGAAGACTGTACTCATCATCTTTAATCAAGTTCAGCTCTCGAAACGGAAGCACAAACATGAAATCTACATCCTGATTGGATTTTCCTTCAGCCCAGTCCAGAACGAATTTCTGCACAGAGACAGTTTTTCCAATTCCAGCCATGCCTTTAGTAAGAACAGTCTTTATTATTTTGTTCTTTATTTTCTTTTTCTCTTCACGTCGTGGTTTAGATGAGGCTTTAAAGATGTCATTGCAGCAGATTTGAGTGTCTTGTGTTCTGGTTGTGTTCTCTATCTGTAAAACCTCATGTTGTTCATTCACCCCTTCTCTCTCTCCCTCAATGATGTAGAGCTGTGTGTAGATGATGTTCAGGAGGGTTTCATTCTCTTGTAGCTTGCTTCCCTCAAACAAGCGCTCATACTTGTTCTTCATGCTGGTTTTGTGAGTGGCTTTGACTGTTTTAATGGCAACTTCATTTCCCCCACTGCAGGCCCATCAAAAGAGAAACCAATTAGGGCCCGGTTCCCCAAAACGTTCTTATCGCTAAGTAGTTCTTAACCTATTCCTTAACCTCTCTCTTAACCTTATGGCACGGTTCCCGACACGTTCGTACGCTAAGTATATCTTCTGTAAGTCACACTTTCGTAAGGTTGGTCTGGACCATTTGTAGCTCTCTCTTAGCGTTATTTGAGCTCATGACGCTAGTGTACAGCAGTCTTTAGAAACCAGCGCAGCGTAGTACAAGTCAAACTATGGTACGTTGACAATTTTGTGGCTCAACAATGATTTTCTGTTATTATTTAAGACTCATAATAAATTATGTTCGCAATGGATACAGGCCTATTTATGAAGTTGAATTTATGTGGTTACAGAACTAATAAGGTGGTAATTAGCCTAGGCTTTTTCGTAATGTAATTAAAGCGAATTGACAATCAATCTTTTGATAATTAAAATCTGGCAAACAATATGGCTCTAAATGGCTAAGATCTTTAAATGGGTAAGCATGGTGGTGTCCAGTAAGCGACCAACTATAGCAGCGATCCAACATGTTCTTGTATTGAATCAAAGACGGAGCCGGACGCGGAGCCGGACGCGGAGCCGTTTAGTCCATGTCAATTTTTTTATTCGGCAAAACTTAAGCCCTTTTGACATTTTGCCTGACGTGGCTATATTAAAAAAAATCCCCTCCCAAGACAACTCATTATGGAGCAGCTGGACCTTCCCAGACCTGCGCTGGCCAGACTTATGCGGCCGAATTCTGCTTTAAGCCCTGAAGCCCAGCGCTACTTTTTTTTTTTTTTTGCTACAGAGAGATTCATCGAGGTCGTGGGAGAGGGCTACGGCCTAATCAAGACCTCTGTGTGGAAGTGCGTCCACACTGTCACCAACACCCTTCTGCGCCATGCCGGGGATTGCATCCTGGTGGATGGCACTCATCCCTATCGCCAATCCATCAGTGAATGATCAGGCGTAGGCTACTTATCGCGAAAGGAAGACGCGGCCATAAATGTGCAGGTTATAGTGGACCATAAGGGTGTGATATCTGACCTGGTGGCAAGGTCCAGCAACACTTCAAGTTCCTCTGACGAGAGGCTTGATGCCCTTTTTTACGTTGCTTCCCCATCATATTTTGTATCTAACTCTCTCTCTCTCTCTCTCTCTCTCTGTTCATTGTAGATAGGTTGCTTTTTATTAAAAACATAAACCAATTGCAATCAATACCGCATTAAACAGAAGTAACTGCAGCTGCTTGCCAATCAATTCTGATTGTAAAGTACCTTAGCATTAATATATAAGTGTATTATATAATTTTTATAAGTCGTTAAACCCATGTCAAGAAGCGGCACAAGTGGCACAACGGGATGGATGATTAGCGAGCGATACCCGGTTTGTCTTACCGTCACAACATATCGTGCGAACATTACTGACCCTTTGATAATTTAATTTATAGTCTATATTTTACTGATAACTTAAACTGTTAAAATAAATGTTACTGTAATAATTTGAGGAATGTTTCATTTGCATAGAACTTGTTGTCTTTCTTAACGCTGTAATGCACATTCGCGTGAAGTGGAAAATAGATTCATGAGCAATCGATGCCAACTAATTCAGCGTGCTAAGAAGCTTCCTAAAGGACACTTCGGGGAACACACTTAGAAACATCAACAACTTTGATAAGATATATCTTTCGATGTCTTCTTAGTGCGCTAAGAGTGAACGCTATCGGGGAACCGGGCCTAGATCATTTTGTCTACATTTCACATCACACAGGACAGAGCTCTTTTAGGTTTATATCATGCTGGCATGCTACACAAATATACTGCAATTTTTTTCTCTAATAATCATGTATTATTTGTCCAATACAAATCTCACATGACTCCAGCAGTCACTGCTTGATCCACTGAATTTGTAGTTTTTCTAGACATGTAACTGTCTATCTTACAAATATTAATTCAATTCACTCATACAGTCACATTTTATATCTTGAATTTTGTGGCCATTTTTATTCATTTTGGTGGCATTTGCAACCTTATGTGAAGCTGTTTTACACCAGCTTGTTTGTTGTTATGCTTGTTGGAGGATTAATGCTGAAGATAGGCTAGCAGTTTTCTTAATGATTTAATTTCATAGCAGTGACAAACACATTACTATCTGGTTGTCACCAATGAGGGAAAATGAGGATGCTGTTTGATTTGTGTCTGTTAAATGTGTCAGCTTTCAGTGTCACTCGTTGTGAAGGCTGTGTCACCTGGAGGTAACATTTGTAAAAAGGGCACATATCTAGTCAAAGGCCAAACTGAAAGGTGCTTCAGTAACACTTGGGATCTATATGTGCATGTTCATGGCTTTAGATGAAATCTTTTATTATAATAAATATTCATATACCTAATATTGCATGTTTGTGACAGATATCCACTCAGTTGTGTTTTGAAATAGAAAAAAATAACCTCCTCTTATTCTCCTAAAGGTAAAGAGAAACTACTGAAATAATAATCTCACGTGTTTTCATCATTCACAGCTCCAGTTCTGAAATTAGAGAGTGGATCCACTGAATATGTTGTCTTCTCGATCCTATCACAGTGACACTCTTTAGCAGGAGAATTATGCTCCATATCCATTTCAGATGCTTTTCTGAAAACATAAGACACCGTACAAAAAAACACTGCATGTGCAAATAAAGTCAACTTTACATAGGCATACAAATATGACTGCAAAATGTTAAACAGCTACGGTTCTAACTAGAGATGGCACGGTTCTCTGAAAAAAAACCTGAACCGTTCGGTTCTCCACACACAGTTTGGCACGCGCTGGGCCCGCGTTCAACTTAAATCTGACAAAGCACCTGTAATATGATTTGCTGTAAATAGGACGTAAAACAAACAGGGTTCAGCTAATATATGTTTCTGTTGATGGATGTGCATTCTGGATTCCCAGACATTACAATAACAGCGATGGAAAAAAAAAAAACCTGGACAAACTATGCTCTCTTGTTCAATGTGAATGCCTTATGCTGGAATATGAGCAGTCATTTATTCCGTCATCACCCGGGGGCTGATAGCACGCGCGCACAGATGAGACCTGAACAGCACACGTTAATATGTGTTTAAACTAAACTCATTTAAGCTTTGCTGGTTTAAACACTTAAGAGCCAGAGGATGTGAGCTTGCGCGTGCAGTGAGAAGATTTGTGGATGCGCTCATCCAAAGCGTCCAAACCCGCACCTCAGATCGCGAGCAAATATAAGATCTCTCTGAAGTATTGTGTTTAAATGGACAAATTCAGACAAAAAATGTCAAAAGGTAAGTATCAGCAGACACAGCCGGCTGAACGTAGGCCTGCTGGATCAGTGCATTCTCTTAAAGTGACAGTCTTTATATTCATCGAATAGCAACAAAGAAATCACTCACTGCTCTTGATTAAAAAGCTTTGGTAACTCTAATAAAGAATACTCTTTAATTTATACAATCCAATAGTCAATGCTGTTTTACATTTGATTACTTTATTCAATTTCTGTACCTAAAACTGTAACTTTTTATTTTTTTGTACCTTTACTCTTGTATTTATTTGTGCTGTTGCTTGTAGTTGGATAGAATCTTCTTATTTTTTAATTTTTACCTGTCATACCGAACTGTACTGAAAAACGTGACTCTAAAACCGTGAAACAAATCGAACTGTGAAAAGGTTGAACCGTGCCACCCCTAGTTCTAACAGAAGACTTAATGTAAGTGTTTTTTTGTTGTTGTTGTTGTTGTTCTTTTAGAAACACTTGGAATAAAAACAGAAAAAACATTGTCATCCTATTTTTCTCCTAGAGATCCAGAGATCAGAAAAAGCAATTGTACTGTTTCTTATGTCTATCTGATGTCTCAGGTTCTTGTCTCCAATACTGGAAAAAATATCTTACATGGCTCCAGGATTCACAGCTCCAGTTCTGAAGGTATTGGGTGGATTCATTGAATTTGTAGTCTTTATAGACACACCGCTGGGACACGGTGCACCTCCCTCCTCTCTGATCTCATAGCGACGCTTTCTAGCAGAAGACTCCTCTTTTATATCCTTGACTTCAGACAAAAATGGATTCCTCTTTTTTCTCCTAGAGATCCTGAGATCAGACAAAGCAATCGTATTGTTTCTTATGTCTATCTGATGTCTCAGGTTCTTGCCTCCAATACTGAAAAAAAATATCTTACTTACATGGCTCCAGGATTCACAGCTCCAGTTTTGAAGGTATTGGGTGGATTCATTGAATTTGTAGTCTTTATAGACAAACCGCTGGGACACGGTGCACCTCCCTCCTCTCTGATCTCATAGCGAAGCTCTTCAGCAGAAGAATCCTCCTCCATATCCATGATATCAGACATGTCTTTAGAAACATAAATGAGACAGAATCAGGAACATTGGCTTCCTCCAATTAAAGGTTTCAATAAACTCACAATAATATCTGACGGAGATCATGATATAATCTAACAAAGGTTAATGTAAAATGTTAACATTTTCTGTTATTTAACGGATTTGGAAGTTATTATCCATATTTTTATTACATCTCGGCTCAACTACTGTAATTCAGTGTATTGTGATGTTCATTATGCCTCATTATCACAAAATTAGGATGATATAGCAGTGAAGAAAAACATGAAACAAATGATTTAAATGTTGTTACTAAATTTTTAAGTTTAGATATTTGATAGACAATGCATGAAACTGAAAAATGTGAATAACTAGTTAATTAAATGGTCACGCTTTATTTTAAAGTGGTCATATGATGGGACTTCAAAGATGCAAAGACTAACGTCTCAAATCCAAAGAGATATTCTTAATAAAAGTTAAGAGTCAACCACACCCTCCTAAAATAAAATCACTACCTACATATCTACCTACATGTCTGAGAAGCACCCGGCTGCTGCCTGCAGATCGAGGCGGGGCTGCACCTGGGGCGGGGTTGCACGTGCAGCCCCGCCCCACACCTACTCTGATTGGTTAAATCGTCTTTCATAGACTTACATGATAGGAAATGTGTGCGTAGTTGGTGTCGGATGGAGAATGCTGTTTAAAAAGCTAAAAACACTGTACAGTTTTACAAAGCCTTCATAATGCACAAAAGAAGAAAAAAAACATTATGTAACTCGCCATGTCCTTTAAATGATTGTTTTGTTAAATTAAGCTGATCTTTAGGCTAACATACGAATATAGTAAAATAATTGGGTTGATTATCCACAGTAAGACGATCAGGTCTTCAGATAGAAGAATGAATTATGAATTAAATAATTGTAGAAAATATGATTATTTCATATCATCAGAGTATGAGAAAGGAAAATAAAAGGGGTGTATCATTACTGTTTTAATTTATATAGCATGACAAGACAATTATTGTTACATATAATTATCCGTCATGCAGTTGATAAATGACACTGCAATAGTCTAATGTGTCTGCCAATTCAATTTTTATGAAACATTTAATTTTCTTTACTACATTGCAAAACATAGACTTTTTCTCCCCTTTATTTCAGGAAAATATGCTGCTCCTCGTTATTTGAAAGTGAAGAAATCGATAAACTTTTATTTCTATCGGCCAGTGATGATTCTGAAAGGACATACCTGTAAACTGTTGCTATAGTAACGAACACAATTTCATGATAATTGTGCTCTTATTTTGGTGCAGTCTCACAGCCACTGTCAAATATTGAGATAAACTTTATAAAGTATCATCTATTTATATTAAATTGGTATCTTCTCCGATATCCATTTTGTGACCATTGAGCCGATTCTTTTCAATCAGCAGGAATGATTCGGGACATTCTACGTTTAATGTGGCTTAATGCATTAAAACAGTGTTTTTAAAAGACCAAACTCAGTAAACAAATTAATAATAAAGCATTCTATTCACTGACAGGCAGATGAGCCCAGAATAAGAAAGCAATGTGTTTAATTACGTGTTAAGCATTTTCCTCCCATAGAAAACCATTAGACTAAAAGGAAAACGCGTAACGTGGCGTAATGCATTAAAACGTGTTTTAAAATGACCAAACTCAGTAAACATTTTTAATAACACGTTTTATTTACAGACAGCAGGTTATGGGTGGAAATTAAACGCTTTGTGTTCGTATTCTGTGCTCATATCTGCTTGTCTGTGAATATAATGCTTTATTAATCATTTGTTTACTGAGTTTGGTCTTTTTAAAACACTGTTTTAATGCATAAAGCCACGTACTTTCACGTTAAGCATGCTTTTAGAATGTCCCAATTATTCATTCGTGAATTAATCTGGGCCCGGTTCCCCGATAACGTTCACTCTTAGCGCGCTAAGAAGACATCGAAAGATATATCTTATCAAAGTTGTTGATGTTTCTAAGTGTGTTCCCCGAAGTGTCCTTTAGGAAGCTTCTTAGCATGCTGCCTCTTACGTCCGACGTTACAAGAGCGCTGTCCAAAGTCAGGGTGCTGAATTAGTTGGCATCGATTGCTCATGAATCGATTTTCCACTTTACGCGAATGTGCATTACAGCGTTAAGAAAGACAACACGTTCTATGCAAATGAAACATTCCTCAAATTATTACAGTAACATTTATTTTAACGTAGTTTAAGTTATCAGTAAAATATAGACTATAAATTAAACTAGAATTAAAAGTTAGTGAACTAACTTTGATGTTGGCTTGGCCATCTTGGCCATGGGGCAAAAGAGCCACAGTACTTGTGTGCCCAACATTCTTGAGTTGCCCCGCTGCAAAAAATAATAATAATAATACCATAAAAAAATACACCTGCAACAGTCGTTTTCCATGGTCCCTTGCTGTTTTCCTTTTTAATAAAAATCCTAGGCTATGATAACAGCTAGGACAGGTTTGTCTAGCTGAATGCGAAATAAGTCATGCAAAAACTATAATCTCCTAAATACCATTCAATTTGATCTTATTTTAATAGTACTGACAACATATTTAAGTTATCACACAGTACTGAAAAATTAAAGAAGGAACACTATATATAGTATACTTCGGCGAGTCAAGAGCTAAACAAAAAGTCCTGTTTCATTACAAAATACTGTACCTTTTATAAACTTTATACTATCACCACAAAATTTTAATTTAAATTTATTAAAAAATAAATATTTCATAAAACTGAAACTTAAATATATTATTTCTATAGGCTATACAAAAAAGAAAAGAAAAAAGACTAAATAATAAGGCTAAATAAGCTGATCTATAGCATGTTAAATGGTGGTTGCCTGTCTATGAATGGTACACCCCTCTAAGCTCACAGAAGGAGTTTGACCCAAGTCCTCAGCAGCCAATGACATCGACCAGTTCAAACTGATTTTTAATGCGTACTTCACGTGTATTTCACGTGTATTTAACGTGTATTTAACATGTGAAATACACAATACATTTAACTCGTTAAATACGTGTTGTCTACACGTGAAATACACGTATTTAACGTGTTGTTGACGCGTTAAAATTCACGTGTATTTGACCCTCTTGGCCTTCCATACACATTAGATATAATGAAGGGAGACGTGAAAAAAGGACATCGCGTTGTTTTGATATGGATTACTTTATCACAGAATATTTGTTTGGCAGCACTTGTTTAGTTTAAAAGTAGACATGTCAAGCTTTCTATAGATATCTCTCTCATGTATTTTCGTTGAGTATTCATGGAGTTACAGTTCATTTTAATGACGTGTTTGTAAATGAAGATCAGCGCAGACAAAGGCTGCAGACAGCACACCTTGTTTGTTATCTTTATTTTATAAGTGCACAAAGTTTTGTTGTTATTATGTTTGTATCCAAAAAAAGTAGACCCCTTACAGATTCGATTGATGTATTGCTCTTATCTGTACGATTAAAACTGAAGGTGTAATTTAAGTAATTTCGGGTATATCAGGAGAAAATGACTCAAAACGCGTATCCGCGTTAATCGACTCCAGAGGGTTTTAAAAGGCTGTCGTGACTTTTTTTTCCTTCCAGTATTCATAAGCTGTATCACGCTGTCAAATTATATTTCATTTGGCACACATAAACAGCTCAAAAACACCTGAAACCTGCTCTTGTTGTGTTCTAATGGGTGGATTAGTGCATTCGCTGTGATATTATTTTTGGAAGCTCTTAAAAAATATAAAAATGCTTTTATTCTTATCTCGTAGTGATAACTGGGCTGGCTGATGAAGCGCTCATTTCTCTCTCATCTTTCTCTCTGTTCTTTGGCCAGAGACATAATTTATTAGAGATCTGGCCCGGTAATAATAACATATGTTGGTTTAGCTTGTCAGTGTGAATGAAATGTGTATTTATTTGTCCGATCTTGCCCTGAAACGCGACTGTCATGTGACTTTTTTTCCCTTCACGATGTCAAATATTGCATTTTGCACACATACACGGCTCAAAAAACCCTGGATTTTGCTCTTGTTGTGTTCTAATGGGTGGATTGTGTGCATTCAGAGTAATATTGTTTTTTAAGAAGCTCTTAAAATATATATATAAATGACTTTACCATGTTGTGCAGCGCCGATCAATCTATGTGACTTTCAGTCTGACAGAGAAAATCTCACAAGCACATATAAACATTCATTTCCATGTGTATAATATATTCTTCTAATTGTTTTGTGCTGTTTCGCTGGAGTGTTTTAATGTGAAAGGCTGTAAATTCTCTATGTGGACTTCAAGTGTTCAGAGAATACATCGCAAGCTCGCGGCCAGTTGGGTGCCGCGAATATATCATGTTATTACTTTAAACAGTTCAGAAACATCTGAGTTTAGCTCTTGGTGTGTTATAACGGATAGATTGCCTGCAATCGCCGTTATATTGTATTTTAAAAGGTCTTAAATAAGAATAAATTCGCTCGTTGTGAGCTCCGTGGAGACAATGCCTCCAGCAGCTGACCAGCAGTGATTCTTCTCTCGTCTTTCTGACTGCTCTCTGCCCAGAAATAAATTATTAATGAGCCCTAACCCCTGTACTAATCTGATATGTTGGTTTAGCTTGTCAGTTTGAAGGAAATTGTATTATTTACTTGTATTTTTAACCGGTTTAAAGGTGAAACGAAATCCGACTCCTCCCCTGAATCTCTCTCGGCTATTGCAACTGTAGGGGCGCAATTTTTCTCAGACAATGTAAGTCTATGGGTAATGTATTAAACATTTAAAAATTAATTAAAATTTTTTTTAAGTCTGATCACTCTGAAAAGATATAGCACACACCACCGCTCTATACCGCAGGTGTCTGCCGAGTTTGGGGCTTGTGGCTTTAAAGCCCTAGGAGGAGATAGGTTTGGAATTTTTAGTCTCAGAAAAATAAGAAGAAGAAGAAGAAGAAGAAAAAGAAGGAGAAGTTTAAATAGCATAACAGTATGTTGGCTTTGCCAAGCCAACATAATTATCAAATGGTCATTAATATGTTCACACGATATGTTGTGACGGTTAGATGAACCGGGTATCCCTCGCTAATCATCCACCCTCCTTATCCCGTTGTGCCGCTTCTTGACATGGGTTTAACGACTTATAAAAATTATATAATACACTTATATATTAATGCTAAGGTACTTTACAATCAGAATTGATTGGCAAGCAGCTGCAGTTACTTCTGTTTAATGCGGTATTGATTGCAATTGGTTTATGTTTTTAATAAAAAGCAACCTATCTACAATGAACAGAGAGAGAGAGAGAGAGAGTTAGATACAGAATATGCTGGGGAAGCAACGTAAAAAAGGGCACCAAGCCTCTCGTCAGAGGAACTTGAAGTGTTGCTGGACCTTGCCACCAGGTCAGATATCACACCCTTATGGTCCACTATAACCTGCACATTTATGGCCGCGTCTTCCTTTCGCGATAATTAGCCTACGCCTGATCATTCACTGATGGATTGGCGATAGGGATGAGTGCCATCCACCAGGATGCAATCCCCGGCATGGCGCAGAAGGGTGTTGGAGACAGTGTGGACGCACTTCCACACAGAGGTCTTGATTAGGCCGTAGCCCTCTCCCACGACCTCGATGAATCTCTCTGTAGCAAAAAAAAAAAAAAAGTAGCGCTGGGCTTCAGGGCTTAAAGCAGAATTCGGCCGCATAAGTCTGGCCAGCGCAGGTCTGGGAAGGTCCAGCTGCTCCACAATGAGTTGTCTTGGGAGGGGATTTTTTTTAATATAGCCACGTCAGGCAAAATGTCAAAAGGGCTTAAGTTTTGCCGAATAAAAAAAATTGACATGGACTGAACGGCTCCGCGTCCGGCTCCGTCTTTGATTCAATACAAGAACACGTTGGATCGCTGCTATAGTTGGTCGCTTACTGGACACCACCATGCTTACCCATATAGATCTTAGCCATTTAGAGCCATATTGTTTGCCAGATTTTAATTATCAAAAGATTGATTGCCAATTCGCTTTAATTACATTACGAAAAAGCCTAGGCTAATTACCACCTTATTAGTTCTGTAACCACATAAATTCAACTTCATAAATAGGCCTGTATCCATTGCGAACATAATTTATTATGAGTCTTAAAAAATAACAGAAAATCATTGTTGAGCCACAAAATTGTCAACTTACCATAGTTTGACTTGTACTTCGCTGCGCTGGTTTCTAAAGACTGCTGTACAGTAGCGTCATGAGCTCAAATAACGCTAAGAGAGAGCTACGAATGGTCCAGACCAACCTTACGAAAGTGACTTACAGAAGATATACTTAGCGTACGAACGTGTCGGGAATCGTGCCATAAGGTTAAGAGAGAGGTTAAGGAATAGGTTTAGAACTACTTAGCGATAAGAACGTTTTGAGGAACCGGGCCCTGGTCAAGAAGAGTAAACTTGCAGCAGCTAACAACTCTTGATTCAATAAATTAGACATAGTGAAATCAAGTTAACAATAAAAAAAACTGCATTATAGTAAAGGCTTTGTAAAACTGTACAGCCTTTTTAGCTTTTTAAACAGCATTCTCCATCCGACACCAACTACACACACATTTCCTATCATGTATGTCTTTGAAAGACGATTTAACCAATCAGAGTAGGTGTGGGGCTGCACGTGCAACCCCACTCAAGGTGAAGCCCCGCCTCGATCTGCAGGCTGCAGCCGGGTGAACTTGGCCGTAATGTGCTGTACCTCCACTGGTCGCCAGAGGCTGCAGCTGAACTTCTGGCGGAATAAAACGCACTTTGTTCATAAAAAAATAAAATACTAATAATAATAATTTTGTTTTGGTTTCGTTGTATATTTATTTGATGTATTTAAAGAAATATTGAGGAAAACAAACTAAAAATGTGTCTCAGATTTGTTTTTTATGTTCATAAATATGACGGAATATGTATAAACGAACGGTTTATTCGATTGAAAACAAAAACGAATAAAGGAATTAACCGAAGGTACACGGACCATGTTTCTATTTTACAGCAGCTGTATATTATATAACCAGATGTGATTCAACATCACTGAAACGCTGGAGTTTGATCATTTCACGTGCTAACTGACTGACCCTGCGTCCCAGTGTACACTATCCACCTATCTGCCCTAGTATTGAAAATGACTAATATCACATTGAATTTAGGATGAACAGTGTGCACATTGGGACGCACGTTTTCACATTTCCGTGTTTCTCAGAAGCGGAAGTCGCCATAGTTGTGTTAACTTGAGGAGTGCCACAAATATATTTTTTACATTCACATTTGTTTAAACAGTAACAGAAAAACTCAACGATTGTATTTTCACAACTAGAAAAAAAATGAGAGACTGATAAGCACAATCATAGTGCATTATGAAACACCCTTGCATTAGCACTACCGTTATTTGTTTCGTGTGTGTAATTTGATGCAAAGTTAATATAATACAAAGAAAAGTGTTATAAATGTATATATATATATATATATATATATATATATATATATATATATATATATATATATATATATATATATATATATATATATATATATATATATATATATGAAAAATAGGATTTGAGGATTTACGACGCAAACCTGTAAGTGCGTCATCAGTCTTGTAAATGTAAAATGTGCTCTTTGCTAGTTTTCAGTTTACTGTTACCGCGAAAATGAAAGCGTTATTATAAGTTATTTACACTGTTGTTATAGTTACCTGATATTTTGTTGAAAGTAGTACTTCAAACTGTGTCCTGATCTTTTAAACTCCGCGTAGAAGAAATTATTCAACGACCAACATAGAGAAACGAAACCGAAAGAAAGAAGTTCGAGCAGACAGGGGCGTGTCCAAGTGGTGGCCAGGGGTGGCACCCCAGACTGGCCAACCCCAAATAAACATTATAAAACACAGGCCTTTGTGCCGAAGCGGTTGCCGCCAATTCAGAAGTCAGCTTATTTTCAGAAAGAATGGAATTTTTCAGTGTCGACTACACCATAGGGACTAACTCAAAGCACACAGCTTCTTCATCAACAAAGAAATGGTCTGAGACTTGAGTTCCCCATAAAATTAATTTTATTAATTCAATAAAACTTCAAAATTCCATAAAACACCCACCCTTTCAATAGAGCAGAGAATAATTGGTTCAGCACAGGTCATTAACACCACAATAAAACGTCTGAAAGAATATATCATCAATAATTCACACCATTCAAACACACACACACACACACACACACACACACAGACAAATACACACCTATTAGCTGGAGGACATCCACCTCGGACACCCCTGCTGATAGTGGCCTAAAGGGAAAGCACCAAATCACTCCATACTTACACCCCACCACACAACACAAGTGCAACAAAGCACTCTCAGGTGAACGAAGACCCACTACCACAGCACAGGACACCCTCAGCTCCTGCATAATATACAACACACAAAAGGTTATTATAAATTTCTCACACACACACTCTCTAAACAATCCACCAAAAAAAGTAGAAAACAGAAAAATAAACGAAGGGGAATTACTGGCAAAAATGACCAGGAATCCCCAAAATAGAGAACAGAGAAGCAGTATTCAAGAACGGGAGAAACAAACTCCCATAGTCTCATTACATAACACTTCCAAAGAAATATATATATATATCACGAAAAAAATAAAAAATAAATAAGTGCATACTTTTAAATGCCGTTTTAACGCCTGTCGTTAGTCCGAAGTGTAGCACGTTTTATGTTTTTACTTTCGATTGTGGAAGTGCATACACATGGGAGCTGGTTACTCATTGGCTAGTGAGGTTTAGTTATATTTAAAATTCTAAAGTTATATTCAAAAACTTAATTAAAATGAAACTATTACAGCTGGAAACGTATGGGGATAAAAGGGGATAAATAAAATAAAATAAAATAAAATAAAAGCCGCACTAGATGGCGCCATAGCTCTATTAAATTAAAGTTCAATGGCTGTTTACTAATCACCAATAACACGTCTGCTGGTTTTTGTAGCACACACTTGATGTTCACCTACAGCCCAGCAGAAGCTGCTCTCAGTCTGAATGTGTGATATTCATATTTATATTACATGTATTTCAGATTCTGTATTTCTTGCCCAGTGTCACTGCGATTATAGACTGCAGGGATTGACTGACAGCTTTCTGTGTAACGAATCACATCCCACAGAGCTCCAGTGTGGTGTGACTCACAGTCTGCGAGTTCAATATTCAGACGTGAGCAATAAATCTACACGCATATCAATAATGCACGCGACCTGTGAGTCACACACAGCGCAAGTGCGTGTTTCTGGTCTGGATATGAGCTACTTTGAAGGACAAGACTGCTGACAGAAGACCCAGTAGGTATAAATTAAATACATGCATATATGCATACATACACATCAGAGCTATTACTTTGGGGAAATTTTGGGAAACACTCTCACACACAAATGCCCTGTTTGCTCTTGTTCTGTGAAGAAGTTACTGAGATCAAGTAGACAGTAATTTTCTCCACAAGAGAGAATCAATACCACTGATCCTGGATCAGCCATCAAGACCAGCACTGACTCATCTAGCAGCAAGGTGTGTGTGTGTGTGTGTGTGTGTGTGTGTTTGTGTGTGTGTGTGTGTGTGTGTGTGTGTGTGTGTGTGTGTGTTTGTGTGTGTGTGTGTGTGTGTGTGTGTGTGTGTGTGTGTGTGTGTTTGTGTGTGTGTGTGTGTGTGTGTGTGTGTGTGTGTGTGTGTGTGTGTGTGTGTGTGTGTGTGTGCGTGTGTGCGCATGTGTGTGGTGATCAGCCATCAAGACCAGCACTGACTCATCTAGCAGTAAGATGTATGTGTGTGTGTGTGTGTGTGTGTGTGTGTGTGTGTGGTGATCAGGCATCAGAGATGATCAAGTAAATGAGAAAGAGTCAGGTCAGAATTGAAATCAAGCAGAAATACAGTCAATTTCCGAAGCAGGACTTCACCATTACTAAATGATCATTTATTTTTGAAGAAGGACAGTGAATTATATTTTACACACCATTAAGACTTCTTGCATTTTGACATTGTTTTCATAATAATTAAGCAAATTCTACTTATATAACTAAAATTGCTATTGCTAAAATGTGTCTGGATGCTTTACTTTTTAAAATAATACAATAAAATAAAATATTGCCATTATTTTCAGTAGTGATTGTCACTGTAATATCATAATACTGTCATATACATAAAGACAGCACAACAAATATTCTGATTTATAAATATTGTAGAGATTATGAAATATTTAACAATGATGAATTAAATTGATCAAGAGTCTTTTATAAATACAAGTAATTGCTATTACAATTACAAATTGCTATTACTACTACAAACAGATATTGTTCCTTTGAACTCTACTCTTTAATCATTTCTAAAAATAGATATTATCTGTTCAGTCGGATAATACCCGGTTGAGTCTGTGCTGCTGTATATCAGAGTACACACTGCTCTTTGGAGGTCTCAGAGGTGAGAAATGGTAGTTTGTGAGTAATGATGAAGCAAACGGGTCACTTCCTGTGTGCTTCTTAATGGGTCAGATGGGTGACAATGACAAACCCATTCTACGGATCCAAACAAACACATTCACACCTCTCTCTACTTTCTGTCTAACAGCGGTGTGCTGAGACTTGGGTGCAGTTTTCAGTCACACTGTTTCTTCACACATTAGCAAGATGTCCCTGATGAACTGGAAAAACAGCAAGAGAAGCTAACAAGGTGTTTTTTCTGTGTTTTTTTAGAACATGAATGTGCTGACTGCTGTCTCGGTTCGTGATGTCAGATGACACCTCCGTTCATGTGTGAGGCTGGTTTGTGTGCCAAATGCAAAAAAGCTCACAGATACATTTCCTGTCCATAGTACTTATCCGTCCATGTGACGAGCCCGAGTGTTTGGTGAACATTATGTGTGTTGTTTGTGAAAAAGAACCCTTTCTGGGATCCAGTATCAGTACAGACGCCATCCGCTGAAGAACAGACAACGATGTTAGAGGTCATTTATAACGCAAACTCAAGAAGTCATTTGAGTTTGTTAATGGTGAAAACATTGATGTCAATGCTGTTGATTTTCATCAATAAAATGTGAATTTAGTGACTCCTGTAACTGTCAAGCAAAATGTTAGAAAATGACTTTACTCTGTCATGGGATTCACATGAAAACAAGATAAATAGCTTCCTGTTGATTACACCAAACTTTTAGGTAGTTTGTTCATTTTTTAATTTTTTTATTTCAAATATGTGACCTGGATCACAAAAGGAGTAATAAGGTATTTTTTTAATTTTTTTTTATATATAGCCTATATGATGTGAAATTTATATGATATGAAAGCTGAATAAATAAGCTTTCCATTGATTTATGTTTTTGGTAGGATAGGAAAATATTTCAATATTTATAAAAAAATCTAAATATATTTAAAAAAAATCGTCTTTCAAGTTGTCCAAATTCAATGAATCAAACATACTCAGTTTACATGTAGTTACGTTCAGCAGTTACTGTAATAAATGATGTGACCCATATGAAGGCCTATTAAACAGCTACAATACATTCATTTTAAACATCCCAAGTTAAAAAAGAACACTTCCATAATTTACAAAAAGTGTTCTATTTTCGTGCACTGAACTTTTTGTACTTAATATACCAAAAAAAAAGATTCTTTAGTATTTCTTAAGATCAACTTAGTGTACTCAACTGCTATTCTGTGACATCATGAAAATGAACTAAAATGCTCTTTTAGCATTCTATTTCTGTATTTACTATAAATGTATTAGTACAGTGAATCCATCTTTGATATACACTCAAGTGTACTACAAGTGGTGATTAAATCATTTTATTTTTTCTTCATATTCTTAGTTGATCTTATAAATTAATCTTATAAATTAAGAAGTACTTATAAATTATTTTTAGTACCCTATTTTAAGTAAGTAAAAAAAAAAAGTAGTAGGCTGTAATATTGATCTGTCCATTGTTAGACCTGGTATATGTACGTAAATAAACCATATAGATTTACATTTTGTACATGGAAGCAAACAACTAGGCTATTTCAGACGCTGCTTTACCAGTTTAGCATGATTGAATCCTTTCCTGTAGCTCAACTGCTAGCAGATGGTGTTAGCAATAGCAAGATCATGGGTTTGATTCCCAGGGAACACATAAACTGATACAGTACCGATTCAGAAGCTGACTGTATGTGAGATAATTGATTTTTATTTTATTTTATTAGAAATACAAAAATACTTTTTAAATATACTATTAAAGCCAAACGGCTTGGTTATTATGAATGACAGATGATGCATGAAGGAAAAAGACAATGTGTGATGTTGATCTCACATCAGTGTGCTGAGTAAATGTGATTCACATCTTTACAGTCCAACAGGATACAGACTCATCCAGCTCCTCTCTCACAACAGCCTGTGTTCTGATACACACACACACACACACACACACACACACACACACACACACACACACACACACACACACACACACACATGTGTGAAATGCTTCAGGAAATGCTTCAGTGAGCTGTCAATCTTCACCAGTCAGAGGTACAGGCACCCCAGGTGTGCTTTAAAAGAAAAGTCCACTCATGAATGAAGGATGCTTTCATCATTTACTGTATTAAATGACATTACTAATGTTAAATTATGTCATGTTAAAAGAATATTCATCAATGTCAAAAGTAAAATAAATAATAATAATAATAATTCTTTCAGAAAGTCAGATTTTTATACTTTTACCATCCTTTGCTGACTCATTTCCTAGCTTTATTCAGAATACATGCAAAAATAACGTCTGTGCGACAGCGAGGTGAAACTCAAGGTAAGCGTGGCGTTTTGCATAAATCATGCAAATTTCTGTGTAATAATTGTGTTTTTCTTCCTTTTTCTGTCTCATTTTGCTCATTTCCCCCTCAGTTGGGTCAACAGGAAGTGCAGAGTGAGTCAGTGTGTGTCTTCTCCAACAATTTTTATATTGCATCTTCAGAAATGTGCATAAATGATGATTTAATGAACTGACGTAATACAGCTCATGTGTCAAAATGCTCGATGACAAATTTTTTATTATAAATTTACTCACATTTCAATCACTTCTGACTCTGAGAGGTAAGACAGTGTGATCTAACTAGAAACTGGGAGTTTTACCTAATAAGTGTGTGCACGTGCTAAGTATTTTTAAACTTATTATTACACTGTTAGCTTAGCAACATGCTAACACCAGACTCCACTGAATCAGTTGAGAATTGAGCCTTAAATACAGTAGATATGACTTGTGAGCATTATTAAAATAAACCAACTAGCTTTAAAAGCATAGCTTTGACAGCAAAGCAGCTTTGGATCAGTGATTGTGTGTGTGTTTGTGTGTTGTCGTTTAAGGCCTCTGCAATTGCTGTCATCAAATCAGTTCTCCTGTTGTAATCACACACACTTCAATTTCCTCTTCCATTTCAGTGTAATCATCTAGAAAGCAGGTTGTGTGTGTGTATGTGTGTGGTATATGTCTTTGTGATGCAGTCTTCTTGCGTATGTATATGTTTGTTATGTATCCGAAGGAAATTGATTTTCTGTAGTATTAACTAGGCTATTGGGCCAAATTTTGAAGTACGTCAGCGTTTAGCGTTTCGACCGATAGCCATCCCACATCGCAGCTCTCTCTCACACACAGACACAGTTTGTGAGATGACACAATGCTGTTTTGGGGTGTGCGTCATAATTTTATGAAAATTCACACGTCCACAACACACGTAACTGTTTGATCGGCAGACGGGACAGTGGAAATAGAGCAGCGTTCATTGACGTTTCTCTGTGAGTATGTGTGTGTTTTGATTGTCTCTGCTGTTCACCACACATCCAGGTCCTGGTGCTTTTGAAGCATTTTACCAGGTGAAAACAGGCAGTGACTCACAAACACACAGGCTTTGTTCCAGGAGCTGCCTACCTTGGCATCATAGGTGCTCTTGACACAAATATTTTCAGAAAGCGGACAGCATAATTATGTGAGACCCAGCACTTTGACCAGAATTCAAAATAAGCTTTGCCTTATCATGAAGACGCCAATCCCAGAATGCATTGCGGAAAAATAAAGGTGGCGGATGACGCAGAAGAGATATTACTGTTACTGTTAACAAATATAAAAAAACTATTAACCCTATAACTATTATCATTTTTGTTAAGTGAATTAAAGATAGAATTAAAATATAAATATTACATTACAGATCAATTAAAACTTAAATTATATTTTTATTTTTAATCACCTTTTAGTTTTGTAGTTTTTTAAAATAGTACCATTTATAAATACAGTATCTTAAATTTGAATGTTTTTTTTTTATATAAGCAATAGTTATACACAAAATATAAATTAATAAAAATAAATGTACCGTAAAACTATTTAAATAGGGTCTATTCATATAATTACAAACAAAGACATAAATATAAGCATAAAAGAGAATTATAAATTAATTCTGAAATGGTATATACATAAGAAATGAGTAGACTATAAAATACAACACCTTAATTATATGAATAAAACAAATTATGCAAAATTACAGATTAATTAAATGATGATATAAATAAAAAAGATTTTTTTAAATAGGGTCTATTCATAAATATACAACACCTAAAGTATATAAAAAAATAAACAAAAATAAATAGAAACAAAAACTATAAACAAAGGCCTGTTAAATAGCAGTTATTTGCAGAAATGTCGTGAAAATAATGAAAAAATAATAATAATTTGTGCATGTTTTTAACAGTGACCTGTATTTACTTATTCATTGTGTATATTGCCCCTTATCATGTACTTCCTCATTGCAGACACATCAGGGCCCTCTGTGACCATCAGTATCGCCTGTAGGACGGATTGGCCCTAATCTAGAATGTTCCAATTCAGAATTCCAATTAGAATACTGCCTTAGAAGTCCACTGCCTAGATAGGAAACAGACAGCACACTCGGTTTCATCCCTCATACAGAATGTGTTCAGATACAAGGAGAAACTCAGATGTCGTCACACCCACACACAGTGGGTCAGAGTCCTTTGTTGCTCAGTGTAATAACAATGTACAGACGTCAAAATGAATCACCACTGCCTCCTTCTAAACATGTCAGTCTGCCATGTGTCAGTGACAAAAATCTAGTTTAGGAGAAACATATTAACCTTAATGCCACTTTTATGAGCAATGATAGCAATTCACAATGCATTAGCATCACTAACCACTAAGCTAACTCCTTCTCCTTGATTTGTCTACTTTCTCTCACATCCATCTTGCTCTTTCCGTCTTTATCGGAGCAAATCTGAGTGCTTTGTATAAGCATGTTTTGTGTGGAGTGGAGTTGCGTCAGTGTGTGCAGTGAGTATTCACAGCGAAGCCTGTGTGTGGAGGTCGTGAGAGCATTTAGTGCGTGATTATTAGTGTGTGTGTGCGTGTTGTCGGTGGGTAGCGGGCCAATGGGCAGGATGCTGCTGCATAAACAGTGGGCTCCAAAGTCGAAGCCGTCTCTCTTGCGTTTCCTTCCCTGGCTGGGGGGCGTGACGGGGGTTACAGGGTGTAAAAGCGCCCCTGGCTGTCAGATCCTCCATGATCAGCTGGAGATTAGCATCACATGGTCATTATTAGTAGTGATTGATAGGACAAGCACCACTGTTACTACAGACCTTTAGTAACTCTGGACGCCATATTGAATTTTATGTGGATGACAATGAGGTTCTCTTTACAATGCATGAATGTATGCCTTGTTTTCAGCACATAACTTTCAAAACAGTTTTTGTAAATGTTTTGTCTATTGAAGTTCTTTTTTTTTCAGAAAGATACTTTGTCAGTTGAATAATTGGCTTGTTGTTGAACAACAGTAACCATAGGGGTGTAACAGTACACTAAAATTATGGTTTTAAAGTAACAGATCATCAGTGCTGGGTAGTGACCGATTACATGTAATCTGGATTACGTAATCAGATTCCTAAAATTAAGTACTTGTAATTAGATTAGATTTCATTAAATATATTTAAAATAGTCATCCAACTACAGTTTGATTATGTGATTATATACTATTCACACGTCATATATTTCATCTTTTTATTCATTTTTTTATATTTTATTTTGATTGTTGTAATTTAAAAAATATGTATTTTTATGATTTAGTTATCATCTTTTCATTAAAACTCACAAACCCCCTGCAGTTCTTTCACGTACCCCAGTTTGGGAAACTTTGAGGTAATAAAATGTTTACTGCACTTCATGTTGTTAATAAATGATAAATAAGTTAGTAATCAAAAAATAGTATGATTATATTACTTGAAAAGTGTAATGTATTTAAATTTTTTGACATGTAATTAGGAATCAGTGATGGACTACAATTTCAAATACATGAACGGTGCTCCAGTTTTGTTTATTGGTTTCCTCAAAAAGCTTAGTTTCTTTTCGACTGAAGAAAGAAAGACACGAACACCTTAGATGAGATGGGGGTGAGTAAATGTTAATCTGGAAGTGAACTAATCCTTTAAGAAGCTCACAGTTGAACGGTTAATTTAGTTGAATAGTTAATTGAGGATGAGTATGTGAATAATACCACGGCTTTTTTTATCTTACCAACTAATACACCCAAGAATTACCCAGAAAACCCTGAAAGCCATAGTAGAAACCCCCTAGCACTGGCATGGGAACCACCCACCTAAAACCCATCTGAACGTCTGAGCAACAACATTAGCCACAACCCAGCTGAGGTCGTGCTCTAAGACCCATTTGTTTTCCAAAGATTATATTTTGAACACCAAATATTTGAATGCTGAAAGTTAGCATGACGTTTAAAGCCAAACAGCTTACAACTGAAAGTATGAGGAACATGTTCTAGCGTGTCAAGAACAGACAGCTGAGTAAAAGCTTCCCACAACACACACACACACACGAGCAACAGATGAGAAGACATGTCTGTGGTTCATTAGTAATGACCCAATCACAGACACACCTCAGCCCCACCCTGCACACCCACTAGAGTGGAATGGGGTTTTTACACAGCGCTACAGTTTCATTCTCACTCTTAATGGAAAGTGTGGGTGGATTCCCTGCTTGTAATCACAAAACCTATTTTTTTTCTACTTTGTATGATACCCACAAAGTGTGGCATGGCCAGTCGACTGGGGTGAGCGATTAAACGAGATCTTTTGTTTTTGTCGAGTCCTCGAGGTCTGGCACGGGCTAGCGCTGTTTACATGCCCTGAGGATGTGCATTGTTTCTGACGCCTGGTCTCGCATAGCAGCCCTTCACTGCCAGTCTAGATCTGCTCAGAGCCGTTCCCGTTTCCTGCTGAACAGGAAGAGCCAGCCCCCCACTGGTCTTTGTCACTCAGAGAGACAGGAAAGAGGAAACGGCCCACAGGAAACAGCTCCCCCACTTGCTCCGAATCATCCGACTGTACACTACATGAACTTATTTGCACAAACTGTCCTCAGTCAGCTGCCTTATGGTAAAATACATTGTAAAAGGAAACATTTATGTATGAATGGTAATATATAGTCTCTCTCTCTCTCTCTCTCTCTCTCTCTCTCTCTCTATATATATATATATATATATATATTCTTCCAGTTTCATCTGCGTCCACCTATTTTTAGATGTGCAAAACAGGGCTGCATTGTAACTAAAGTAGCACTTGAAAACCATTGTATATCTACGAGTGCTCTGGAGTAATCGTAAAGCCCTCAGTCCATCGTAAGAAGACAGATTTATGTGGTCACTTGCAGAACATTCGGCAGATTACACGTTAAAGTTTATTCAAGTGCAATGTGATTATAATATAAGGATTTAATTGTGCTTTTTTTGTACACTTTATTTATTTATTTATTTATTTTCATTCATTTATAGATGAAATAATTAAAAAAGGACAGAAAAAGTAAAAATACACATCTAAATGAAATGACTGAACAAAAAAAATTAACCTGAAAAATAAAAAAATTAACTCTCTCTCTCTCTCTCTTTCTTTCTCTCTCTCTCTCTCTCTCTCTCTCTCTCTCTCTTTTCTCTCTCCCTCTCTCTCTCTTTTCTCTCTCTCTCTCTCTCTCTCTCTCTCTCTCTCTCTCTCTCTCTCTAACTCTATATAAAGTACATTATATATTATTATGTAAAGTATAATATTATACAGTATAATATACTATTATATTATACAATATAATATAATATAATATAATATTGTATTTTATCATTATTATTATATCCGAGTTGTTTGGAACCCAGCATTAGGTTAACATTTCAATAAACGAGTGTTTACTAATTACGATCCATTCTAAAGGGTGACATTTCAGTTCTTGACAAACGGATAGTGACTCCTAAGTAGCACTTAAAGCACAGCTACTTGCGATTGCTTTAAGTGCATTTTTGGGAAACGCACGTGAAAATAATGAACGATCGTAAAATGACCTGCAGAAAACGCTCTTAAGGGCTTAGATCAATCATTATTGGGAAACCCGGGCCAGTTCGTTTTGAATCAGACTCAGAATCAGAATGAGCTTTAGGTACGAGAAATTTGTTTTCGTGAGAGAAGCTCCCACAAAGCAACAGAATGACAACGACAGAACAAAAACAAAGATGATAAAAGAACAAATAGAGCAATAAGGAATAACAATAGATAAATTGAGAATTGTATGTGCAGGTGTGTAACAATAGACAGTTTTATATGTACAGGTGTATTATGTGGAAATTTGAAGTGTAGACTAAGTATGTGCATTGGATAAATAAGTGTATGTGTATATAAATATAAATAGTGTTGTGTGTTCCACAGTTATTATCAAGTGTTCATGAGATGGATTAATTAGAAAACTGTTAGAAACTGTTCCTGTGTCTGGTCGTTCTTGTGCTCAGAGCTCTGTAGCGTCGACCAGATGCCAACAGTTTAAAGAGGGAGTGTGCTGGATGTGAGGGGTCCAGAGTGATTTTGGATAAGTACAGTTCTTGAATAGAAGGGAGGGTTGTGCCAATGATTCACTCAGCAGTCTGGACTGTCACTCTGTAGTCTTCTGAGGTCAGATTTGGTAGCTGAGCTTAACCAGACAATTACTGAAGTGTAGAGAATGGATTCAATGATGGTGGAGTAGAACTGTTTTAGCAGCTCCTGGGACAGGTCAGGATCAGTGAGTTTCTGTAAAGCTGATCTCACATGAACACTTGTGGATGAATGTTAACACTAACGAGAATGAACGAGTGAAACTCCCGAAACAAATAGAACCGTTTGTAGATAAAGAAGAGCGCTTTTAGATCTGAACAGCGCATCTTCTTTAACACTGTTACATCTGTACACCACCTTCCGTTGATGTTGATGAGCATGTCCCGCTGTGAAACTGTGTTTCTGTGGCTCAAGTGGTAGAGCATTGTCTTAGCAGCGCAAGGTTGTAGGTTCGATTCCCAGGGAACATATGTTAGGTAAAACATGTTAGCCTGAATGCACTGTAAGTTGCTTTGGATAAAAGTGTCTGCTAAATGCATAAATAAAGCAATGCTCTACCAGTTGAGCTACAGGAACACTAAATAAATATATATATATATTATGCATGTCAATATATTTATATATACATACAGTACACCGACATATATTATGTAAACAGAAACTTTTATTTTAGATGCGATTAATCATAATTAATAGATTTCGAAGTTTAAAAATATGCATGTTTTCCTGTGTCCTTGCTTCGTGACGCCGTGACACATGATAAAAAGTATTTTTTTTCACCCCAATCAGAGTTTTTGCTCTAACAAGCTGTGAAAGCAATACACAAAATGTATATTTTAGGAATTTTTCTATTTACTTTGCATCGTGACTGGAATAACAACATACCAACTATATGAAAGATTATGATTATGATAATGTGCTTTATTCAAAGTTAAACATGTCTAATGTGAGTTTGAATGTCATATTGCATTGAATTTATAGCCACACTGAAAGCAACAAGATTGCCTTATTACCTAAAAATAAATAAAAGCAAAGATGTACGTTAAAACTGTGAACTGCGAACCAACAAGCGTATTCCATAACAAAGATCAGTCACTCAGTATGTACATTTAATAATGTTAAAAAGGTTTAATATTTATGAATTAGATTATAAACTTAGCCATTTTGTTGTGAGTGCAGAGCACTTCCAGAGAGAGCCCGCCCACACACGCTTTTGATTGGCTGTGATATTTGATTGATTCTCTCACGTCGCATGTGAAGCTGTGGTCACTCTAGACTTTTTAAGTCTTTTTAAAAACTTAAATTCAACTCATAGTGGTCGACTGATATGTGTTTTTTGACAGCCGATGCGGATACTGATATCTTGGAAAGCAGGGAGGCCGATACCCAATATAAAGCCGATATGATTTTTAAAATTATTATTATTAATATTTAAGAAATTTGAAATCATTTGACATGGGCTAAAAAATAAATGTGTAAAAGAAACATGCTTAAAATTTAGATTAATTAATTTTCACAAATAAATAAATATTTAATAAAAATGTAATTAAAATGAAAGTAAACACTGTAACCAACAGGGCACTCAGTATTCTGGGAAGTTTAATAAATAAATATTTAATAAAAAATATAATTAAAAAGAAAGTAAACACTGTAACCAACAGGGCACTCAGTATTCTGGGAAGTTAAACAAAAGATTGGTTGAAATTATATAAATGCATATTTTCTTAATGCTGATTGCAAACGATAAAGTATTATAATGTTTACATTTCTATTACTAATAGGTCTAAAATAAAAGCAATTGTTATAATACTTTCTGTATACAGTAATTCCTTTGTTTAACCATTCTATCTGATTATTAGACAGATTATTAGACAGACTTCTATCCGTGTTAGACAGAACTGTTGACGATGATAAACAAGAGAGAGTGTGAGCACTGTGTGCACTCAGGTGCTGCTGCTGTCAGCGCCGTCAAAATAAAAGTCCTGTCTCGATCACAATGGCCAAGCAGAAAAACTTATCGGAAAATGGCGATAATTTAAAAATGCCAAACATCGGCCGATATATCGGCCGAGGCGATATATCGGTAGACCACTAGTTAGAACAATGTTATAATGTTAAAGCAAAATAACATTTTGTGTAAAATATTGAATCTTAAGCACAAAATAAATTAAGTAAAAAAAATTTTTATATTTATTTTAATAATATAAAACTGAGATTACACTATGCTTACATCCTTAAATTCATTCACTAGAACGCCACTATCTCATGAGCGTGCATACGACAGTTAGTGTAAGCTAGAGATTATTGTTTTAAATGTTTTAAATAAGGATTTTTCATGTTACGTTACTGCGGGAAGAACGTTTGAGACACAAAGTAGCATACACAATCTTTAAAGAAGAAAACACGGGATAATCAACAATAGGAGCTGAGCAAACAAGAAGACCCAACAAGCACTGAACGCAAAGGCAGAGACTTAAATACAAAGGATAACTGGGGAAACACTGTATGTACACTGTAACAAGGACACCTTAAAATAAAGTGTAACCAGATACTTTTTTAACCCCTGAAGCAGTTTGGATCACATTTTATAATGGATGGATGCACTTTTTTGGGCTTCAAAATCTCAACCCCCATTCACTATCATTATAAAGCTTGTAAAGGCCAGGACATTTATATATATATATATATATGAATATAACTCCGATTGTATACGTCTGAAAGACTAAATTCATAAATGACACCACAATGGTAGAATAACCCAAAAAATATTGTTCCGAAACTAAACATATTACGCAATGAGATTTCCGGACTCTCATTGACCGTTATGTTGTAATGTTTTTTTAATTTCCATACAGTCTTTTAAAGGGAAGTAATACAGGTGCAGTGTCACCACAATCTAACCAGAAAGAAACCAGAAATTTACATGGGCGCACATCTGTGACTGATGCACCCACCGCTACCGTCTGCCCACACAGCATTCACAGCCCTCAGCTGCCGCCAGCCATTTTTGGACTGGGAAAAAGAGTGTTAGTGGTTAGCTTTGATATGCACATCCCTTTTTTGATCCTGAAAGTGATACTGTGGGGAAACGCAGGTAGTTTCTACCTCATTGTGTGTGAGGACAGAGCTCGTCATCGAAACTTTTCGAACCAATTGTCAAAAAAGTATAATTGGACGAAAATCATTAACATTGACATTTAAAAATAAGGAAGTGTTTTATATATGATGGGAATTTACAGATACTACTAATGATAATACAGTAATATGTAACCGCGCCGGCAGAAATACCAAACAATACCATGTAGGAAAACTTTCTAAATGGGTTCAGGTTGATAATTTGAGATTTTTCAGATTTTTATTTTATCTTTTCATTTATTTATCATTGATATTCTTTTCAAATGATAACAGTGGGAGTGATAAATATTTTTGGTAATTAAAAATGAAATAATAATTACAACTATTTATTTACTACAATTAATTGAATATCAATTCAAATACTTTGAATACGACTTTAATCATTGAATAACGTCGAGAAGGTCATGACCTCTGTAGTAAAACAGTGCAAAATTCACCATTTTAGTGAGAATACATATATTTGATGTGTTACGAGTGAAAAATAGTTAAAAGTAAATAAATTAAAATATGCGTCTGTCTGAAAATTACTGTTCCATCATTGATAAATGAATCACTGAGCCATCCAAAATGTTCACTATGGTAAACAACAGCTGGAATATAGTTCCTAATACAAACTAATTATTATAAATTAAACTGTTTGCCATCTTTATGACTTTATAGCCTCGGTTCTCTGCATTTTTGAGATTTAAATACTTAAAGCGTTATCGTCAGCATCGTTTATTTTAGAGAAATTAATCTTCAAGTAGACCGTGGATGTGTTTTTATTTTTATTTTCAAGTGTGTGTGTGTGTTTGGACAGTCACATGAGAAAAATTTTTGAATGCTGAAAAACAATGTGGTCAAACATGCCAGGGTGCTGCAGCTAAAGAAATATACAGTAAAATATGTAAAAATGTGTGTGTGTTTATGTATATGGCTATTAGATCTCAAACATCCGGCTTCATTGTTCCAGGGGTGTCGTTACTCATATAGCTTGTGTGACTCAGGTTCAGTATTTACTTTTAAGTGGTTGACTCATTCTAATCATTTTGCATACTTTTAATAAGATGGCGGATTTTAGCACTTCACCAGCAGTCTTCCCACTCAACAGGGCCGTCTCCTGCGAGACTGTTCTGCTGGCCTTTACAGACAGTCAAATCTGCCACAGCGCCGGACTGCGATATTAATAGAGCAATAGAGTGAATAGCACCAAAACAATGATGAGATTATATAATGATACACAAACTGCACTAAAATGCCATTTTGAGTGATTCCGTGCAACCCTTTTAATTAAGTTAAGCCAACGTTTGTTCGTTAAAGGAAGAATTTAGTCAAAAATGAACACTGTGTGACTCACACTTATGATGTTCTAAACCTTTCTGGAATAATGAAATATTTAGCTTAATGTCCTGGGAGGTTTTTTTCTGTACAGTGTGAATGAGGACTGGGCTGTTGAGTTCCTAAAAGCAAAATATATTTTTGTGTTCCACAGAATATTTAACTCAAAAATGATAAGTGGTAGAATAATTGAAATAATGAATAAATAAGTATAATAATTTTTGCACCTCCTGTTGTTCCACACCTGAAATAAAAAAGGATTAGTTTCCACCTCACAGTAACAAACTAATAAAAAAAATAAAAAAAGTTAAGTGCAAATTTTTATCTCATAATTCAGTTTTTTTTTTCAAAATTGTGGAAAAAACAACAGAATTCTTAGTTTTTTTTTTTTTTGCTGCCATGAAACACAAAGTTTTATCTCACAGTTGACTTCTGTTTGTGTGTGAGCTTATATTTACTATTCTACTTTTCTATGAAAGTGATAATAAATAACAATCTGGAGAAAAGTCTGAGAGAAAATCTCATAAATAAAAGGAAAAATTCTGAATTCTGAGATACAGTATCAGAATTGTAAGGAAAAACTCTGAATTTTTTGAGAGAAAATCTCAGAATTGGGAGGGGAAATTCTCTATATTCTCTATAAAGTCATAATTACCTTTTACCCTTTTAATTTTTAAAATCTTTTAAATTTTTAATTCTGTGGCAGAAACAAGCTTCCATAAATTTCACTCAGAAATTGCTAGTTAATGTACAAATAATTACTGAGAAGCAGCACGTAACAAATTTAATTAAAAATTAAAATTTTAAATAGACTGAAATAGTGTTTTCTTGTCAAATGTACTCCAATAATCTTTGTTTTATTTACAGCTCCAAAAAAAAAATAATACAATTTTTTACAGTGTGTATGGACTTTTTTTCCTTAACTAACACAAAATATAATGCAGTACCTTAAATAGTAAAACACCATTTTATTTAAAATTATAAATCACGCTTATTTCATCCTAAAGTAATTTGTATGTTAAATAGACAATAAAGTTGTTGTTAAAAAAAAAATGATTCAATTGCTAATTACAATCAAAAAAGCACAAAAGTTGGTCTTCTTGTTACAGAAAGTGAATATGTCATGTAATTTAACGCTACTTGCATATGTGTACAAAAACAAAACTGGATCTACCACTACAGTTATTCAATATTCTGCTCTACCGGTTTGGAATTACCACACACTGTGTAATTAATGCTTTTCTTCGTGACACACTTTTGTGAGTTCACAGTGTGTCGGAGTCTTGAAGAATGTCATCTTCACCCAGAAACACATTCAGACACACTCGCGCAGAAACACACATGTGTGCGCCCACGCGCTTATCAACCAGTGAGTCATAGCAGGGACATGCAGCGTCTGCAGACGGAGACCCAAAGAGAGAGAGTGTGTGTGTGTGTATGTGTGTGTGTGTGTGTGTGTGTGTGTGTGTGTGTGTGTGTGTGTCTGTGTGTGTGTGTGTGTGTGTGTGTGTGTGTGTGTGTGTGTGTGTGTGTGTGTGTGTGTGTGTGTGTGTGTGTGTGTGTGTGTGTGTGTGTGTGTGTGTGTGTGTGTGGAGAGCTCTGTCTGGTCTAATGAAGGCACTAGGTTACGATATTTTTAGCTTCTGCCTCAGAGGAGGGGACAAAACCTCCAGCTAAGAGATGTGTCACCCGTCTGTTGCCATTGCCTTTTTTCCTCAACACCCCCTCCAGCCCTCCTCGCTTCGATTCTTCATCCCTCCTTCATCCCTCCTTCCATCTCAAGGGATCTGAGATCCAAGAATATAGAAAAATGAGTCATCCGCTTCATATCGCTCTCCATCGAATAGGGATGTAGAATGCCAACTGCAAATATGAAGCATACAATACATAGCAGGCTTGCTAAAAATACATAGAAACTTGCACACAGGAATGTTCCTGCTTCAAAACAAGTTCAGAACAAGTGCTATCACTGGCATCCATGGCATCCCGTTCCTTGAGGTGTCAAAATAATAAATAAATAAAAACATGGTTACAGTAATGGACTTTCAATGGAAATCTTTGTTGTGAGACATTCTGAAAGGTTTAGTAGTTTGTTTAAATGATTCAATAAATAATTATTTTATTAGTGTTATTTGGGCTGTACTGATACTACTGTACATAATTTATTACGTAACAACAGTTTAGGGTGAGGTATTCAGACAATTTAGCTAGTTAAACTACAAACAACAAAAAGAAAATTAGCTTAATTAGCTGTAAGTTAGCCTTGGGCAAAACTAACCGACATCGCCCTTTTGATGATGGAAACTACTTTTTATGGGGTGGATAAATGTTTGGTTATTCATTAGCAGCCTTAAACTAGCAAAGCTTCAATCTATGCTATTAAAATTACCTAAACTAATCTGAAAATTGCCCTAGAAAATTTCACTGGTTAGCCACAAGCTACACTGTCCTTTTAGTGGTGGGACTACTTTAATGGGCAGATTAATGTTTTGTTATTCATTTATAACAGTATCAGGCAAGCTATTTGGAGAATTGGCATAGCTAAGGTACAAACTGTGTTATAAAAATGATCCCAATTAAACTGTAAGCTACACTTTAGCACAATTAGCTGGTTAAACTACAAGCTACATTGTCGTTGTAGTGGTGGAACTACTTTTTGTGCAGATGAATCTTTGTTTATTCAATACATAACAATAGTAAGGCAAGCTATTCTGAAAATTAAGTTAGCTATGCTACAAATTGTGTTATAAAAAATTAGCTAAACTAAACCCTAAGCTACACTTTATCAATTTTAGTTGGTTAAGATGCATCATCCTTTCAGTGCCAGGCTACTTTTCTATTATTCAGTAACTGAAAACAGTATCAGGCAAACTAATCTACTAATTTAGCTAGCTGATCTACAAACTAAATTACAAAAATATCTAATCTAATCAAAAACTCTTAAACATAGCAAGTTACACTTCAAGCTATGTGGCAAAATTAGCTTTCCACATGGTAGCTACTATATTTTTCTACATATGATACAGTAAAAATAGTAAGCAGGTTGTTGAAATGGCTGTTTTGTAGGAAAACGTTAATGCTAACATGCTAATGCTCCCACCATGCTAACTGCACTATTTTAGTTCCTATTCACTATTTTATGTCACAAATATTTCTGGTATCATGTTGCTCATTGTACCAGTTTTACTGGCTAGTGGCTACGCAGTCAGTACGTGAGTTGAACATAACATTTTAGTTGATAAATTTGCCCAAAGATGGTCTCATGCTAACATATAAAAGTGTCGATATACACTTTCAAAACATTGTATTACAAAAGTCACCCAAAAACAGTTTTGTGCAGTGTAGCCAAGTCCATGGTTTTCCCCCAGAATTGGGCTACCTTAATATGGTTGTTGTGGGTCTTTTTTCATGTTGACGGGTTGCAATCAGACGGATTTTGTTGTGGAAACCTAGCAACCCTGTTGTTGTTCCCCATAGATTGCCAATGAACATGCACCACTGTAAATGCCTTTTAAGACAAGAGTGACAAGACTAAATGGTCGTAATGTGACACCGACGCTGTCAAAATAGCTTAACCTGAACTGAACCTGAAACATTCTTTTAGCATGCATCCTTCCCTGTGAAAACATTTCATGTTGCAATCAGTGGTTACCATAATAAGGGTCTTCCAGGGTGGAGAAAAGAGGAGGGTCGTTCAGCCCAGGCCTGCAGCTATATCCAGCCACACGGGGCATGTTCCGAATTCCCTCTGTCTGTCATTTTCCCTTTCCCCCCTCCCTTATCTGTGTGGGAGTCAGAAAGCCAAATCCACTCAGCTAGAATTAAAGGCAGTGACCTGGAGTGAAGGACAAGGAGGAAATCAAAGCCTGGATTCCTTGCTTCATCTGTGCCCAATCATCCACAATCATCTAGCTCTGCACGTCATATTGCACCCTCACGAAGTTAAGTGATGGGTTAATGAGGAAATAAAAGGATTTAATCACACACATTATTAATTAAACCCAACGATTTTGTTATAAGTGACAATAGCAGGCAACATTTGTAGTCTGTAATGAGAATGACTGTCATTACATTTAAACCGGACAATACATTCATAGCAGGTAGAACAATAGGCTGTTTGTTTACATCTAGAGATTAGCTCTGGGAAACCCCTGGAAGCCTCAGAACTTTCCATCTAAATGTCAACACTTCTGAAATAGAAGATTATCTCACACGCACATACATTTATGAGAAGTTATGGGAATGTGCTTCCGTAAACAAAACAATGCACTTGAATGTCACTTTAGAGTGAGGGAACACAACACGAACAGCAGTGTGGACCATTTCCAGTGTCTTGTTTTTAAAATTGGTCATGCTTTTTGCCATTGAATATAGTTGTACCATTTCCTTCAACTCAGTGCCAGTTATTCAAAGTCAGCAGATATGTCACCCCCACCCCCCCCCCCCCCACCCCCCAAAAAAAGAGTGTCTGTCATTAATTACTCACTAAGGACTTCATTCCATGTGACATTAGTTGTTTAACCGTAATGTTATGAAGCAACGGGAATACTTTTTTTTTGCACAAAGAAAACAAAAATAATTACTTTCTTCAACAGCTTCTTCACTTCACAATCTTCGACGTGTGTTCACGAGTGCACCACAATGCATGCATGTGATGCTGCTGACACAGGAAGCATGGATGTCACATGGACTATTTTAACAATGTCCTTACTACCTTTTTGGGCCTTCAACATGACAGTTGCATTGCTGTCTATGCAGGGTCAGAAAGCTCTCGGATTTCATCAAAATGATCTTAATTTGGGTTCTGACGACAAACAAAGGTCTTACTGGTTTGGAAGGACATGAGGGTATGTAATTAATGACAGAATTTTCATTTTTGGGTGAATTAAGCCTTTAACATGCATCCCTGTTTCTGGGTCCAAAGGCTCCATCAGATCCCTAAAGCAAATAACAAACTGCTAATATACACTCATGGTGTGATGTAGTACTGCCGAAAAATCAAGAACTCATGATACAATTTTTTTATTTTGTTGTCTGTGATTCTGTGGAGTGTAAAGTATTCTGAAGCCATATGAAACCTTTGTTCGAAGATCAGAACAAAATTTACATCATAACTACCTCAAAATCTTCCCCTGTGCAGTAACTCAGAATTGTCCTATTTAATGTGTGTGTGTGTGTGTGTGTGTCTGACATGACATTTAAAACACACAATAATTAAACTTTAACATTTAATTGACTTTTTACTTTAAAATAGTCTGAAATGTCATGAGGGTGACTAAATGATGACAGAATTTTCATTTTGAGTTAAAGGTGAACTTCCCCTTTAATCACTATACGAGACCCAATTGACCCATTGTCTAGAGACTCAACATGATCTGATTACTTGTAATTGTCTGGGCATTAAGCTGTGCTGGCTGACTCATGCTTCATTCATAAATCATATGATTATCTGCTTGTAAAAATAAACAACTGTTACTCTGGCTTAATTGATCCAGCTCTAGAAATATTTGCAAAGAATCTTCCGAAGAAGACTGCATCTTCTCTACTTAAGCTTTTGCCACTTCCTCATCTTGCTGTTCATGATTTCTACACCACTCAGTCGCTTTCCACCCTCGCTCACTCAGACGCCGAAAGAGAGAACAATGTTGTTGCCAAGATTTTGCAAAATCCTTGCGTCAGGATGTTACCTAAAACTGCTGTCTAGCTAGGTTTTAAAAGCTACTGTGAATGCCTCAACAAGCAGAAAATAACAAGCAACTGTCCACCTGAATCCATGTGAAAAGACACAGCTTTCAAAATCTGTGTGCAAGCTGAATATTTTCCACATGTGACAGAAAATAGACGCATGCCGAGGTGAGGACCTCGATGTGGTTTCTCGTTCAATCAGACAGTGTCTGCGAGCACCTGGAGTCTGTGCTATTTTTACTGCTCCAGACTAGAGTGGCTTTGTTCTTCTGAATAGAGAAGGCGAGGTACATTTATATCTCTATCTCTCTCTCTTTCCGTGCCCTGTAGCATTGTGACATTAGAATGATCAGTAATACAGTCAGAGGGGTGTGTAGTGTGACTCAGGCTGTGTGTGTGTGTGTGTGTGTGTGTGTGTGTGTGTGTGTGTGTGTGTGTGTGTGTGTGTGTGTGTGTGTGTGTGTGTGTGTGTGTGCTTTTAGGAATTAACTCTACTTCAAAAAAAAAACACCCCAAACATGATTGATTGGCAATGAACATTGTTCTGTAAATTTAAAGGAATAGTTCACACCAAAATTACAATTAGCTGAAAATGTACTCATCCCCAGGCCATACAAGATATAGATGAGTTTGTTTCTTCAACAGTTTTGAAGAAATGTAGCATCACTTCACTTGCTCACCAATGGATCCTCTGCAGTGAATGGGTGCCGTCAGAATGAGACTCCAAACAGCTGATAAAAACAATACAATAATCCACACCACTCCAGTCCATCAGTTAATGTCATATACATTTTTAACTGCAAACAATTGCTTCCAGCTAAAATACAAGTCTGTTATACATGATATTGATTTGTCTCAAAAAAGTTGCCTGATTCAGAAGTGAAATATGCACAGATCAAGCATCATTACAAGCAGAAATGGTGGATTTTGATGTGAGAGGAAAACAAGGGACAGATTTATTATGGAGTAGAATCCATTTTGATCTGAAACTGTGGTTTAAAATTAAGATGCGTGAATGTTGGATTTGTTTCTTAAAAAAATGCAGCTTTTCACTTCACAAGACACTAATTGATGGACGGGAGTGGATTACTTGTGGATTATTGTGATGTTTTTATCAGCTGTTCGGACTCTGATTCTGATGGCACCCATTACTGCAGGGTATCTGTTGGTGAGCAAGTGATGGAATGCAACATTTCTCCAAATCAAATGTTCAGTTGACGAAACAAGCACATCTACATTTCGGATAACCTCAGAGTGAATACATTTTCAGGCAATTTTAATTTTGGGGTTAACTATTCCATTAAGCTTTGTTTTGATGTGACGCAATAAGCACAATTTCAAACATATGAGGCAAAGAAACGTTTTATTCTTAGTGCATTACGTTCTGTTCCTGGAACACTCGTCCACTCCTGGAACACTTCCATGCTCTGAAAGTATTTCAAAGCATCCGCTTTTTCCTCTCCTACTATTCTTGAGTCTGTTATTGATCAGCTGAGATGGTTTACTGCGTGTGTCATAACGTGACCCACTATATTACCAGCACGCAGCTGTGAGTCTAGGAATTCTGACATTTACCACCGTCATCGGCATCATCACCATCATCACCATCATCATCAACGAGGGGGTGGAGCTTACCAGCTGCCCACAATGCACATATATTAGATTAGTGTCAAGGCTCTTTATGTGAAAGAGCCTGTGTTATTAGTGTGTGTGTGTGTGTGTGTGTGTGTGTGCTGGTGTTTGCGGTATATATTAAGAAATGCGTTGGTCAGCAAGGAATTTTTGTCAGGAATCCAGGAAGCACCTGCATCTGTGGCTAGAGCAAAAAACTCATGTGAGTTCCATTGTGATTTTTATCCTATAACACACATACATCAGGAAGGTATTTTATACATGCACACACACACACACACACACACACACACACACACACACATACACAGGCTGTGGATAGAATAGAGAAGAAAGGGAATGACTCACACAGGGAGAAAATCAGGGGTTTCTAAAATGAGATAAACCCTTACATGGTACAATACCCTTGGTATTTTAATATACCACAATATCTGAATCATTCTCCTATGTGAGCCTGGATCACAAAACCGGTCATAAAGGTATTTTTTTAGGAACTGAGATTTATACATCATCTACACAGATGATGAATAAATAAGCTTTCTACTGATGTATGGTTTGTTAGGATCGGACAATATTTGACTGAGATACAACTATTTGAAAATCTGGAATCTGAGGATGCAAAAAAAAAAAAACTACATATTGAGAAAATCAGCAAATGAAAGTTAAGTTTTGATATATTTGTGGTAGGAAATGTACAACATATCTGCATGGAACACCATCTTTACTTATACATGCATAAATATTATTAAAGTAGTAACATATATTTTATGTGTTTGACTTATAATATATATATATATATATATATATATATATATATATATATATATATATATATATATATATATATATATATATATATATATATATATATATAAAATATGTAAAAGATAATATATTTTTGATTGCTTGTTGTATTCCTCAACTGTAAGTCACTTTGGATAAAAGTGTCTACTATATTATTGAATGTAAATGTAAATATAAATATTTATATAATAAAAATAATACACTTTTAATGAAAAAATAACACAATTTTATTTAATATAAAAAAACAATAAAATGGATATTATATTTTAAATTATTTTAAATATTTGTATACATTTCTGTTGTTATTGTTAACTAAAACTATTAAAAATGTATTTTCATTAAAAGATATGCAGCTAAAATAAAATTACCTGTAAATATTAGATTAAGAATGTAAAACACTTGAAAAATTTACATTTTGCCTGAACGGAACTATAATAAGTACTTAAATTACTAAAACAATAACTAAAATAAACATATATATATATATATATATATATATATATATATATATATATATATATATATATATATATATATATATAAAATCAATAAACTAATAAAAATGGCAAAAGAACTGTAACATGGGTTTTTGGGGTTCATTGTTTTCTTGTATTTTATTTAGTTTTTTTTTTTTGCCTCGTCATGGTTCCTGTCTAGTCATGTGATTTATACCCCAATTGTAAGTCACTTTGGATAAAAGCATCTGCAAAATGACTGCATGTAAGTGTAAATGTGATTCCCTTACCTTCATGTTATCCTGCTATTGGTTCTTTGGTTGATTGTGTCATTTTCTGACTGGTTGTTCAAGTCATGTGTCTTGTTCCTCATTGGTTAGATTGTGTCATGTGACCCTGGTTGTTCGGCGTATATATAGCCCTTATGTAGCCTTTGTCTCTTGCCTTGTCTCTAGTCTCTGTTTGGAGTACGTTTGGATTTTGGATTACTTTTGGAATAAAGCTGCACTTGGGTTCTTAAACTCGCCCTCAGTGAACTGTTTGTTATAGAATACATGACCAAAAGTAAGCATGAACCTAGCAGTTTCTCACCTTTTGCACCCTCGTCAAGGTAATCGCACTATTGAGAATTAAGTGGAAGACTTTTGTCAAATCTGTCACTGTGTGGAATTTAATGATGTGGTACTAAAAGACATTTTTCATTTTGGTTTGAATGAAGTTCAAGTGGCTCTGCATTTACTGCGGTCCACCAGTATCTGCCACAACAGAGTATTTGCACGTAATGTCAGTTGTTGTTCATGTCATGCCTGCCAAGCCAGGGCCTGTTCATGCCATGTTAGACACTCAGGAGCCTCTTCACACGATGGCCACCAGCCCAAAGTCTCTTCGCAAGATGGCCACCATGCCTGAGCCTCATTGCAAAATGGCTGACACTTGTCCACGCAATCTGTATCTTCCATTCCACCACCATGGGCAAGACCAAAGAGCTGTCAAAGGATGTCAGAGACAAGACAGCAGAACTGCACAAGGCTGGAATGGGCTACAAGACCATCAGCAAGAAGCTTGGTATGGAGGAGACAACTATTGGTGCGATTATTTGGAAATGGAAGCAATATAAAGCAACCATCAAATGGACACGGTCTGGAGCTCTGTGCAAGATCTCGCCTCATGGGGTAAGGATGATATTGAGCAAGGTCAGGGATCAGCCCCGAACTACACAGGAGGAGCTTGTTAATGATCATAAGGCAGTTGGGACCACAGTGACCAAGCAAACCATTGGTAACACACTACGCCACAATGCACTGACATCGTGCAGCACCTGCAAGGTCCCCATGCTCAACAAGGCACAGGCTCGTTTGAAGTTTGTCAATGAACAAACGAAACGATTCAGAGAAGGCTTGGGAGAAAGTGCTGTGGTCAGATGAGACCAGATTGAGCTCTTTGGCATTAACTCTTCTTGATGTGTTTGGAGGGAGAGAAATGCTGACTATGACCCCAAGAACACCATCCCTACAGTGAAGCACAGAGGTGGAAACATTGTGCTTTGGGGATGTTTTTCTGCTAAGGGTACAGGACAACTTCACCACATTGAGGGGTAAATGGACGGGGCCATGTACTGTAAAATCTCGGATGAGAACCTCCTTCCCTCAGACAGAACACTGGGTCATGGATGGGTCTAACGCCATGACAATGACCCAAAACATACCACCAAGGCAACAAAGGAGTGGCTCAAGGAGAAGCACATTAAGGTCATCGAGTGGCCTAGCCAGTCTCCAGACCTCAGTCCTATAGAAAATCTGTGGAGGGAGCTGAAACTTCGAGAAACCTTAAGGATTTAGAGAAAAGCTGTAAAGAGGAGTCCCTTCTGCGATGTGTGCAAACTCCAAAAACGTCTTACCTCTGTGCTTGCCAACAAGGATTCCTGCACCAAGTACTAGGCCATGTTTTGCTTGAGGATCAAATGCTTATTTCACTCACTGAAACGCAAATCAATTCCTAACCTTTATATAATGTGTTTTTCTGGATTTTTTGATTGGTATTGTGTCTCTATACGTTTAAATAAACCTACCTCAAAAAATACATACCCTTCATTTCTTTGTAAGTGGGCAAACTTACAAATGCCTTCACAATCCTGTTATAGGAAAATCATACCGACATTCAGTTGATCCTCCTCATTCAAGCGCGGACTTCTGTGGGCTACGTGCACATAGTAACATACAATTACACACAATCTTCACCTCCCATTCATTTTGCCAATGCTAGTTTGGAGTGTGAGGGCGAGTGGGCCATGTGTGTCACCCCAACACATTGTGATGTCATCAGCCCAGAGATTACACAGGGCCATATGGGTGACGGCCTGCCACAGTAATCCTCCATCAGCCTGCTCTTCCTGTCACACACAAACACACAGACACACTCACTTTCTCCTCACCACGGGGTGCATTCAGGGAAACGATGGGCCCTTACCAGGGAAAACTATTGCTCATATAAGCTAATAAGACACTATTTTGATTATATCTCACAGTGTACGGTGAGCAAAAAGAAACATCTCTTATTGTCTATTTCCATGGCAGGGATGTGACGTTTAATCGCATTAGAGGTCCTGGGATTATGAAGAACGGATATAGGACAGGTGGATAGAGAAAAGCGGAAGTTTATTACGTGTTACTGTCGACTAGTGCTGCCAATACAATGTTATTCATTGTTTTGATGTCCAAATTCAACATAGCACACGTGCATCATGGAGATGTCTATTTGATGTCCACATTTTTTAGATTGTTTGCTTGTCTGCAATACGTCTATAGGACATTTCCTATAGATGTCAAATAGACGTTTATAAGAAGATGTTTATGATTTAGAACGTATGTAAAACTGACATCTTAAAGACGTCTGTCAGATGTTCTGTACATAGCAGATGCTTTCCAGATCAAGCAATCTTAAACAGACATCTTACGGACGTATGTGTGATATCTGTGTATATCTATCCTATTCTTTCTTTTCAGAACAACCCCACATATTCCTCTTAATGTTTTTGATGTTATTTCCAGGAAAAAGGATCTGAATGACAAGAAAATGACACAATATGTGCAGCGTGGTGATGAACTGATGAAGTCAATGATAAAGGGTAAGTTCACCCAAAAATGAAAACTCTTGTCATTGATTACTCACCCTCACGTCGTTCAAAAACCATAAGACCTTCATTCATCTTCAGAACACACAGACATTTTTGTTGAAAACTGAGGGCTCTCTGACCCTGTATAGACAGCAATACAACTAAGATGTTCCCAGACCCAGAAACATACACTCTATAAAAAAACAACCCAACCTGGGTTATTTGCCCACCCAACGCTGGGTAAATATTGGACAGGACCAATGCTGGGTTATTTTTACCTAGCTGCTTGGGTTAATGTTTTTACCCTATGCTTGGTTGTTTTGAAAAACTATTCCAAACCTGTAAAAGCTCAGATTGTCTTCGGGACACAATTGAAGATATTTTGGATGAAAACCGGGAGGCTTGTGACTGTCCCATTGACTACCAAGTAAATTACACTGTCAAGGTCCAAAAAAGTACGAAAGACATTGTCACAAATATCTTAAATATTTAAAAATATCTTAAATTGTGTTCTGAAGACCAACAAAGCTTTTACAGGTTTGGAACGACATGAAAGTAAGTGATTAATGACAAAATTTTCATTTTGGGGTGGAGTAACCCTTTAACTCAGCAGCTGGGTTTTGTCGGAGAGAGAGGCTCAACCCAGGGATTGGGTCGAAAAAATAACCCATCATTAAATATAACCCAGCAACAAGTTACAGAAAAACGACCCAGCACCTGAGTAAAAAATATTAAAAACAACCCAATAAAATTACCCAACAAGCTGAACCCAGCTTTTTGGTAAAAAAAACAACAACAACTTAAAGTTCAGAAAATTATGTTATTTTTGTTTTCTTTGTGCACAACATGTGTTCTGGTAGCTTTGCAAACTTGAAGTTGAACCACTGATGCCTGTTTTATCCATCCTTGCTATGTTTCTGGGGCTGAGAACACTTCAGTTGCATTGCTGTCTATGTATGCATGCAGGGGTTTCATTAAAAATATCTTAATTTGTGATCTGAAAATTAGTGAAGGACTCACGGGTTTGGAATGACATGAGGGTGAGTAAATAATGACATAATTTTAATTTCTGGGTGAACTAACCCTTTAAGTATTCGCTTCCATCGCCGTTTCAGAGCATAGTTTCAGAGGCGGGTTCAGTCAACAGAATACGGGCGCGCTCCCGTGTCGACATGTCCATATATGGTTCGTGACGTCAAGCCCCGGAGGTTCCATCAATATAAAAGTGATCCGACGGAATCCCCTTGGAGGAAATGTAGACTCAGGCTCAGCACACAGGGCTCAGTAGGCAACCTACACCCCTGAACCATCCACGTCCCTAGTACAAACATTTCACTTTGTCACTCCAATCATGAAGGTCTCCAGCATAGACTGTCGCCGCCTGAGGAAGATCATACGGAAGGACTGTGGAAGTTGTCTGATTGTGGACTGTAGACCGTATTTCTCGTTCTCCAGCTCGAGTATCAGAGGCTCCGTCAATGTCAACTTGAATTCAGTGGTGGTCCGGAGGTCCCGCGGCGGACCGGTGCCTCTACAGTTCATCATCCCGGACGAGAACGCGCTGTTTCGGCTCCGCGAGGGCAGCATCTCCGCCGTCGTGGCTCTGGATGACCGCACACCTCATTTACAAAAACTAAAGAAAGACAGCATTGCTCAGATTGTCATCAATAGTTTATCGCACTTGGCGAGTAGCGCGAGCATCTGCTTCCTAAAAGGTGAGTAAAGATTGTTGTCTTTTTTCGTTTGAAAGTTTTCTCAAGAGGACGTGTTTAAGGTCTAATATTTGAAATATTTCAAGGTCTCATTTAAGTTTGGTTTACGTTTAAAATGACGATTGCAGGTCAAGGCAAACAAATAATTTGCTGTCTGACATAGTTTGAATGTATAGATGTATACCAATTAATAATAGTAATAATAATAATAATACAATCAATCTATTTTAGAATTCTTTACAAGTGTCTCAGTCAGTCGGAGAATTATATGGAAGAATTACATTTAAATGAACACACTGTTATACTCATAAAGTGATATTTATAGTGAAAAATAAAAATAAACTTTATACTACTACTAGACTCCTAAAAGTAAATTTATTTATATATTAACTGTAATAAAAATAATTTAAATTATATTTTTTAAATAAAAATAATAAAATCATATAATAAAATGAACACACTATGTACACACACACACACACACACACACACACACACATATATATATATATATATATATATATATATATACACGCACACACACACACGCACACACAAACACACACATACACTTTAATTTAATGCATTTTACACTATAATAGCAATTTGCATTTTATTGTAATAAATCTATATATATATATATATATATATATATATATATATATATAGATATATATATATATATATATATATATATATATATATATATATAGTGAAATAGCTTTAGTATTTAGTTTGATGGAGCAGATCAGAGCTTTGTCTAGTTTTCAAGAGATAAATTCTCTTTGTGCGTCAAAGGACAGATGAATCAGAGAGAGAGCACAGTATGTTTATAGGTATATATCATATTTTTACTCCTTTCAGTGATAATATTGGATTCAAATATACAGGGATTTTTAAGGTAATTCATTCATTTTGTTCAGATGAAATGTTGAGTTTAACCAGGAGATTTTGATGACTGAAAGTCAAGCTCTCGCACGAGCTCATGAACACTCTCCCTCTGTTGGTGGGAATGTTTTCTCGCCTCTCACACTCCGATCAGCTCTGAACTGCAACATGTGAAGCTCTTGATAAGGTGAACGACTCAACAATCCTTGACGACTCATAATAACGGCACATTTCTCATTCCAGGAGGCTACGAGAACTTCCAATCCCATTACCCCGAGCTTTGCACCGAAACCAAGCCCGTGGATCTGAGCGAAGACAAAAGTGAAAGAGGCGTCAGCAGTCACTGTGACAAACTGGGTTCTCACCACAAACCGGACTATGATCAGGTAAGGGAGAAGAAAGCGAGCTGTTGTTTCCTCATTTCAACCCACTTCCACCAAAACCACTTCCTCTTAACTGAAGGAGTTTCTGTGACACCTCCCCCTCAAATATGAGTCAAAAAAGACCATGTGGTTAAAGATACTTCTCCATATATATAAACTAACCATCCATCTATCCAAACCAAAGATCCGCCTTATAAGCCTTCAAAGACATCCAACGGACATCTGAGGTCCTTTTATGTCTGACCTTTGGTCTGCTGTTCAGTTTTTATGAAAAGGTCAAACGGTCCCAGTACAGAACCTGTTTGTTTTCGGGTGGTGAATCTGTCTTGAGAGTTTCAGTTTTGATATCTGTGTATCGTTGTTATTTTTCAGGGACGTCCGGTGGAGATCTTGCCTTTCCTATACCTGGGCAGTGCCTATCACGCCTGCAGACAGGACTATCTCAGTGACCTCCGCATAACAGCGCTGCTGAACGTCTCACGCAGGGACTCGCGGCCCGCCAAAGGACAGTATGACTACAAATGGATCCCGGTGGAGGACAGTCACATGGCAGATATCAGCTCACACTTCCAGGAGGCCATAGATTTTATTGGTAAATTTTGTACATATACTATAGTTTTGTGTGTGTGTATACATTTTTTTTTTTTTTTATTGTTTTATTTAAAACTGAAAGTAGTTATAATATTTTTAAATAGTTTTATTTAAAGCAGCTTAAAACATATATGTATTTATATATATATATATATATATATATATATATATATATATATATATATATATATATATATATATATATATATATATATATATATATATATATATATATATATATATATATATATATATATATATATGTATATATATATATATATATATGTATATATATATATATATGTATATATATATATGTATATGTGTTTTTAAAAACAGACTTTATCAAACAGAGTTTATAAAAACAGATCTTTAGTGTTATGTAAACTTGAGCTGTATGGCTAAAACCATTCCCAGAACTGAGCACAGACCTATAGATAGTGGAGCTAATTTCAGGCCGTTTAAAAATAAGACTTCCTAACACATCATTTCCATAATCCGAATGGACTGCGCCTTTAATAACACCTTAATCCCATGTTACTTGTAATCTGGGAAGTGCAATTAATACCAGCTCCTACTGAAAATAAAAAAATAACATATAGATAAACGGAGACGCCACTGTGACTCAGGGGTCAGAGTAATCCAAGATCTTGCGTATCACAGGTGTGGCCAGTGTGTCAGTGGATGAGTCGATGATTAGGTGTGTTTGTGTGTGCTATGACTGTACTGTCATGGGTTTTGTAGGCTGTTCGTTATCAAGCGAATGTGTTTACACAGTATTTGCGAGAAGCTTGTCAAAAACAAGTCCAGATTTAGACCATATTTCACCCTTAAAAAAACCTGAAATTGAAACTGAAAGTTTCTTTGGTGAGCAAAAATGGTTCTTCTATGACATCAATGAAACCCCTTGTTTTAAGAGTGTCAACGTTGTTTGCATTCACATGTGGCCAAATCTCCCTGTTTGACCTGTATTCATATTTCAGTTTCTCTGGTGAGGCTTTAACTATGTCATCCTGTCTCCTGTATCCCACATTTCATTCGATTATACCCAAGTTTAATCTACATTTACCTCAATAAAGACGATATTACATAAGAGACCATGAGGTAATTTGGTCTCCTGTGGGAAAGCGATAGCAGTGAAAGAATAATCCATTGAAAGCTTCGGCTAATGAGTGTGTGGTAATATTTAGGTGCATTAGCAAGTGTGATAGTCATTGTGACGCCCACAGCTCGGCCCCGCTCCGCTCCAGATGGGCTTCAGGCGTGATTCACACCAGCAGGTTTTGTTTTGAAGAGACCAGCAGCAGCGAGGGATCTTATCGTGTGTGCGTCGTTCAGAGATATGAGGCTGGAATCTGCTTAGCTCTATTGAATTAGGAATACGCAATCTGAGCTTGTCCTAATGGTGTGAGTTTATAGATTTGTGTGTCAGAACTTTCTGGGGTGGAAATGAAATTGATCTGACATGATGGTAAAAAAGGGTCAGGGAGGAAATGAATAAGCCGAGCGAAAATGGACAGAGGGTTATTAGAAGATATACATGAAAAACTACCATGATTACGTTTCACTTGTTCCCTCTCACAACTCTATAACTCAAAGCCATTTTATGGCATTTATACACATTGTAATGTTATGTAAACTATTTCATATACCAAAATGAATGTGCTCAAACTAGAAGTTATTCGTTCACTGTAACAATTATTTTTTAAGTTTATGAAGCACGTTTTAAATGAAGAAAATTTCAGTCTTTCTTTTTCCAAAATTTCACATACAATTCAATATGTTGCTTGACGTTTCTTTGTAATTATTGATTAAATTTACAAGCGATTTCAGTGAAATCATAAATCCAACATCAATTTCTTAATTTCATAATTTCTCTTGAAAGTCTAAACTTTGTCTCTGTGGTGACTTCAAAACATTGCTTTGTTTCTTTGAATATTTGACCAGTCCAGCATAGCAACACTGGCTAAACCAATGGCGTGAGTTTTGGGGCGGGGCTATCTGTTTGACTGGCCAATGGCAGATGAGGGGCATGTTGGGGAAACTTGTTTGAAAACAGTCATTATTATTTTGTCTGGTGCTGCTACTTCACCTTAGATTATTTTTCTTTCTTTCCATAAGCCTTAAAGTGCACAGCGCTCTTCTGTTGTTTTTAAATGTGACTTACGAATAAAGCATGGCTTGAAGTTTGACTTAAAAGACAGTGTTTTTGGTGACTCATGCTGTTATTTCCAGAGCTTTCCTAATTAATTCATTGTCTTTTCTCTCCACAGAACGTGTGAAAGCGGAGGGAGGTAAAGTGCTGGTCCACTGCGAGGCTGGAATCTCTCGTTCTCCCACCATCTGCATGGCGTACATCATGAAAACCCAACGGTTGTGCTTGGAGCAGGCTTTTGACGTCATCCGACAGCGGCGCGCCATCGTCTCGCCCAATTTTAGCTTCATGGGTCAACTACTGCAGTTCGAGTCGGAGGTGGTTTCTTCCACACCTCCGTCCATCACTCCTGTCACTCCTGCCTCTCAGGAGATGCCCACCTTCTTTAGTGGTGACTTCACACTCGAAACGGAGAACTTTGAGTCCTCGGTTTTCACCTTCCCTACCTCCTTCCTGACACCAATGCCCATCCAGTCGTCGGTTCACCAGTTCAAACTGAGTCCAATAACTGCGCTGCCTTAAAATGGCTGCCTGACTCACCACAGTCTCAGCGTACTTGAAAAATAATGGACGGGTGTATTGAAAAAAGCAATGGACTATCACAGGGAATAAAAATGCTTATGTTTTCATATTACAAAAAAAAAAAAAAATTACAGAAGACAGTTTGCTTTTTGATTTTGTTTGCCTTAGAGAAAACCACTGCACAATGATTACACTGCAATACCTGCCTTAGCTCGATGATGTTCTGCCTATCAACAGCGCCTAGCTGGGCAAATTAAATTATTATTATTTTTTCAACCGTTTCATTTTTTTATGAATTGTGGATCTGTTAATAAACATTTTTACAGAAGTGTAAAATTTGTTCATTGTGTCTCTTCATTATCAGTGTGTTTGACTTGTGTTGCTCTTTTTAACGTTTGACCATTTTCAAACTTATTCCGCAGATATTCCTCTAAAAACAGAAAGAAAATATACGTCGGTCACCAATAATTACCAAAAAACCCCACTTTTGTCATTAAAGGAACATGTCATTGTTATTATATTGACATAAATGTTTGCCCTCACCAAACATTATAAGGACTTTTGGCCACAGTAAAAAGATACAACAGTGACCTCTGCTGTGACAAATACTGCAATATATATATATATATATACACCATAGTAAACTTTTGAGTGGAACATATGTAAGCCTTTTTATTTTTACACCGGGACCAAAAGCAACACAAATTCTGGAGCCCTTTTGGAATGCAAACATAAGGTAGAGACACAAAAATTGCATTATGAACACATTCATCAACAAAATGATTAGAAATAATAAAAACCTTTGTGATTAAATGGTAAAACAACATAACAAAATTCTTTGAGAAAAAAAGAGCGTGTGTTGGACTTGGCACACAAACAGCAATTGTTATTCACAGAATCTGACTGAATCCATAAGTAATCAGTTTGTGTTTTGCTTTGCATATATTAATTACCATTTGGATATGAATTTATTTCCCTCCTTCAGGTTTGTGATAATTCTAAATGAATGACCACCATTGTATCATTTATGGACAGTATCCCTAGTCTAGTCATGTTGGGTGTAATGCATTAGCCTACCATTTACTTTTACTAAGAGTAATTTAGTTTTTATTTTTGTCATTACAGTTACTTCTGATGAACCTGCATTAGATACTGTATAGACTGTACAACTCCATATAAAACAATAGGGAATTTAACAAAGAAAGTATGTTCTTAATGTAAAATTGCTCCTATATTTTTTGATCAGTTCAAGACCAATTTATGCAGTTTTCTATTATTCATTTGAAAGAATTAAAAGAGCAGTTTCATGTCTTCTATGTTCAACTGGTCAAGGTTGATATAGGATTTAGATAGTAATTAGTAATGAAACTCTTTCAAAGAGCGTAATTAGTTTAGTAACCTAATTACACTGTTGAACATGAAATGAGTTGCTAGTTGTTCATGATTTGTTAGAGTACCTTACACAACACTGTTCAGTTATGAAGGTTTAAGTCTGAAAGAAAATGTGCTATTGAATGAGTATCCATATACTCTATTTAGTATATAATATACTGCCTGAAGAACATTTAAATACTACGGTACTTTTATGTTGGTGAAATACATTAAATGGATTCAAAGAAAGAAAGAAAGAAACCAACAAACGTGAAAGGAGGCTTAATAATGAATGAACATTACTCAAGTGTTTATTTTAGCAGCTGTCTTGGCGCCCAATCTCTACCTCGACGGACTAAACTAAATTTACAGAAATAGGGGTAACGTTACAGACAAAATGGATATGAAACTTATGAAAAAGCGAGGAACTCATAAAAAAATTACTTATTAAAATATCTAATTAAGGTATCTTGAAATACGACGTTTATGCGCTCCATTACTATTCCTTTAAACGTTTAAAATAAACAATAATTATTAGTCCCCCTAAAAAGATCAAGTCGACTCGTCCGTTCGTCCCGCCTCTGTCGCCATTTTGACTGTTATGTCTGTTTCGTGCAGGGAGGGAAAATAAAATTTGATAGTCCAGAGGAGTAAATATCGGACAAATTCATCCGGTGTGCATGCATATTGATCTTCTCTTAAACCCTTCTTCTCTCTGAGGAGGAGGGTGTTTAATTCGACTTCATTCGCCTGGTTTCTGAGGAGAGTTTTGTGCAGAAGCCGACATGTACATTAAACAGGTAACTGACTGAGTTGCGACCCACGCGCTGCGTATAGAATTACGATTCATCTGCTGTATTATGTGATTCAGCCACTTATTTACATATCGTAACTGACAGATTTGCACAAAAACGCATTTTTCTTAACCTCGAGCTTTCTGGGTTGTACGTTTTTTTACGAGTACACGACCTTCAATGAAGTTAGCATTAGCTTTAGCCTTAGCTGTCAAAACATTGCAATCAAGCTTATTCTGTAAAATTTATATTAATCAGTCACTACTTAAATGAACTATTGCTTGCTGCTGCTGTTCAGATGAGAGCAAACTACGAGTATAACATTTAAGTTACAGCTGTTTCTTCTGTATATAGTAACTTTGTTTGTTGATGATAATAACATGATGTGCTTTTTTATACACGTCACGCACATAAGTTATTGTTTACTTTTTTAGCACATTTGTATGAGACGCATTCTGCCAGGTTGTGTAATAATATTGACAGGTTGTGTGTTATATGTGTGTGTTCAGGTGATTATTCAGGGCTTTCGCAGCTACAGAGATCAGACTGTGGTGGACCCCTTCAGCTCCAAACACAACGTGATCGGTAAGACTGACCCCCTCCTGCCACGGGACACCCTCGTCAGAGCAGAAATAGGCTAGGGAAGATGGCTCAATCAATCAATGAAAAGATAAAAACACACACAAAATATGATATCAAATGTAATATATTTAAAGGGGTGGGAATCTATGGGTATCTCACGAGTAGATCATGATTACTGATGCATCACAATGTTGTCATACGTCCTGTACATCTGTTATTGGTGGAAATCTTCAGGTACTTCATGATCCGATTCGATTCTGGGAGTCACGATCCGATTCCAAAAGGATTCTTGATCTACATTTTTTCCCCCAATTAACTCTTCTGCTGTGCAAATACATCTTTACAAATGTACTTCTTAAACAAAATTGCAGTTATATGCTTTGCGTTTATAGTTGTACTCTCTGTATGTCAGTACTGCCTTATTAAAAACAGGAGTGTGAATCTCCACTGGTTTCACAATTCAGTTCAATTATCATTATCAACTCAATATCATGATGCGTCACATTCTCAGTTTTCAATATTACTTACTGCACATGGATACATTTTCATATAAATTTTATATCGAATTTATTTGGGTCAAAATTAACTTTATTTTTTAACAATTGTTTATTTAAAATAAGTGTTCTTTAAGTGTCCGAAAGTGTGCAGACAATAGTTGAGGATTTTTCTCTCGCCGTTTGATTATTACTGATGAGATCATAGAAGGTGGCAGCTTTAACAGACTGCATTCACACGCAGATCTATTTCGATATCAGATGTTTTGTCCTGCTCTGAAAACATAACTTACTGTGTGTACATCAGTTTCGTATAAAAGTATTTGAAAATGCAAGTGTATTTAACTGCAGCAGAAGCTGAGCTTCAGGACAACAAACACAAAGCACACGTGAAAGCTTGTCAGTGGACGAGTCTCGTGCATCTAATAGTACTGCATTCAAAATGGCAGAAATGAAAGCATATCTGAAGTAAAACACGGCGGGTGGAAGCACAGACTCAAGCGATGTGCATGTCTCACAGCGCAAATTATGAGCAATGAAGCCCAGCGCTTCTTTAGCATGCACACACTTTAGCATGAAATGTTCAGAATCGTTGAAGAGAGAATCGCGATGCATCGGAGAATCGATTTTTTCTCCCACCCCTAATGTTTTATATAATATGTATTATTAAATATGTATTTACAATATATTAAATCAGACAGTAAAACAGATTTGCCTTAGATATTTTGTATTTTTGTAATGTGTGTAGAAATATATAGATTTTGTCACATAAATAATCATATATGACATGCAGGGAAATGATTTTAACATCCACCTTGTTACATAAATATAATAAATGTAGAAGTTAAATTAAAATAAAAATAAAGTTGTACATAATAATGCAATAAAATAATATTTATTTTATTTAAGAAAATACGTTTTAAAATGTATTAATGTGTTCACATTAAATTTTTCACAGTTGGAAGAAATGGATCAGGAAAGAGTAACTTCTTTTATGGTAAGTAAAAGATACCTTTTTTTTATTTTTTATAAATACATAAATTTAATACACATCAAAACACTAAAGGTGCAGGTGCATAGTTTGATGAGTGATTTTCTTGTATTCCCCTTCAGCCATTCAGTTTGTACTCAGTGATGAGTTCAGTCATCTTCGTCCAGAGCAGCGTCTGGCTCTGCTTCACGTCAGTTATTTTATTCTTTTATTAAATATATATATATACTTTTTTTTTTAAATATTTAATTTCAATAATTTAGGTAAACAAAACAACAACTAAGAACAAAAAACATTGTGTAATTTATAGATTTTACAACATTTATGTATTTTCCTTGATTCTTATTTTTTATTGTATTTATTAATTCTGTATATATATATATATATATATATATATATATATAGTTTTCACTAACTCTGCTGAACAATGTACTTTCATGTTATTCTCAGGAAGGCACTGGTCCTCGAGTCATTTCAGCCTTTGTGGAAATTATATTCGACAACTCTGACAACCGGCTGCCGGTAAGAAACTGCTCCTAAATGTTGAGAAGCGCACTGAAGTAAAGACCGGCGAGTAACTTGAGCTCATTACCCTCAGATTGATAAAGAGGAGGTGTCTCTGCGCCGCGTCATCGGAGCAAAGAAAGACCAGTACTTCCTGGACAAAAAGATGGTCACGTAAGTTTAGCTCTTTTAACAGATCAGAAGAGCGTTGACCCCTTTGAGCTGTAGACTAATGAGTTGTGTTCTGTGTGCTTCAGGAAGAACGACGTGATGAACCTGTTAGAGAGCGCTGGCTTCTCCCGCAGCAACCCCTACTACATCGTCAAGCAGGGAAAGGTACGCAAGTGTCCCCTGACATGGGACACATGATCTATGGGTGTTTACAGATATTATCACTTAAAGGAATAGTTCATCTAAGAATGAACATTGTTATCATTGACTCATCGTCACATTATTCCAGACCTGCATGAGTTTCTTTCTTCTGTTGAACACAAAACGAGACATTTTAAAGAAAGCTGCTCACCGAAGAGTTGACGGTAGCCATTGACTTCTATAATTCTTTCTTCCAAATATCCTCTTTTGTGTTCAATAGAAGAACAAAACCCATACAGGTTTGGAAAAAGTGGATGGTGAGTAAATGAGATTTTCATTTCTGGATGCACTTCCCCTTTAAACCACAGCTGAAAACAGTGTTTTCCAGCCCTCATTACCATTAATGCTCGTTTGCAAACAAGAGCGTGGCTCTTGGGGGTAAAGTGGCGCATATGCTGTAAATGAGTTTGCTCACATTGTGAAACTTATTGTACTGTCTGAAACATGTAAATAGATCAATCAGATGGCAACTGCGCCTGACTCTCAGCGTCTGAAGCTGCTCAGAGAGGTGGCCGGCACCAGAGTCTACGATGAGCGAAAAGAGGAGAGTATCTCGCTCATGAAGGAAACAGGTAGAGCCTTCACTTACCTATTTCTGTACAGATGTGTCATCATTAAAGTCAAAATGCCATTTATCATTTCCAGTCTATCAAGAAAACTGGTTGTCTCTGTGTTATTTTGTGAAACCAAATCGCTTTAATGAATCGTAACACTGGAGTAGATGCTTGCCTGTTGTTGTTTTATGGTCAGAGGTTTGTGACGTGTGGTTTGTTCTTGGGTGTATGTGTACAGAGGGCAAGCGAGAGAAGATTAATGAGCTGCTGAAGTACATCGAGGAGCGTCTGCACACTCTGGAGGATGAGAAAGAGGAGCTGGCGCAGTACCAGAAGTGGGACAAAATGAGAAGAGCTCTGGAGTACACCATCTACAACCAGGAGCTCAACGAGACCCGGGCCAAACTGGACGAGGTACACGCGTCAATACACATTATCTGTTACACTGTATAATGCTTCGCTGCCGATCATTTAAAGATGGTGTGATTCCCTCCTCTAGTTGTCCTCTAAGAGAGAGACCTGTGGGGACAAATCTAGACAACTGCGAGATGCTCAACAAGATGCTCGAGACAAAGTGGAGGTAAACTGAGCTCTTTTTTTTTTTTAGAAATATCAATAGCATTTGTATTGAAACTATATTCACTGAATGAAATCAAATTCTAAATCGAGAATCGAATCAAGAGCTTGTGACTCGAGACATCTGAATCGATACCCAGGCCTAATTCAGCGTTTAATTGATCCTGAGAAGCGCTTGTCATCACAGTTGTAAACACGACGGATTTCTTCTTTCGTGAGGGTGTTTGGCGTAACTGCATCTTTGTTTCCAGGCAGAACATTAAAGCAATGCGACACACACTTCTGGAAATCCTGTATAATTCAACCAATCCGATAACAACTTGACTCCTGAAGTGTTTCCAATGTTGTGTGCCATATGCATCAGATGTTCAGCCAGCAGTTCATGAGTGTGACTTCTGAGGCTGAGACTAGTGTGTAACACTATATTAGATCAGGGCAGCTCTTAAAGTCAATTGTGTTAACAACAAAATCGAAAAAATCTCTCATCACTTTTGACTAAATAACTTTAATAAGAAGACATACATTTAATTTAGCAATGAAGAATATGCAGTGTTTTATACAATGTATATAGGATTTTTATTTATTTGTTTTTTTGAATGACTCATATCGGGATATATAAGCATTACATGAAGGGAAACATCTTTTCCTTTTAGATGAACTTGCACTGATGAATCGAGCTCAATAAGATCATTTATCGTCAGAGAGATAAGCACTGATTTCAAGTTCACATTTCATCCGGTCTGTCTAGGAAATTGGCTCTATAAATTGAAAATAAATATAAAAATAGGAAGATTTACTAAAAATCTGCCTTTGCACGTCATGAAACAGCTTATATTGTGTAATCTCCGTGTCTCTGTAGGAAACTGAGCGTGTGGTGAGGGAGCTGAAGTCTCGAATCTCAGCCATGAAGGAGGAGAAAGAGCAGCTGAGCGCCGAGCGACAGGAGCAGATCAAACAGAGGACCAAACTGGAGCTCAAGGCCAAAGATCTGCAGGACGAGCTGGCAGGAAACAGTGAACAGAGGGTGCGACTAGCAGACGCTCACACACCAACACATGCACACGCTACAGGCACACATATGCACTAAACACACACATCTCATAGAAGTGCCATCTTGGAAAAGAGAAAGTTGCTTTTTGGGAAAAGTTTAAAGTGATTTTACACTACCGTTTATTAGATTTATTTTTTATATTCACCCAAGCCACATATATTCGATAAGAATATAGTGAGAACAATAATATTGTGAAATATTTCAACAGCTAGTTTAAAGTAATTATTGCATATTAAGATATGTTGAAATGTAATGCAAAGCGGAGTTTTTAGCTTAGAGTTTAAAGTGAAAGTGAAAGTGAAAGTGAAAGTGACGTGACATTCAGCCAAGTATGGTGACCCATACTCAGAATTTGTGCTCTGCATTTAACCCATCCGAAATGCACACACACTGTGAGCACACACCCGGAGCAGTGGGCAGCCATTTATGCTGCGGCGCCCGGGGAGCAGTTGGGGGTTCAATGCCTTGCTCAAGGGCACCTAAGTCGTGGTATTGAGGGTGGAGAGAGTACTGTACATGCACTCCCCCCACCTACAATTCCTGCCGACCCGGGACTCGAACTCACAACCTTTCGATTGGGAGTCCGACTCTCTAACCATTAGGCCACAACTTCCCCACTCTCTTAGTTTAGTCTCCAGTGTCATGTGATCCTTAAGAAATCGTCATTATGTGCTGATTTGCTGCTCAAGAAACATTTCTTATGATTATCAATAGTGAAATCAGTGCTGCTTCATATTTTTGTGGAAACTGATGCATTTTTGTCAGGATTCTTTAAAAAGTGTCAAAGAACAGTTTATTTATGAAATCCGTTTTATTACATGTTTTCCAAATTCTGTATTTTTTTTCTTCGTTAGAATTTTTATGTTTTTCCATTTTAACTTTCTGGACTCCTTTTTAATGGTTACATTGAATTTTAATAATCAAGGAGCACGTCCAATTAATAAGAATCACTAAACGTCTCACTACTTAACATCAGTTTATTAAAAGTAAAAAATAATTAAATGTTTAGGGCCCTATAAAATGTTTTTTTTTTTTTTTTCTCACCTTTTATTTTTTTTATTGTTACCAAATTCAGTTTTAGCACGTCTAGTTATTCTTACAATAGACTTAAGAAATTCTGTGTTGTGCATTTTTAAAATGTTCTGGTTCTCAGATTTAATTTAATTTATCTTTTAACTAATGAAAATTAAAAAAATATATATTTTTCTTTTTTTCTTTTTTGGCAAGTAAAGGGGATTAACTATTAAAATTAAAACATGGAAGAAATATTGTGTGACTGTTCCTTAAAAAAAAAAGAAATTTTTATAAATTTTTCAACAGTAGTAGGATTTCACACATTCAATTGAATGATAGTAATATATTTCTGGCACAATGTCTTTAAGGTAAATATTTAAGTATAAATATTATGGTTATTTTTATGTTGCTGTGAATACCTTTAAATTACTCTGTGTGTGTGTGTGTGTGTGTGTGTGTATATATATATATGATTTTTGTTTTACTCAAATGAAACTGTAAAAAGCTCATGAAGTGCTTAACTCTATAACGTGCACATTTTTTCTTTCTTTATTTTTTCAATAAGTTTGCATTTAAGTATAAACCCCATTCCCTCAAACAAATACTCACCTGCTTGCTTTTCTCTATTGCTGTTGCAGCAGAAACAAAGCGGTGACTGAATTCACAAGCAAACACGAGGGTGTGATCCACATGCTCACAAATGCAAACACACTCATAAATGCCCACTAACAGCCAGAGAGCTGCAGGAAATGCTGGCAGGCTCTAGTGAACAGAGGGTCCGCAGTGTCTCCGTCTGCGTCACGATCTACACACACTCACTGCAGCCCGGGCTCGTAGCCAGACGCAAACACAAACATAACGCTTGTGTGTCCCTGTATGTGTGAAATGCACACTTTCGGTCGGCCCTCCTGCATCCCGGCTTGGCTTCGAGCAGGATTAGCCCCACCTGGCCAAGTGTGTGTGTGTGTGTGTGTGTGTGTGTGGAGAGGCAGAAGTGCGTCATTTTCCCCGTAGATTGGTGAATGTGAATGTAGGTTTGCTCAGATGGAGATCCCCTTTGTTTCTGAGTCTACACACCTGTTTGTGTGCGGTTTATTCTTCTCCATTTAAATATGAACACCTCCTTACGCATTTATGCTAAATGTATTTAGGCTTTCTATAAAAAGAGGCGAGACTCAAGAATTGATGTCGCTGTTTGTGATTCAATACTCTGTCCCCTCTGGCTTCCTGTCCAACAGAAACGGCTGCTTAAAGAGCGTCAGAAGCTTCTGGAGAAGATTGAGGAAAAACAGAAGGAGCTGCAGGAAACCGAACCCAAATTTAACGCTGTGAAAGAAAGAGAGGAGCGAGGAATTTCCCGGTAAACTCTTTGAGGTGTTGAAAGGGCCCATGAAGTGGGGAGCATGGACTTCTTTTTTTGGGTTGACGTACTTGCTATTGAAACAGGAAGCTGGGGTGGGACTTTTTTGTATTTTCTTATAAACAACTAATATTTTTTTTACGTCACAGTCCTCCAAAACCTATTATTTGCTTGTTGCTACCCCTACTGTCTTATAAGTTTATAGACTTTTGATTTTGTAAGAGTTCATCACAATGGCTGCATTTATCTTTAAAGAGTTGACTGTCATATCCTTGTGTTTAAAACCAAGTCCCGTTCCTTTCGTGATTCCACAAATTATTTAAACTATTCACTAGATGTCATAGAGGACGAGTGCTTTTCAAGTGCTTCTGGTGTCTTTAAGTAATGTTTGCAGTACGCTTAGTTCTGGAGTCATCTGTTTTGTGTTTGTTTGTGAATTTTTCAGACTGGCTCAAGCCACGCAGGAGCGGACAGACCTGTACGCCAAACAGGGCCGAGGCAGTCAGTTCACCTCTAAAGAAGAGAGGGACAAGTGGATCAAGAAAGAGCTGAAGTCTCTGGATCAAGCCATCAACGACAAGAAACGGCAGATCGCTGCCATCCACAAAGATCTAGAGGACACCGAGGCCAGTAAAGAGAGAAACCTGGAGCAGTACAGTGTAAGATTTGGCTATGTTAAAACTCATCTTGGTACTGAACAGCTGATACGTAACTGTTGCCAGTTTTATGAGAAGCATTTATTCTTTAAAGGAATAGTTCACCCAAAAATGAGAAACTGATGAAAAAAATTGTATTCACCCTCAGGCCATATATAATATAGATGAGTTTGTTTCTTCATCAGATTTGGAGAAATGTAGCATTTCATCACTTGTTCACCAATGGATCCTCTGCAGTGGATGGGTGCCGTCAGAATGAGAGTCCAAACAGCTGATAAAAACAACACAATAATCCACACCACTCCAGTCCATCAGTTAATGTCTTGAAAAGTGAAAATTGGTGTGTTTTAAGAAACCAATCCATCAAGATGCTTTTAACATCAAACCATTGCTTTTGATAAATAATTGGTCTATAATCCAAAATATTAGCTTTCTCCAGTGACAAAGTCTTCTCATCTGAATCAGGAGAGAAATATTATAGGAGTAAATCAAACACTGTTTACATGGAAAAACAGTCCAAAACGGCTCTCAAAAGAATGGGGGTTATTTTGATATGTGAGAGACAACAGGGGACCGGGACCTTTTCACCGGAGGAAGCATTGTGATGGATTATGACATTCAATTTGGATCAGGAGCGATGTTTTAAAGTGAAAACACCTTGATGGTTTTGATTCTTACAGTCATACAGCTTTTCACTTCAAATGATGTTAATTGATGAAGTGCTGTGGATTGCTTGTGGATTATTGTGATGTTTTTATCAGCTGTTTGGACTCTGATTCTGACGGCACCCATTCAGTGCAGAGGATCTATTGATGAACCAATGATTTAAAGCTACATTTCTCCAAATCTGTTCTGATGAAGAAACGAACTCATGAGTTAAACTTAATCAGAAAATTAACTTTGGGTGAACTATTCCTTTAAGATGTTTCTGAACCTTTTAACAATTTTTCCCAACTTTGATTTCGGCTGCAGAAACTGGACCAGGACTTGAGTGAAGTGAAGACTCGAGTGGAAGAGCTGGACAAGAAGTACTACGAGGTGAAGAACCGAAAAGATGAACTTCAGAGTGAGAGAAAGTAAGCACCATGGGAAAATATCTGGCTTCGGTCCATTTTTCCAACATCCCACCTTTTCTTATTTCCTGTCAGAACCGTTCCCCTCCTCACCTGGCGTCTTGGTTATTAATAATCCACGAGCCATAGGTTTCACAGCACGCTGAGGCTTGATGGATGAGCTATAGAATAGGGTGTCCTGCTGACCCCAGGCGTGGTGTTTGTGAGCCAGGGCTGATGGGTGTGTCCGTGTGCCTCCTCCTGCAGCTACCTGTGGAGAGAGGAGAACGCAGAGCAGCAGGCGCTGGCAGCCAAACGAGAAGAGCTGGAGAAGAAACAACAGCTACTGCGAGCAGCCACCGGGAAGGTTAGCCACCAAAACAGACCTGTGTGCTCTCCACACGTCTGTCAGTGTCACTGATCTCACTGTGAACAATAACCTGTGCATTACTGTTATTATTGGTGTTAAATACGGGAAATGTAATGCAATGTTCTGTTACGTCAGAACAGGGCTACATTATATGCGTTAGCTTAGTTTCTTACTCTTTGCCCGTGTTTTTTTTTCTCTTTTTTTTTTGGCACAGTTTAGCCAAAACATGTGACTGCATATAAATGACTAATAATAATGATGATGATAGTAGTAATACTAGTGATAGGTATTGTCATTATTTTAATTATTAGTAGCACTAAATAAACAAAACAAAAAATGCCATGGCACGAGCTGTTTGTGTGTAAATTGACCACAGTGCCACGCTTTACTCTTAATATGCATTGCTTATTTTAATTTAATTAAATCACAGCTTTTGAGATTTGATGATCACACTGAGCCATGTCACGATTCAGATTTTACAGATCGTACAGACCTACCCAAGAGTTCATGATAAGTAACCAGTGTGTATGTATTTAAAAGCGTGTAAGAAAGCCGCCCACACTGGTTCACTGTGCATCGGCTGAACTGAACCATCCCTCTTAAGCTCGACTTGGCCGCTGGACGGTTTCTCAAGGACTGAGTCAGTCACTAATTATAGCAACTCTCCCACATTACACAAATATACATCAGTCAGTATAGATGAAGTGGGATCCTGGCTTGAAATGAAAGTAGGAACTTTGAAAGGCAGTGTTTTTCTCTTTCTCCAGGCTATTTTGAATGGCATCGACAGCATTAATAAAGTACTGGAGCATTTCCGGCGGAAGGGCATCAACCAGCACGTCATCAACGGGTACCACGGCATCATCATGAACAACTTCGAGTGTGAACCTGCCTTCTACACCTGTGTGGAGGTGACCGCCGGCACCAGGTCGGACACACTGGCTGTTATTAAAGTTTTCTGCTTCATGTGGATTGGTGTGTGAACTGAGAGCGATGGTGCTGCTGTGTGTGTTCAGGCTGTTTTACCACATCGTGGAAACGGATGAAGTGAGCACCAAGATTCTGATGGAGTTTAATAAGATGAACTTGCCAGGAGAGGTCACCTTTCTGCCCCTCAGCAAACTGGACGTCAGGGACACCGCTTACCCCGAGACGAATGTAAGCTCACACCACTGACGTGACATTTAAAATGCACCCTGTTGGACTTCCTGATTGCATGTTTTCTTGATCCGCTTAGATCCACTACCATCAGATTTTTACTACCATCATCTGTTTCACTTGAATGTATGTCACAATACATAAGAAAACTTATTGTGCACATTTTTCAGTACAATGCATAGTTTGAAACTGACTTCTGTGTGAGTCTGCCTGTTATTCTCAAGGGAAAATATTGGCCAAAAAAAAGTCCTTATTCAGTCTGAAATGCCAGTTTTATATCATTCAGTCAACTCTGATTGACAAAACCAACTCCTCTCCAGGAGTTATTTTTCTTTTTGTATTCCGAAAAAAAAAAAAAAAATGATTTGGCTTATTTTATTTTCATTAATATACAATTGCACTTTTTGTTAACGTTTTAAGTTACATTTTATGTTTGTATTTTCTGTTTTAGCTTCCATTTTACAGTTTTAGTAATTTTGGCATGTTGTTTTTAAAGGGTTACTCCACCCCAGAATTAAAATGTTGTCATTAATCACTTACCCCCACGTCGTTCCAAATCCTTTGAATCTTTGGAACACAGTTTAAGATATTTCGGATGAAAACCGGGAGGCTTGTGACTGTCCCATAGACTGACAAGTAAATAACAGTGTCAAGGTCCAGAAAAGTATGAAAAGCATCTTCAGAATAGTTCATCTGCCATAAGTGGTTCAACCGTAACGTTATGAAGCGACGAGAATACTTTTTGTATGCAAATAAAACAAAAATAATGACTTTATTCAACAATTTCTCTCCTTTGTCTCTCCCACATCACCGTAGCACCATTTTAATGACAAAATATTCATTTTGGGGTGGAGTATCCATTTAAGTTGTTCTTTTTGTATTTTTATATTCATTTTTTTTAAATGTCTTTTATTATTATTGTTTATTTATTTATTAGTTTTAGGTTTATTTCTAGTTGTTTTAGTGCTTCAAGATAAACTAAATGAAAACTAGAAATGTTGCATTGGCAGCTAGCTGAGATTTTTTTTATTTATATACTGTATTTAATTTTATTTCAGTTTAAATTTATTTTAAAGTAACATTTTTATTATTATTGTTTTAATTAACTGTTAATGTTCAAGAACCCTCCTTTAAACATGAAGCTCATTCATTTTCTCTCTTTTTCTGCGTTTATTATTTTGTTATTGTGTTCAATGTAAATCGATGAACATGACCTCTAATTCCTTATCTGCGTTCCCTGCAGGATGCAATCCCCATGATCAGCAAGCTCCGTTACAGCCCGAACTTCGACAAGGCCTTCAAGCATGTGTTTGGGAAGACGCTGATCTGCCGCAGCATGGAGGTGTCCACTCAGCTGGCTCGAGCTTTCACCATGGACTGCATCACACTGGAGGGTAAACCCACGCCGTCTCGTGTGTGCACTTCTTCAGCACGGACTGGATGATTTCTTAAACCCTTGTTTTGGTGTATCAGGTGATCAGGTGAGTCATCGGGGCGCTCTGACCGGTGGCTACTACGACACGCGTAAGTCCCGTCTGGAGCTGCAGAAGGACATGAGGAAGGCCGAGGAGGAGCTCGGAGAACTGGAGGCCAAACTCAATGAGAACCTGCGGCGAAATATTGAACATATCCTCCTCGTACACACCTCAGTCAAGTTGATTATTGAGTCCTAATCGTTTGTGTCCTATCGTATCGGCCTAGATGACGCAAGGTCATAGTGGATCACCGAGTGAGTCAGCTAGTTATTAACATGTGAGCTGCACACATGGTGTTGTATTAGTGAATGGAGGGATCAGAGATTATGTGTCCGGATCGGTGGACATGACCGTCAAGGCTTCGAGTGATGTTAGTTTAAAGCCATTGATCAACACACGTAGGCTTTGTGTGGCTCATTCCCTGTGACTCATTCAGAGCTAATACGATGACGTAATCATTTTATCAGCTGCAGCAAAAACAGGCTGAATAAAAGTGTTTAACAGACTGTATTTGTACAGTTGAGAAAAAGGGATTTAGGATGATCGGATTTTGAGGTTTCAAAAAGCAGCATTATTGTTAACCAAATCTATTTAGAGTAGTCAATTGAAATAAAGCTGAAATAAAATACAAATAATTGGATTAAAAATGTAAAATAAAAAATGTTGTCTTGGCAGCTCACTGAAAACAAAGCTAAATCGAAAAACAAAACTTTAAATAACTTAACAACTTGCGAATAAAAGCTAATTAACGTTAATAAATGCTATAATACCATTATAATAATAAAATAACAGATGAGCAGGAAGGGGGTTGTTGTCTTCCCCTTAACTCAGTGGTCCACGTATCAATAATGAGATTGACCAGCTGATGAATCAGATGCAGCAGATCGAGACCCAGCAGAGGAAGTTCAAGGCATCCAGAGACAGTATACTGTCTGAGATGAAGATGCTGAAGGAGAAGAGACAGCAGTCGGAGAAAACATTCATGCCCAAGGTAACACCATAATACCACAACTGCTATTATTTACTTTCAGCCCTCTACATTGTGAGTAAATCACTCTCATATGCGACTAAATGATGTCTAATGTTATTTAGACCTCATCTAAATGATGATTTTCCTCTCCAGTGTGTTAGTTGGAGGCTAAGTATAAGTTTAGCACAGATATATTTTCACTCGCGAACACTCAGCTGACTCTCCGTTAGACGATCTGTGCTTAATGGATCCGCAACGCACCTGTATTTAATGTACCGTAAACTCTAGTGTTAAGGCGCACAAATCGCCGTCGCTTTCTCTCACACTCACATAGAGAAAGAGAGAGAGAGACCAAGAGAGAGAGAGAGAGAGAGAGAGAGGATTGGCGTGCTACATTTAAACGATATTCTTTGTTTTATTATCTTGTCAAAATAACGGCGTTTCTATGGAAGACTTCAGCTTTTAAGAACAGCTGGGTTTTCCGGTAGTGGGTGGAGTTAATGCGTGAACGGCAATCTCATTGGCTGGCACTCACCTATTACCGTCCCTGTTTTGATTTCAGCAAATCAGTTCGAGCGAACACACAAAATCTAATTAATATTCATGAATCCAGCAGCTCATTAATCCTTATTAATCCTTACTGTGCTTTATAGTTCTTATTAGTAGGAATCGTAGTATTATTATTATCTCATCAGTATTTTTGTAGGGGTTTGACCCGCAATATTTTTTTTTCGCTACAGAAACACTGAATGACCAAAAAAAGCACCACCACCAGTCCAGTTAAAATGTTCAGTTAAAACGACTAATAAGTATTCAAACATGGTTATCAAGTTTACTTCTAATTACTAAAGTTCTATTCTTAAATGATATTTGATTATTATATCAATCGCCAAGGTGTCCGTAGAGGGTTGACTATCATTTTATTTGTGAACCGAATCTTTAAAGGAGTTTTTCTGTGATGTTTCCCCCCAGCAACGCAGTCTTCAGAGTCTGGAGGCCAGTCTGCACGCCATGGAGAGCACGCGGGAGTCTCTGAAGGCAGAGCTGGGGACAGACCTGCTCTCTCAGCTCAGTTTAGAGGACCAGCGCCGAGTGGACGACCTCAACGACGAGATCAGACAGCTGCAGCAGGTTCAACAACACAACACAACGATCAACACCATTACATACTGAGTTTGAAAACTGTGTGTGTGTGTGTGTGTGTATCAATATATACAGTGCTTAAATTTATTAGACCACCACCAGCACCCATTTTTGTTGTTATTCAATAGTTTTCAAATGTACTGGTTTACAAGACCGGCAAACCGTGCTTTTTTATCCCCTGTTAGTCAGTCTGAAGCTCTAGTTAGGTTTATATGAGAATTAGCCCCGAAGCCACAGCTGCAGCTCTTTCCCACCTCCGGCCCGACACACGACACACACAGCAAACAATTGATAAGCTACTTTAAATGTTGTATAACCGGCCCACATCATTAGCCTTTGTTATTTTTGTATGGACTTCAATTTGGTTTGCTAATTTGTCTGCTTTTGTACTCTCAGACAGGCTTAGCATTGAAGCATATGCATATGAGTTTCATTTATTCCTTTAGATGCGGCCAAAAGCCACATGTCCTGTTTTTAGTCTAAAATTGGCTTTATAATAAGCGATTAAAACCCGAACACGTGGCTTTAGGCCCTTCAGTCTGGGGTCAGTCAGAGATGTTTGTTTTTCACATGTTTGTAGGACAACAGACAGCTGCTGAACGAGAGGATCAAGCTGGAGGGAATCATGACCAGAGTGGAGACGTACCTCAACGAAAACCTGCGCAAACGTCTCGACCAAGTCGAGCAGGTGAAGAGAACCGCTTTCTCTTTCACCAATAAAGCCTTTGTGAAACACAATGCCATGTAGTACTTTAATAAAGTGTGTGTTTGTAGGAATTGAATGAGCTGAGAGAAACCGAAGGAGGAACCGTCCTCACAGCCACGACGTCAGAGTTAGACGGCATTAATAAACGCATAAAAGACACTCTGGCTCGATCTGAGGGTGAGTGAAGATTAATGGTCTTTTATATATATATATATATATATAAAGCCCTACTTTTGTTGGTCTGCATTTAGTTTCTCATCTCGATTTCCAGATTTGGACTCCCTCATCGATAAGACGGAGGTGGAAATAAAGGACCACCAGAAGAGTATGGAGCGCTGGAAGAACATCGAGAAGGAGCAGAACGAAGCCATCAACCATGACACGAAGGAGCTGGAGAAGATGACCAACAGACAGGGCATGCTACTGAAGAAGAAAGAGGAATGCATGAAGAAGATCCGCGAGCTGGGCTCCCTGCCGCAGGAGGCCTTTGAGAAGTACCAGACGCTGACACTTAAACAGGTACAGCAGCCTTTTTTTACCCTGGAGTGCAAAGTTATTTCTCCTCTTTAGTTAAAGTTCACGGTGAGGTTCTGTTTAATTTTCTGTGACTCATTTAGAGTGACATTAACCCGCATTTTCCTTCTCGCTCAGAAAATAGCTAGTCGCAAATGAGGTCATGAACGAGTCTTGCGTAATCCAGTGAGGAGCGAGGCATGACCGGGTAGCCTCCTCCTCCTCCTCCTCCTCCTCTTCGGCTCATGTCTGGCTTTAGTTTTCCCTCTCATCCCCCTCCAGTCTCGCAGCCCTCCCACCTTGGCTCTCATATTCGCTGTCTTAGTTGATCTTCCTCCTCTCTCTCCAGCGCTCAAGTCAGGGGCTCTATTGTGTGTCAGGCCTCCTACACAGAGGTGACTCATTCTTCATTACCCCATCCTCGCGCTCTTGTTTTTTCACCCTCTCTTGGTGAACTCGAGGGCCTGGAGTTGAGGAGGGAGGTTTTTGAGTCGTGCCATTTCCGTGCGTCTTCTGGAATTTTCTCTTGCAGGTTCAGAAGTGGGATTTATTGCATTGCGTGCATTTGGGTGTGAAAGAATTTGACACATTTTTTGTAATTTGCAAAATTATAATTTGGAGCCGATCCCAAACTGTTAAAAGTTACTGTTACTAAGTTGACATGGTGATAAAAAATAAGAGATGGATGTTTAATGAAAACTCTGAGTTGTTTTTGCAATCATTTGCAAACATCCCCTAGAAATTTTGTTTGCTAGCAAAAACATTTACATTAACTCACAATCCCCTGAGAAACTTTTGCATTTGTTTGCTGATTTTTTTACCTTTGGTCAGTAAATTGTGTAAATTGCAAAATGTTGTTCCCCTGAAAACCTTTGTTTGTCAAGTGAATTTTCTCATTCCCTTCAGAAACTTTTTGATGCAGACAAAAATGCAGACATTTCACATTGTCTTAGAAACTTTACAAATGTAAACCATTTTTTTTTTCTTGCAAAATGTACATATTCCACTGAAAACTTTTTTTGTTCATTTGCAAAATCTTCTTCTCCCTAGAAATCTTGCATACGTTTAAACATTTTTCCAGTTTCTCACTTTTTTTTTAAAACTTCCCTGACACCTTTGCATTTACTAATTGTCTCTCTTATCCTTCTCACAAAATGTTTCCATTTGTTTAGTTCAGTTTTCCCCATGAAACATTGCATAAACTTGCGTTAACATGCAAAATATTCTCTTACTCTCGAGAAACCCTACAAACACACAGAATTGTCATGTTCCTTCAGAAATCTTGTCAAGTTAAGCAGTTTTTTTCCCATTTGCTTGCAAGATTTTAGTATTTTGCCTAAAAATCTTTCTATCTACTCGTAAAATTCTCATAAAAATACCCCGAAAAGCTTTGTGTTCACTTAAACTTTTAAGTTTTCCTTTTAACTTTTACTCTTTGCATTCACTCACAAACTTTTTTCACTACCCCAAGAAACTTATAAACTCACAAAATATTAAAATTCCTCTGAAAACCTAAGCACTTGCATACAAAGTGTTCTCTCTGCCTCGAGAAGCTTTGTGTGCTTTTGCTAAATTTATTTGCTCAGAAAATGTTCCTTCAGAAACTGCATTTGGAGCTGCATCTGAAAGCAAAAAAATAGTAAGAGAACACGCATGCATTTGAATAGAAGTTTTTCATTTTTCTATCACCACGTCCCCTGAGAGGCTTCATACCACTTGATTGGTTACCTGTAGATTTACCTGTAATTATTTTGTGTGTAGTTGTTCAGGAAGCTGGAGCAGTGTAACACAGAGCTGAAGAAGTACAGCCATGTGAATAAAAAAGCCCTGGACCAGTTCGTCAATTTCTCAGAGCAGAAAGAGAAGTTGATTAAGAGACAGGAAGAGCTGGAAAGAGGCTACAAATCCATCATGGAGCTCATGAACGTCTTGGAGCTGCGCAAATACGAGGCCATCCAGCTCACCTTCAAACAGGTACGACTACGAGACAGACGTTTATTTTTCAATCTATGCGCTTTATTTTTCCATCTCTAATAAAAAAATAAGCATTTACTAACTAAAAAAATGAATAAAATATTGTTTTCAAGTTTCTAATCTTGATACAGACAAAATGTTTTGTTTCCAATAAAAAAGATTAGTTATTTTTTAAATCTGCTAACTGTTTTTGATACCGCGGACATTTTTGCTCCAAACAAGGTTTTGTTTTTTCAGAATGTGTAGTTTTCACAACAAACATTTAGTTTTTCAGGGTTTATTTATTTTTTTCCATGTTAAAAATATTTTTAAATGGACTTTCTACCACAGTAAGCAGACAACATGTCGTCTGGTGCCAGTTAAGCGTCCTGCTGTGTGTCTCTACAGGTGTCGAAGAATTTCAGCGAGGTATTTCAGAAGCTGGTGCCCGGCGGTAAAGCCACTCTGGTGATGAAGAAGGGTGACACTGAAGGTGGTCAGTCTCAGGACGAGGGCGAGGGAGCGGACAGTGAGAGGGGATCCTCCTCCCAGAGCAGCGTGCCCAGTGTAGACCAGTTCACTGGAGTGGGCATCAGGGTGAGGAGACGACGGAGAAGCAGGTGTTTGCGTCTGCAGTTATTGCTGCTGATAATTGACCAGTCGTGTGTGTGTGTGTGTGTGTGTGTGTGTCTGTGTGTGTTGGTCAGGTGTCGTTCACAGGTAAACAGGGCGAGATGAGAGAGATGCAGCAGCTCTCTGGGGGTCAGAAGTCTCTGGTGGCTCTGGCTCTCATCTTTGCCATCCAGAAATGCGACCCTGCTCCTTTCTACCTGTTTGATGAAATCGACCAGGCTCTAGACGCCCAGCACAGAAAAGCAGTGTCAGGTACCATCAGCCAGTACAGTGTTGACCTCAGAGATGTGCCAGCATTTCAGCACTGAAAGTCAGTAAACCGCTACTCCACCAGAACAGCTAACAGAAGGAAAAGCTGTGTATATATTATACAGTTTTATGTTTACCTTTTTTTTTATTTTTTTTTTATTTTTAAGTTTCTGATGTCACCATAAGATTTTTTCTTTCTCCACTTAAATGTTTTTTTTTCACATGTTCTTTTCACGTTTTTATTCTATCACAAATCTTTAAGTATCCGTTTTTTTTTTTTTTTTTTTTTTTTTCCCAAAGGTTTTTTTTTTTTCATAGTGTTTCTAACTACAAAATTTTTTTGTTTTCACTACGATTTAAAAATATATATTTTTACTACAAACCAAATGTTGAATTTTCCTCTACAAACAATAATATATATATATATTTATATAGTTCTATATTGTTGCTTTTGGTGGTTGCAAGCTTCTGCTTTAGTTCTAATTTATTTTGTTGGGTGCATCAGTGTGTTGTATTGTCTTTCAGACATGATCGTGGAGCTGGCAGGACATGCTCAGTTCATCACCACGACCTTCAGACCCGAGCTTCTGGAGTCAGCTGATAAGTTCTACGGCGTCAAATTCAGAAACAAGGTAACAGGCAACATCCACACTCTGATGTGCCAAGTAATTAGCAAATGCAAATGAGTCTTCTTCTGCGCAGAAACTGAACTATAAATGGAAGTCTTGTCAAGTTGAAGCTGCACACATGAGGTCCCCAGACTAACTCTGTGTGTGTGTGTGTGTGTGTGTGTTCGTTAGGTGAGTCACATCGACGTGATCTCAGCAGAGCAGGCGAAGGACTTTGTGGAGGACGACACTACTCACGGCTAAGAGAAACAATGCACCTGTATCACTCGTGTTCCTCGTTTCTCAGCCCCGTCTCAGCTGGTGTGTTTCCTCTTAAAGCCCAGTTGGAATGAATGCAACGTTTCTTTCTTGTATTCTGAACAGGATTTACTGACTAATTGTTGTTTTACAGTTATTTTTTATTTCCTTTACTCTTTGTTAGTTCTCATATATGAACACTGAACACGTCTTCCAGTGTTTTGATGAAACGTGCCCTGCTTTACACCTGCATCGGCTCGGGTTATATAAAGTTGAGGAAGTTCAGTCGCTCTGTTTCAGAGTTGAGCTTCATTAGGGGAACGTGTGTAGTGTCTGAGACTGAATACAAAGGTAGGGGTATGTTAAAGAGCTGCGGTTTGCAGTCTGCTCGTTTTGGCACTGGCTCTCTCGTCCTCAATACTCTAAACCAGCATGAGCTGTTCCTTCAAACTCCCTTTTTTTTAAGCGATCTACAAGAGAGGCTCGTTTTGTAGGTTTCCCGAAGCCTAAATGTTTTTTTTATCATTGTTTTGTTGGTCTCATTTCTTCTTTTCTCTTCGTCTCTTAATGTGTCTTCTTCTGTTGCCCCAAAATAATAAAATAACCTTGGTCTTTATCAACATGCATTGGTTTCTTGCCTCTAGAGGGCGCTGTGACACACATTTTACAGTTTTAATGCTATCACCTCATTATGTGCTTGTTACACATTGAAGAAAAAAACTAATCAAGACTTGGAGGATGCTTTTGGCTCGGCAAGTAAGTACATTTTATGTATAAATATTTATAAAAATATAAGAATATGTTTGTCAAGTTCTATAATTGGTGTACTATATATATTTTATTCATTTTATACACTATATACATGTTTATATATATATATATATATATATTTTATATCTGCTTTTGTAGGTGTTTTTATTTTTCTCCTATAACATAAATCTCAAGGTAAGATGTCACTCCTGAGCATATCATTTAAACGTTAACTATATGAAATATTAAAATAGTTTAGCATTTCTCCTTTATAATGCTTCTGTCACTGTTTTCCATCCTAGAGTCATTCAAACCTGAGCTCATGCAGATTGTGGAGATCGAGCTTTGGAAATGATCACGCTTGTCTGTTATAGGTTTGTAGCCATTCTGTTAAAGGTGAGTCAAGTTCACTGTAACGTTGAGGGGAAATTGGATCCTCTTTCCATTTACCAACAACACAAATACAATTTTATCTGCCAGATCTGCTCAGCTGATCGCTAAACCGGTCCAAGGGTCCTTTGGGCCTGTCCATCTCTCTTCTCTTAACTGCTCATGCGCCTCTCTCAGCCAGGGTCGCTCTCTAGCAACTGAGATCAGCCCCACAACATAATCATCAGAAGAAACCCCCCCATAATCACGGCGAGGCCTCGATAAACCTCGCATAAATCTGTCCCTGCTTTACAGTCGCTCAACCCACAAGTTAATTTGTTGTCTTGACAGGTGCCGTGTCAAACCGATAAGCACTAGGTCTTCCCATGTGCCCTTGACTCGGTCTGTCTCTGTGAACGGTGTTAGGGTCCCATTAAACTTGTCAGTTTTGTGAGCAGTGGCCTGCTGGGGGAACAGATGCTACTGTCTCAATGGCTCTTTAAGTCACTTTACTGCCACGGGAGGACTGTTACACGACATTCAGCTGTCCGTACGATCCCTCTTTTTTTGGGGCATTTGGATAAAAATATAAGAAAACTTGACCGTTTGTATGCATGTTCTGTTTTGAGTTTCTGCAAAGATTATATGGAAATGCTACTGTTATTATTTTATACGTCATTTATTTATACCCTAGTGAAAAATAGGTTTTCAGAAATGCACTGTAAATACAAGTATTTCATGCAAAGTATACTATAAATGCATTTACATATTTATGTACTTATTAAAATACTCTGCAGTTGTACATTTTGAATACTATGTAATTTTGTACTTTATTGTGCAGAAGTAGTATTTAAAGATTTTTTTTCTTTAAAAATAAAAAATAAAATTCGGTAAGCTAGCATTTTATTTATTTATATACAATCAAAATAATCTATACATTTTATTTTCCTCATTTTATTAGGGAAAAACTTAAGCAGCGTGAAAATGCCACAATGGAGAGACAGTTGTAATGATTATTTAATCAACAACAACAAAAAATTATATGAAATATTCACAAAATAAATTGGGAAATAATTTAGGTTTAATAATTTATTTTATGATGGATTTTGATATTTATTATAATTTAAGAATTATATATATAAAAAACAAGTGTTAAAATTAACTATTTTCATGCACTGCTCCACTTCTCATTGTAGTTGTGTGTGTGTGTTTATTTTATAATTAGTATTATTATTTTAAACATGCTTTTAAAAAAAAAAGTCCCAAATCACCCTGTGACCACTCAATTAAAAATGCCCCTTTTTTTATAAAATTGTTTCATGTGCTTGCTTTGTGGAAGTAAGAGCCGAACACAAAATTAACGCATTTCGTGTAGCAGAATTGCAAGTACAAATTGCAAGTACAAAGGGGCAGTTTTATTATTTTTGTAACTTCCTCTCTGGTTATTAAACCAAGAAACTGTCTGCAAAAAGCAGAAGTTAAAACAGCTTCGGTGTTATTTGCATAATTTGTTTTCAGAAGTGTCATTTACTGGCTTGACTTGATCCTTCGACTGATCCTTTGAATTTGACCCAGCAACCACGAGCTCCACATATATCCACTCGCCGAGGCGTCATTGTGTCATTGCCATTCCATTTATACTCCTGTAAACCATCACAGTGCCTCAGCCCTGAGTGAAAAGGCATTTACAACCTGCCCTTTTGACTGGGAACTGCATTCGTTCCTTTTTTAAAGCAGTTTTATGAGGTCAAATATAGGACCTGCCAATCACACCTCACCGGCCTCCAACTGAAGCTGAGATTTCACTCTGAACTTGATGTTATAATATATGCATACTTTACTGCAAACCATTATTGCGTTCCCGATGAGTGACTGTTGAGCGTTTAGATCCAGCGTGGCATAAACATTGGGTCGTTTGGGGCGAGTTATAGTGAATGGCATCCGCAGCTGTGGCCCAAGCTTTTTCAGAACAGCTATCTGGTGCAAAGGGGCGACGTCATGTCTTAGCACAGGTCTAATGGGCGGCGGTGCTAATTTGAACAGCTGGCTGGGTGTTGCTCTCTGCCCTTTTTAGAAAATAAAGACTTTGGTCCAAAACATGGTCAACATGGTCCAAAAATGAATATGCATGCATCGCAGGAGATTCTCACTTTTTCCACTGAAAGTCAGGATTGTTTCCAACACCTCCAAACGAATGCGTTGTTTAAAAACATTTTTTTCTGCAATAAAATAGCTCCTTTGACTCGCTTAAAGGCCAATTTCACAGCTAGCAGTTGATTTATTTGAAAAAATATTAGGTTTATTTCAATTATTTTATCATGGTTTTAATATATTGATTGCCATTTGAAAAAGTAAAGTTTCAGAAAGTCAAAGAAGATTTATGTGCGGCTCCACCTGTCGTCGTGGTTTCTGAAGGTTTTCTGTGTGCAGTTGTCTTGCTAATGCGGGACATTTTGTTCAGTGCCTGTAGTTTTAGTGTCAGTCATTCCCTGAACCGGATCTGCCTTCCTGCCGGTCAGGAATACTGCGGGATTGTGAGAGTCATGCGTGTCTGCAGGGGGTTAGTGAGAGTTTCAAACTGCTCTTATGCATTTGCTGTTGATCATTTTAACAGCCACAAAGAGTGAAATTACTATTCAGTCTGTAGTTTAATTTATCTATTATTCTATTATCTATCATGAGTTCTGTTGCTCTGTTTATCTGGCGGTAGTTTCATCTATAGTTTGTTCTGTGTATCATGCTATCTATTGTTCTACCTCTAAATCTGTTTATCGTTCTTTTGTTTGATCTGTTGTTCATTTATATATATATATAGTTTGGTTCCAAAATGCAATAAATACATTTGGATAAATTTGAGTAAAAATCTGAAACTGACATAAATCCAGATTTTGATTTTCAAAGAATTATTATAATTATTATTATTTTCAAAATGCAATAAATCCATGATACTTTTTTTCTCAAAATGCAATAAATCCATTGAATCAATATGAAAGTTATTTTTCATATTGAAACGGATGAAGATACACAACATAGTAAGTTGATCCACATATGACAGTCTCTGAACTTGGTCAGTACTTAATATTATATACAGGCACTGGACTAGAAATACATCCATCAGTCATCACTTCCAAAATGAATTCAACGGGTCATCTTGTTAATGCTATAAATTAATTACAGCAATAAAATAAGATTTCATCAAGAACATGAACAACAATATCACATTAGGCCACAGAAATTCCAAAATGACATATTCCCTTGCATCTTTGCCATGCTACATTCATTTAGTTGACTAGTGTTTTGTGCTGTATTAATAAAAACAAAAAATTCATTAATAAAAAAAAACACTAACACTGACAAATCGAATGAACATAGCATAGCTTGTCACTGATCTATGGCTCTGTGTATTAAATGCATTTGAATAATTTCCTACTGAAAGCACATGATGGAGATTTACTGGTACTATTAATCACAAAACTGATGAGTTGTGAATGACAATTGCATGCGATTTATCATGCTGCCCTTGTTTGTTGATAACAAAGTAGATGAGGAAAACTAGGATGCCGGGTGTATTCAAAGCACAGCCATTCTGGTCTAGAGTGCGTGGAATGGTGCGCTGTGATTGGTTGAGCAGATATATCGTGTTCTGCAAAAATGGGAGACTGCCATTTGTTGCGGTTTGGAAAATGTTCAATAATGACCAGAAACGATACTGATTTTGGCAGAATTTTTTTTTTTATGGCGTTTATCGTGTTTTGGAACCAAACTCTTCGTAAATATGTGTTTGTGTTCTATTTAATTTATTCTTTTGTTATATCTGTTTTTAGATCTTTTATAATTGCTAACATTCTATCCATCATTCTGTCTGTCATTTGATCGAACATTTGTTCGTTTGTTTTATCATTCTGTCATCTGTTTCATTGTTTGTTAGATATCTGTCTGTCTTGTAGAATTACATATTGGTTTTTCCACTAATGCATTCGGTAGTGAGTATTAGTTGTTTAGTTGAGGTTATGTGGATTTCAGGTTTTGTTATCCAGGCCTTCTTATTTACACATATTGGTCTTATTGAGAAGAAATCCGTCCCAGTGTTTTGAGTTGAATGAGACCCAAACACGAAATCCTTCCACCGACATCCAGCTCTCCAGTAAATCTTTGTTTCTGGGACTCTTCGTCGGCAGTAATGTTCCAGATCTTTACAGTGCGAGAATCCAAGGCTTAACACATAGACGTTCAACAGGGGCCCCGTTGTTCCCCACAAAATGTTAATGGCCGGAAATATTAATAATCTTGTGCATGGGGCTCTGGCCTTTGATGATCTGTTGACGAAACTGATCCGGCAGTTTTGAGTGACTGGCTAATGGCATTCCTCACACTTGCTCTATCATTGGCTGGAGAGAGAATGAAAGTGTACGGCAGCCCTCGGGGACTCCCAAATGGTCAAGTGCCTTTAACGTCCCTGCTTCATCCCAGCTTTACTACCAGCCCCTTTGAGCACCCTTTTTTATCCACACTTTTTTTAGCCGTTTGAGGGTCTGGCAGACGCTCAGTGAGAGGGCGTGAGTGGGCTAACTTTCATTACTGCTACTGATCCCAGAGTCACCGGAGGCCGATCCAAAACAACACGGCTGCACAGAAAGACTGGACCTCCATCGGGATTCAGTGCAGAAAAACCTCCTGTGACTCTTGGGAAGCAGCTCGTTGGATTTTCTTGTGGGTAGAAAGTTTTTTTTCTACCATGAAGCAAACTTGGGACAAGGGAGTTTTTGAGAACGGCCAGTCAAACATTCCAGGGAATGTTGGGAAAGCTTCCGCGGAACACCTCCAGAGGTAGGTAATGTGCTGCTGTGGGAGAAGTAGTTTGTGTTGCGTGGAGATGTATGAAAAATCAATTTGTTCGCAAACTTTTCGCCACAGTATTGGTGGATAAACCATGCTTAAGTAGCAAGTACAGTACAAGACAAGAAATCTTCTAAAATGCTTTGTTGCATGGTCCTTCTCAAGACACCCCAGGATGATGGATGGGTTTGATGAGTGTACTTGGAGTTCTTTGCCAAAGTGTAATTCCACTGTGATTCTGAGCTGTATTATTGTAGCCAAATATCTTTAACATAAACAGTTATCATCCCTTTTGCTTATCCCATCATACTTTCGGTCCTGTTACAAAAGTAAATATTTGACCTATGTATTCAAGGTAATTTTAATGTCAGTTTCTTTATTGAAACTTTTTTGTATTATAAATGTTTTATTTTTTTATAACACTGGTTCTGATTCTATTTTAAAAGTAATACTGAATATATTCACTTGGATCTGGTAAAAAAAAAATGTGGTGAGTTAGCAGGTCTGATAAAATGGAGAGAAATATATATATATATACATCATCAAGATTGTTGCATGCAATTATTAAAGATAATCAACAATCCTTGCTAATAATTCTGGAATAGATAATTGTATTTTTGGTAGTGGATCTGGTCAAACTTTTAAAAGCTAGTAGTTAACGCCACTGTTAAATACTGAAGTAGAAAAATATATATAAATCAACAGCAAACAATAATAAGATTGTTACAGATTATTAATACTAACATTCCTTATGGACATCTTATGGCTTAAGTAATTTTTTTTTTACAATTATTTTAAAACTGACCTTTAAGTCATAAAAATTGAGAAGTGTTAAAATTAATTTAGCAATAAGTTCACTGGTAACTTAAATTTTTCACAAGATAAAATCTAATGAACAAATTATTCATGAAAATAAAATGAAAAAACGGCATCAAATAAACTCATAATCCATTGCAGTATGAGTAAATATTTAATGCATCCACTTAAACATTAAAAACATACTTTCAACTAAAAAGTTAATGTTGTAGAAGGTAAGATATGACAACAGAGCTATCCCTTTCATTGATTTGACAAGTTGAATCAGTTATGAAGAACATGTGCGTCATGTATGTGGTCCCATGAATGTCTTTAGTTGATGTTACTGGTGACAAACTGCTATTTGTCTGTAACCGATAAATGGCACACCGCGTGATAAGTGCTGATGTGCGTTTAAGTGATGACCACATTCCTGCTACATGCCTCTCTATGAAATCACTTAGCACTGGTCAAAGTATTACACTAACCATGCATAAACATTCTTTAGACTTCATTTAGATTTTGGTATTAAGAAGTCTTGCAATGTATAGATGGTTGCATATGCAGGATATTAACAATATTTTTCCTTGCCTATTCAAAAGTGTACATCATTTGAGGGACTTGCATAAAATTTGAAGTACTATAACTTGCTTGAGTAATGGCAAACAAAATTAGACTTGTACACCGGACCAACATGGCAGTAATATGTAGTCTTGAGTGGAAAATCCCCTGTAGGGTTACCAGCGGTTGACATATAGAACCACGCGACTCTTCCGTGTGTGTTACTGACAGAAATATGGACGCCAGTTTTGTTCCTAAAAAGGTGTCCATTTATGGACATGCCGTCCACTGAGTCTATTTTAACCCATTAACATTAACACTTTCTGTGAGAATATGAAAGGTGTTGCATTTAACCATTGTGCATTTCATATTAATTTTTTGTGTGTGTATATATTTAGATATTCTTTAAAATGTAGTTTATTTATCTGATGCTTTGCAAAATAAAGAATTAGCAGACATTATTCCGGTCTTTATTGTGACATGTTTGATAAATCATTCTAATATTTCAATACTTTTTAAATTTGTCCTTGATAATAGGGTTTAACTGATATTTTAAATATTTGCAGTAATGTGTTGTTTTGAGAAAATAAATCTGAGAGAATTGATGTATTTAAGATTTTAGAAGTAAATTTTCATTTACTTTCACCATACAAACATTAGCATTGTGTGAGATGAAAATGATTTGATTGGAAATATGGTTTTAATTGGTAATGAATTAAAAAAAAAAAAAAATCCTGCAGTACCAAGTCAATGTTTTCACGGGATTCTTTTTTAACGTGATTGTTACAATTTTGTGACATTGCTTGAAAAGTCTCCGTCATGCTTAAGTCAGCTTAATTATTTAACAGTAGTGTCCAGGTTGGCTCCTGCATTAAACGCTGCAGTGCATTAAACCCTCAGCTGCCTGCGTGAAGCTTTTCACAGCCAGAAAAAGGTCGTGGGCTATGACAGTGCGGTGAAAGATGGGGTATTTTTGATGGATTGTTTTTAAATAGTGCAGTGGACCGCAGCATTAGGATTGGTATTGTCAGGATGCATCAGGACTGTTGTGTTGGCCTTTTTCCTCTCGTCCGTCGTACTGTATCGCTCCCTCTCTTTTCCCATATATCCCTCCTCAGCTGCTCTCTCTAGATCACGCCAGCCCGACCCAATGGGGGAAGTTGCCCCATATCCCCGGGAACATGAGGGCTGATGGGAGTCCCAGACGCCATTCTAGGTTACAGCGCTTCTTAGTTTTCCATATACTGGTGTAAACTGTTGTGTGAATATGCCCCTGGAAAGGTACTTTTGTTCATTTTTGTTGTAGCATTTCCCTTTTTTTCATAGCGATCTTTGTTGCTGGTGGTGTTTGAACATTAAACAGTTGGATCTAGATGTTTCTATAGAGGGTAAAAGGTTTGAAAGGTTTCTTAGTGAAGGCCTGAACGCCGTGATGACCTTGGCTCTTCATAGCATGCGTGTTTGCTGGTATTACCAGGGATGCTTAAATCACAGCTGTGAAATATGTTGTGAATGCCTTTGTCCCTTCAGCTCTTAAGACTACCGGCTATTCGGTTGCCTTTTGTGGTTAGCTTCATGTGTGTGCGGTTATGAAACCGTATGGTAACACAATGCTGCATGGAAACACTTGTGTTTTGAGCTGTTTGATGTGTAGATGTGGCAGCAGAGGCCTGTAAAAGTCTTAAATGGCAGGAAAGAGTTGAATGCATGTACTAAAGGCGGCCACTATGAGAATTTAAAGCAAGAAATGTTCTGGGCACTCTTTATTTAAAGGTCAAATTCTCTCCTTTAACAAGCCTTAAACTGTGACTTTTGCCACAATAAACTCCTTATTTGCTGCTTATTAATAGTAAGTAGGTAGTTGTTAGGTTTTGGTATTGGGTATGTAGAATATGGACATGCAGAATATGTACTTTTATAAGTACTAATAAACAGTCAATATTTTAATAATAGTCATGCTAATAAGCAACTAGTTCATAGTGAGATTTGGTCCCTATACTAAAGTGTTACCTGTGTTCCTTTTGTTGGTCCTATAACTACAATTAAAGTCTTAACTATTAAATCCCTTTAAATGTGAAAAATATGGACAGATCAGGGCTGCATTTCCCAAAAGCATCGTAAGCCTAAGTTGATTTTAGCTCCATAGGTTTCAATGGGTCTACTATGTACTTAAACTTACTATGCTTTTGGGAAACGCAGCCCTTTACTTACAGGAAGTGAACTGGGAGAGAGATTGGGAAAGGTACTCGAGTTGGAATTCAAGGACGGGATGCCCTTAGTAACCAGTGTGTTATAAAAAGGCTTTCTCTTTCAAGATAAGTCTGTTTACTCTAGCAGCCATATTTGCAACGCCTCCAGGCAGCAAAGATAAGACCAAGTCCAATCTAAATGAATAGGGGACAAATAAATCTCAAAACTGCTTGTGGAACTAGCAGTTAAATTACATTTTTCATATCGGCAACAAAATCTGAAATAAACTGTTCCATGAATGTTGTTTTGTATACTCAAATAGTGTTAAAAACTAGTATTTTTTCTTGTTAGACCGGCCAATGCGCATTTGCAGTTATTACGCGCTTAAGACTGCGCATGTTTATTGGCTGGTCTAGCCTCATCTTTCTTGTATCTTTTTCTTATATCTTATATCAATATCTTCTAGATATTGTGCAGCACTTTATAGATTTTGGGAATAATTTCCAATGATAAATTTATTCTAAATATCCATACAGTGTTTTCCAATGTCAGGATATTGAAATGGTAATCAAAAACTTACTAATCTAATCGTGCTAATCTTATCGTACCTTCCTTGTTTCTTTATGTGCCATTTTGTAGACATTGGGCAACACTTGATGGATGCTGGAAATGACTTCCAATCATAAATTTGATTTTACACAAAGTGTTGCTCAGTGGTATACAAATAAACAAAACGGTAACACTACTGTTAACTTTTAAGTTTTTGATTGTCAACAAAGATGTCGTTTAGCGACCAAATAACGAATGATTTGCAAAAAAGGTGATATCACGTGACCAGAAAGAGTACGCCAATGCTAACATTACATTGTAAACCCTAGTAAGTTCACAGAACTCAAAACTTTTTTGTAACATTACACAAAAACATTTAAGTGATGTTTTTAAATGTTTTAAGTTTACATAAAATAAAAATTACATTTCCAGTTGCCTTAAATTACCTCAATGTTATCTTATAAATATTGATATTTCTCAACTTGATCCCACCCCATGCACTCATCACAATGATAATCATACAACTTACTTCCATTAACAGCAAATTCATTTTGATCTTTATACTTCATGTGCCAGTTAGCAACAGCACACTGGTATGTACTAACATATCAAAAAGACTCACAATAATTGCTTATAAATTTTCAAACATCATGCAGTATATATAACCTTTAAGTTTTGCTGTCCATCCTCAACCTAACCACAGGCTCTACTCTTTACCACAACGGTAACACTACAAAACCAACATAACAGAAACATATGTAAATCCTAACATACAACATTTAAGTACTAACTTATGTCTCTGTATTATGTTACTCTTGTGTAAAAACACACAAAATAACACTTAATTTCTACATTTATTTTCCTTGTTGGCTGATGCAAAGCATGCTGGGAACTAGAAAAGCAATAATTTTAAGTTCACCTTCCTACAACAGCATTTTGAGTTTACAGCTTATTTCTTATTTATATAACTTCTTATTTATATAACTTATTTCAATTAAGTTCAATGAACTTCATTATTATTTGAGTGTAGCTTTTATGTTCAATTTGGTAAAAGCAATTAAACAGTGTAGGTGTATGCTCACCAACAAAGAGGGGTCGGTTTACTGCAAAAATTTACTTCAAATTATTTACTTCAAATATCTTCATGTAATTTGGGAACTTAATTTTATTTGTTTTAAATTCTACATGCTGCCAGGTTTATGTGACATTGGCCAATCTGAAAACCAGCAAAACATCTTTAAATGTTAATTTCGTTGTCTTATAATATCTCTTGGAACTTGAATTGTAACTGCCAAGGCCAAAGGGTTCGGACGCCATTTGTCTAAATCTTGAGGTTCAGACAGCATGTCTGAATGTGCCGCGTTTCCTCCTGTGGCTTGGATCACATGACGGTTTATTCAGGAAGGTGTGATCTCTCAAATATCAACATTTGCCCTTTCAGCAACCATAAGATGGGTCCTGTCAGCTGCCTTGATCGATTGGCGCTGGTAAAAACTAGCAGTCATTATCAAAACCAGTTAGGTGAGTTTGATTTAACAAATTCGGGAAGTGTCAGTGTTTGGAAAGACATGCTACTTCCTTCACGTCCACACACAAATGCAACAAATACAGTGTGAAAAGACTTGTCGACAAGGTGAAGCTTGGTGAAAAAGTGTTAGGCTTGGCCCTTAACTAGTGTCAACCACTATCAGCCTATTTGTGGTGACATTTGTTTTCATCTTTGCAGAATTGCAGGTTTCCTGCTGCGGTATTGGGGTTCGGGCCTCTGAGCATGTGTTCATTGCTTTGTTGACATGTAGAAGCAACTGGGCTAATCTTTAAGTTAAACAAGTGACAGTTTTATGGCTCTAGCCACTTCTGCTATTTCACTGAAAGGGAATTTCTGAGCTTTAAAGTGTTTTGGAGGTAAAAGGCACTTCAGAAATACAGAGGTTGCAAGTACATCATAAATTTACATTGGCGATGTATTGCCATTGTCCAAAATAAGCTTTATTCTCTAAAATAGGCAAAAAATGAATGAAAAAACGTGACGTGAAAAAGTCCTAGTCAACCACATGGCAAAGTGGCCAAGCCATATTATAATAGATTATTTAGTAGCTGAAAAACAATGATAAAGATATATCGATAAAAACAAACCTATATTTTATAAAAGCCAAATGCCTGAACTTGAGGTCTGATGACTTCATCAGAACAGTTTTCTCTGCTTTATATCTATTTATAGCTTAATCAAATTTTGCAACCTCATCCACACCCAAGTGGTAAAACAGCACAAGTTCATATTTGATATAGTTAGAAATGGGAAGTGAGCCCTGTTCACCACTTCACACCAATCCTGATGCTGTATCCCTTGAGCTTGATGTGACGTCACTGACAGCTCTGTGTGTGTTTGATTGAATTATATGTAATGAGCTCTGCTGTTGTGCTTGTCCTGCTGTGTGACGAACATATGCTGAGAACACGTCAGCCAAGTGTAAAGGTCCCTGGGTAAACATTGTCTAAAATTAAAGAAGGTGTTTATCCGAATTTAATTGGACGTCTGTCCCTGAGCAGAATCAAATGCATGAGGCAGATCTGCTTATTAAACTAGATTTAGACTTTATTTGATTGTTAAAATACAATGTCCTCCAAGGGCAGAATTAAAAATCATTGTCATGCCTCGGAAGGCACATTCAGTGTCCAATGTCAAATTCCTTTTGACATTGTGTGTCCGTCGGATAACTCCTGACAATAATGTATCGCATATCACATTAAAGTCAATACTGTTTCCCTAAATAACTGTATCTCAGTGTTTCCAAACTATTTTGCCCCCCACATCCCAATTAATTAGTGCCCATTAATTCCGCATCATAACTATGTACCTGTATTATATGTAACTATGTAACATTGTATTATACACTTACCAGTCCATTCTGCAGAATTCCATAGATTTTGTTCAAAATTAGCACTGGATCTGCAACAAATATATTATATTGGATGTAATTGATTTAATATTACTATAAAATAATGCAAATTTAAATAAATAAACACACATTATATGTTTTCCCTGTTTAAAAAAAGAAATAAAAATCAAGCTGTTAATATGATTTGTTAATCCATTGGATAATATAATTATAAAACTAAATGTATTCTTTTTTTTGTACTAATATTTTTTATGCTTTTTCTTTATTTAGAGGGTCATTTCTCTAGCTGATGCAGAAGAATGCGGTTACATTCATCTGAAATGGATAGTTACACATTGGAAACCCCTGCCAACCAGTAAACGAAAACCTGCAGAAAACACTTATCAAAATCTCACAGCTATACTTCGCTGGTGAAAGAACTTACTGTGATAGAAACAACATTGTTATCAACCGATTTTAGGGTTAGGGCTCAGGTTATACATAAACGACTACAAAGACAATTGCAGTTTACTAATGAATCAAGCAAGAAAAGACAACAAAAACCATGCATTAAGAAAGTAAAAGGGGTGCATTTTGATTTGATGTTGACCTGGCATTGAGTGTGCAGTTCCCCCTCTCTTTTCATCTAACTAACATAGACCCTGACAACAGCCCTGTCATGCCTTAATGCCAGGAAGGTACGGTTTCTCTCCAGAGACTTTGAACTCTCTTGTCTCAAGCTCAGGGTTGCACAGATGCTGTTGCTCTGTGAACTGTGTGTAGTTTGTAGCACGTGTACTCACCATAAAGGCATTTTGCTTTCATCTACGGGCATCACAGTTCAAGAACACGCATTTAACCTTCCGGCATGTTCGTTTTACAACCTGTAGCTCATTTGTGCCATCCTTATGATGTCTTTAGTTATTTTGTCATAATAATATAGTTCCATAGTAAAGCACCAAGGCAGAGGTATAATACCCTATATGAGTACCGTAAAGCCAAAATATTGAAATTAGAATAATACTTCATGTACTGTTTCTAATATATTATATTCCTATGTCAAAATACTTTCTCATATCCTAGTTTAATATTCAGCCATTTGTTGGTTGATTTTCTTATGTCTATCAGGGTTTTCTTTTTTTTTTTTCTCTTGACTAGCCAGCATAGCAACAGTGATTCAGCCAATGACATGAGTTTTGGGCGGAGCTATGTGTTTCCCTAACCAATGGCAGGCCTTGGGGGAAAAAAAACCTGTTTGAAAACAGTTAAGTCAGTTCCATTTTAGAGGCACTGATTATGCACTTCACCATTGAGATAATAAAATTATTATACTCCGTATTTATATTAGGTTGCATAAAATATTTTGTTTTATAATCAAACTAGTAAAATTAGAGCACAAATTCTCAAGCTTGTCTGAGATTCAAGCTGGTGAGGTTATGACTCATCTCGGCTAAATATAATTGTGGCAATTAATGTAATTAAACTTATTAGTAGGTTTTCTTGTAAATAACCTATCATTCTCACATACTTGACACCATCACACGTCGAGAATAAGTGCACGCCATTTTCATCAAATAATAAGTGTTTCTGCTTGAGGTTGATTGAATTTCCAACACCTCATGTGTTTGCAGTAGCTAGCAGTACAGATTTCTCTATGAAATCTATTGGGTTGAAATCTATAGGCTTGTGAGTGTTCGGGGTGCTAAGTACTGTGCTAAATATTCCTTTTGTTGTTAACCGGTTTGTGGTGTTTTCACAGTTTCTCTCTTCTTAAATCTTTAGTGTACCATAAAATGGTACCATCTAAAACAGATGTGACACAAGGAAAGGTCAGGGGTGATAAATGTGCTTTTTTATTATTATTTATAAGCAAACAACCCAAAGGAATAAGAGAAATCTATCAAGTTTTAAAATAATATATCAGGTTAAGCTTTTCAATTAGACTCAATGGTGAAATATTCTTTTAAGGTCCAAAAAGAGTACCATCTATTAGATGGGATTAACTGACTGAGTAACTGAAGTGTGCTGAGCATTCCTCTGGACGGCCTTTAAAAACTAGTGAAACCGAAGAGCCCTATGTGGGAAAGCTGTCTCCTGTCAGCAGACGGATCCGCTTGGCCCTCAGAACCAAAGCACATGATTAGCATACAGTACAAATAAAACTAGACATCTATGAGATGGAGCTCTGACATGGTGACAGAGAGCGGTGGGCGCTAATAATAGAATGACACCACATGGTTTGATTTACGAATTTGACTTACGAGGCCCAGGAGAAATCTTAAGATGTTCTTTGTTGCATTTTCAGTGCTGATTTAGGGAGGGAAAAAAACAGTAAATTCTTTTGGAATCGATCGGTATATTGATATAATGAGTTAAACAGAGCTGAGAGCAATATAATATTAGCAAAAATAAATGCAATATTTGTATTCTGTAGAAAAAGAACGGCATAAAGAATTCATTTAAAACATTTCACAATGTAATATTTATTTCTTCTGTAATTCTGTGGTGTTAATTATTGTATTTATTTTCATGTAGCATTGCTTTTGGTAAATATTTAGGTCAGGTAAATTTAGAACGTCTGTTATTATGAAACACTAGGAAATTCGTTTTTTTTAAATATATTTAGAGAGTCCCAGAACATTGCGGGACTAGTCAAAAAGGCTGAAAATCGTTTGGGATAACTCACTTTTGGTAACATTTTATGTAAAACTGTTGTTTGCTCTGTATCATTAAATAATAAAAACATTGACACTGCTTTTTGGTTCATCACCTAACGGCATATTAAAGAGAGGCCTGTCTAATCTTGACTACATCAGTTATATACTGCCTCCACCTGTTTCTTCCTGATCATATATGGTGCACATTGACACTTCTAAAGAAAGCTAAAATGTCATACAAGGCCCTAAATTCTCGGTTTATTAATTATCTTTCCTTCAAACCCTGACAAGTCATAGTTGATTTGTGGTGTATTAAGATACAGATCAACATACTATATTGGAAGAGTAACCTTCTTTTTCCATATTAAGCCAGTATAAGGTTCATAAACATCTGAAACAGAGACGGGCCTGCTAGCAGGTTGCTCTGAGATCTCATGGACTCGCCAGGTGTTCGGTGTATAAATTACCAGGCAGGGCAGCGACTAATGCAAAGCCCACATTTGCCAGCAGGTGTGCTGAAGGGAAGAAAACAGCAGGGGTCCATATATTTTACTACTCACCATTTGTAATTTTAGATGCTGACTGCTGCCGATGTTAATGGTTCGCAATGCATGATATTCCTCATGGACTAACAGCGGTGTTTGGCTCTGATCACATGACCCAGCCCTGCCTATAGTGTGTACTTGTGTGACCGACATTTTGTTGACTTGCTGACAGTTCAAAATAGGTTACCTTTCAAATGCTGCCAAGACTGCGGTAGCCGGTAGCCATTGTTCAGCAAGTTAGATAAATAAGGAGGATCGAATTACCTGGAATAATTACCCCATAATCCAGTGGTGTTGACACCTTGAGGCTTTTTCTCATGGACGGTCATTGTTTCTTTTTCCATTGGAAGCTTCTGAAGAATTGTCTTCAATATATAATTTGTCCTTTACATTCATGAGTTAAGATTACAAAATATTATTTTTAATCCAAAGAAAAGGAAAAACAGACAAATATATGGAAATTAGATTTACGATTTTAAGATATTTTACATCACGGCCTTATTTTTTAATGACAAGCAAATTTTCTGAAGAAAATTATTTTTAATGTAATTTTTTATTATTTCATATCTTTATATAAGCTAAATGGTGGATGGCAAAAGCTAAAATGTGTAGCCTGAGTGTCAGTTGTCTTTTCACAATCCACAAACTTTAATAGTTAAAAAAAAAAAAATAAGACTGACTTTAAGCAAAACATTTGTACTATTGTTTCTTCAAATTAAAGGCTTACACAAAATCATAGAATAGACCACACATACTTAACAGCCTTTGAGGGCTTCAAGATTAATTTAAAGGACATGGTGGCAACAGGCAAGCCATGTTTTACAGCAGCTTTAAAGACCCTGTGACAGCTTGTCTTTCTCTGAGATATGATCTTCCTCGTAACACAAACCCATCCAGCCATGCCAAAAAAACTACTCACCATATTCGCAGCAAAATTAATAGATGAAGGGGTGTAGGGATGATCTGAAAAAGAAGTGGACAGATAATAAAATTTGTCAGCTTTGCCCATGAATATTAATTACTAGGTTTTTAATCAATTGCAGAGTGATGTTAAGTTAACAAATTGCTAAACAGGCACTAGCCATAGTAATTTTAGTGTTTAGGAGTCTGTTAAGTCCACTGTGAAAGTTATTAACAAGGTTCTACTAGAGGACTACAAATACCGCAAGGATACAAGTTTATGTGCTTGACAAAGTAGCATTAGCATAGTAGCCTAGTTTGTGTTTGTTTAGTCCACATGCAAGCTGCTAACAAGATTTAAAATAAGGACTAAAAAAGCAATTTTATGTGTTTGATAACCTCGGCAAATAGGGTTCTACAACAAATATTGCAAAAATGCGGAATTAGCTTAGCAGCGTAAGCGTGTTTTAGTCAACTGTTAGTTTAAAAGGTTCTATATGAGGACTACAAATACCATAAAAATTTAAGTTTGTGTTTGAAAAAATAGCATTAGCATAGTATCATTACTGTTCTGTTTGTTTACTATGCAATTAGTTAAGGTTCTATATACAGACTAAAAATATCACAAGGATGCAGGTTAATGTATTTGACGAAGTAGCATCAGTTTAATGTTTGTTTTAATCAGCTGTGCAAGTTAACAAGGTTCTACATCAAGATTAGAAATAAAAACACAATGTGTTTGACAAATTTGCATTAGCATAGTAGCTTTAGTGTTTGTGTTTGTCAGCCATGTAATTTGTTAATGAGTTTTACAGACTAAAAATAAAACAAGGACGCAAGTGGATGTGTTTAAAGTAGCATTAGCATAGTAGCTTTAGTGTTTGTGTTTCAACCAACCGTACAAGTTAACAATGCTCTATAGGAGAACTACAAATACCATAAAAACGTGAGCTTGTGGTTGGCAAATTGGCATTAGCACAGAGGCATTAGTGTTTGTGTTTTAGTTCACTATGCAAGTTGTTAAAGTTCTATATACAGACTACAAATACCACAAGGGCGCAAGTTGATGTGCTTTACGAAGTAGCATTAGCATAGTAGCATTAGTGTTTATATGTTTGTTTGTTCTCTGTTGCTAACAAAATTCTACAAAGGACTACCAATACAACAAAAGCTATCCTGAAAACCTGTTGGAAATTCTTTAGGGAATGCATGGAGAATTAGCTTTCCAAGTGGACATGATTAAACATCTCTGTTTAAAAATACTTTTTTTGAACTGTCGATTTTATTTTTGGAGACACATTCATGTTTGAACAGTGAAAGCCCAAATTTACATTCCCAAACTGTATTCCCTACAGGGTTCTACTTCAGTGTTTCCCAACAACTTCTTTATACGACATGTCTCTTTCGACTCAGACTCAGTGGGCACCTGCCAAACATTATTAGTTTCATTTAGCATTGTGGGAAAGCCAACCCTGTGCTTCTGGAATCATTAGCTGAACTTGATAAGATGACAAAAAAAAAAGCGTAACAGTTTCCCTCTGGAGGCAGTCTGAGCGGATGACACAGCTGCAGGTTGGTGTTAATTGTCTGTGGGGTGGGATGTGTGAAGGTATGGGCTATTCTATTCGTGTTCATTCACAATGTAAATATCAGGCAGATGCATGAAGAGTGAGTCATGTAGATATTTTAAGGTTCGAGGTGACTCATGTCCACCCACAGTCCTTCTTACCTAACACCCAAAACATCACACACATGAACAAGAACTCGGTAGACCTGCTGTTTCTTTCAAACACATCAGTGAGGATGCAACAGACAAGTTCTTTTTTTTTTTTCAACTTCAACTTTTCTTGTTTCAAATACAGGTGCTGGTCATATAATTAGAATATCATCAAAAATGGATTTATTTCACTAATTCCATTCAAAAAGTGAAACTTGTATATTATATTCATTCATTATACACATACTGATATATATTTTAAATGTTTATTTCTTTTAATTTTGATTTTAACTGACAACTAAGGAAAATCCCAAATTCAGTATCTCAGAAAATTACAATATAACTTAAGACCAATACAAAGAAAGGATTTTTAGAAATCTTGGCCAACTGAAAAGTATAAAAATGAAAAGTATGAGCATGTACCGCACTCAACACATAGTTGGGGCTCCTTTAGCCTGAATTACTGCAGCAATGCGGCGTGACATGGAGTCGATCAGTCTGTGGCACTGCTCAGGTGATATGAGAGCCCAGGTAGCTCTGATAGTGACCTTCAGCTCTTCTGCATTCTTGGGTCTGACATATCACATCTTCCTCTTCACAATACCCCATAGATTTTCTGTAGGGTTAAGGTCAGGCGAGTTTGCTGGCCAATTAAGAACAGGGATACCATGGTTCTTAAAATGACGTTCAGGTGTGTAATGAATGACAGAGCTTTCATTTTGGGTGAACTATCCCTTTAAAATTAGATGTACACAATTTAGCCAACTTAATAAGGCTGGATTTTTATAAGAAATGCCGCTAACCCGACATTGTTGATTACCTTTATAAGTTGTGCACTCATTTGCGTTTTAAATAACTGGCCCAATGTGGTCTATGGAACAAACAGGCCGTCACTGCTCTATTCTCAGCTGCTGCTATCTGTACAGCTCAGGGTTATCTCATAAGAGCTTTTACAGAGACCAGGACAGACTAATGTAGGGAGGATGTGTGTCTGAGAGAGGGTGTCCAGTTTCATTAGACTTGTGTTGCCTGCCTGTGTCCTTCACTGATGAATGGAAGAATCTGTATCTTCTCAATTTTGTGGATGACAGCAGTGATGCGTGTGAATGAGACGGAATCTGCATATGAGTGTGATCTTCAAAAGCGTATGAATAACGTCCCATAACCCCAGGTGGCCAGAGCGCAACTGTCAACTGCTGTAACCTCTCATCAGATGATCTTTCAATGGGCCCAGTGGGGAGGAAGTGATGTCGGGGGCCTCTTGTAATGGCCGGTAGTTATTAAATGGCTGCAAATGGGCCCCAGGTGCAAAGCTAGTGTTGTCCCCGACTGTGATGCTAAATTCAATTTATTAGTTGTGCACAAGGGATGAATGTTTGTTTAGCATGGCCCACTTAGCCCCTGCTGGTATATACGGTAATAACATAATATGTGAAAGCCCCTTTCAACACTGATGGCCATTTAAAAGAAGCTGCTTAGCAGTTAAATGTATAGCTATGTGTGCAATGCAGTGAACTACTCTGGAGAAATCATATATATATATATATATTCTCTTTAGATATCCAAGCAATTGATTGTGTTTGTGTGTGTGTGTCACTGGGATGATTCAGATTTGGCTGTTAATGGACTGAAGCAAGCAGCCTGCCAAACTGATATTTTTCTAGGCTTTACTGCAGTGCTAACTTCATTTTAATAGGGCTTATTTAAAGAAGTGAAAAGTATTAGCCCATTGTGCGCGTATGTGTGAACTTCATCTGCAGTATGTTTTAAAACATAATAAAGGTGTTTCATAAGCTAATACATTAGAAGCTTTGGATTTCTTTCAAATGCATTTTCTATTTTTATTTTTCCCAATGACTGCAAAATTGTGGATGCTTGCATCGCGATTTAAGACATAGTTAATCCAAACATCAAAATTTGCTTGTGATTTATGCAACCTCAGGCCATTCAAAATATAGACGAGTTTGTTTCATATTTGGACCAAAAATGTAGCATTACATCACTTGTTCACCAGTAGATCTTCTCCAGTGAATGGGTGCCTTCAGAATGAGAGCTGCATGTTTGTAAGAAACAGATCTGTCATTAAGGGAATTTAACATTAAACTGTCGGTTCTGGGTAAAATATGAGTACTTCATGTATTTTGTCCATATAATCAAAGCCAATGGGGTCAAAACCTTCATTGTATTGACATTTTTCAAAATATCTTCTTTTGTGTTCTGCAGAAGTAATTATCTCTTAGTATATCCTTGATAATATGAAGTCTTTCTACACTGGCACTCCCTCCGGCTGCTTACAGCTGTGATGTCTGTCTTTTTGCCAGCACTGCATGTGTGTAATGGCACGAAGGCAGAAAAGTCACAGTATAGTTTCATCCTCTGCTTCCTCATTTGTCTTCTCTGACAGTCTGCGTGTCTTTATTAAATCCAGTAGGCATGTGACTCCAATGTGGCCCCTTTTTACTACTGATTCTCACACAGGTCATCCAGCTTCCTTGAGTATGTGGCAGCTGCTCACAGGTTTTCTGTAATCTTCTGTATTTACAGTCATCACTGTAATGGCCATTTGATAAAGTGTGTTTCCCTTCTGTGGAATGCACATGTGGTCATATGCCTTTTCATAATTGCATCTTGCTGAGAGATATTCAAGAATAGAGATTCTGTAATGTGGGGATTGGCTTGACTGTAATGTAGTCAACAGACTGCTACTGTAAGGTCTAACAGTTTGACCAAATGTTTGGGGTTGGTACAATTGTTTTTTGTTGTTTTTGAAAGAAATGAATACTCTTTTTAAGCAATGATGCATTAAATTGAAAGTGACAGTAAACACATTTTTACAAAAACTTTACATTTCAAGTAAGTGCTGTTCTTTTTCACTTTATTTCCCGAGGGAAGAAAAACTAAAAGAAAAATCAAACAAATCATGGTTTTCACAAATATATGAAGCAGCACAACTGTTTTCCACATTGCTGATAATGAGAAATGTTTTAATTTTTTTCAGCAGCAAATCAACATAGAGTGATTTCTAAAGGACCATTTGACACTGAAGACCGCATTAACTAATTACATTTTAAATATGCAGTATTTGAAATGTAATAATATTTCACAATATTACTGTGGTTATTGTAATTTTGAATTTTTTAATTCAATTATGAATAATTATGATTTTTTACAAATCATGAAAATTTGTATGGATTGACATGAGATTGGGTTGGCATTCATTCATTTTACTTGAATAGAATCAGTTAAATGATTATCATTTCTATACTAGAAGAAGCTAAATGATACAAATTAAAGTAGCAAAGTGAGTAATTAAAGGGTTAGTTCACCCGAGAATGAAAATTCGTCCATCTTCTACTCCCCCTCGAAGCATCCTAGGTGTATGTGACTTTCCTCTTTCAGAATAAACCAGTCGAAGTTGTATTAAAAATTGTCCTTGGTCTTCCAAGCCTTACAATGGGGGTAAGCGGGTGTCTGTTGTCAACAGTTCAGAAGACATTAAATAAATTGCACAAATCTGTAATAAAACGTCCCTCACATGGCTTTTGTGGGTGAATAAAGGCCCCCTGTAGCAAATCCATGCGACTTTGTAAGATAAATATCCAGATTTCAAATGTAGTAAACACTGTTTTTCTCACTTCTGCTGACTGTTGGGAATCGGAAGACATGAAGGCAAAAGATGGAAGATTTATGTGATGTTCGCGCTTCTGGGAAATGTAGGAGCAAAGGAAAACCATTCTCCTCTTGGCTTATTTCGAAATCCTCCAACGTTATTCATTCCAAATCCTGGTTTTGTGCTTCTAATTCGTGACCAGTGTTTTGTTTTGTTCTCTGTCCGCTCTCGCACTAAGCTCCTGAAGGACCACAATTCAATCGAGTTTAGTTCCAACCCTGCCACAACAAACAAACCTGTAGTTTTCAAATAACTATGAAGAACTTGATTTGCTGGATCAGGTGCATTTAATGAAGGTTGATGCGAAGTCTGCAGGGCTGTGGACCCCCAGGAACTGCGTTTGACACCCCTACTATGGACAGAAATATTTTAACGTCATAACTTAGGTGCTTGAGGCTGATGAGTTCAGTTGGACCTTGTGTGCTAATGGATTGGAAGTAGCTTGAGAATAGGCATGCTAATAGATACTATCTTTCTCCAACTATTTTAGACTGCCTTGAACCAGAAGGCCTTGGCTCAGGTGGCGGAAGTTCTCACTTTTTGGCATGTTCCCACTGCCAGGAAAGGTTTTAGTTTTGGAACTAAAGTATACGCTGACTGGCCAAAACGGACATAAAACACTGGCTATCCACCAATTTTAAAAAGCCATCTAAAAACATTTATTCCACAGACATGGAAAAAAGCAAATATAACGGCATTTAGCTACCTGTTGTCTGCAGCATTGTGTTCTTTTCTCAGCCTTGATGATATGCAGCACTGCAAGTCTCTTGTCTTAGGAGATTCAGTCAGATTTTCACTCTCTTTTAACTGTGCTTTTACATTCCATCTCCGTTATCACAAAACACAGGACACACAACAATAACAGCTCCAATCTCAGAGTCCTCCATTCACCGTTTATTGTCGTTTGTAAATGCCGTGAACTATGACGCCGCTGTTGGCTGCTGTAGAGTTTCTGTTGCTGATGTGAATGCAACCATGGAGAAATTGGTTCTCTATGAACGATGCTGCTGGCTAGTTCCGAGAACCACATGGTTTGAAAGCTCCTATATAATGTTTAGTCCTCCTGGGAAGTTTTTATTTAAGTTCTCAAGTCATAATTACGGTGTCATGTGCACTCAGATTGCTTTGGTGGGAGCAAGATGGCGATGTACCTTTTCTACATAAAATTCAGCAAGAACTCTACATCTACAAAATGCTGAATAAAGAATGTGCGTGCAGTGTGTTTTTGCTTTTTTAATTATTTGTTTCATTCATGAAGGAGCTGTAATTTGAATCATTAAAACTGTCATAATTCTACAATGCTATGTTATTTTGTACAAACCCCCAGATACTTAAATATAATATTGTGTATAATTATAATATTGTGGTACTGTTAATGTGCAATGAACTTGAGTTTTCCGACATGACTTTAACACGCCATTTGATTAGAGTTGGAACTTAACTGAAGAATACCTTTGTGTTATTTATCATTTCTAGGAGAAGTCGTCCTCATTTATTTCACACTGGAGATCTTGTGCAATTGAGCTCAAAAGAAATGCGAACTTTGGATATCTTTCTGAGGGCATGTGTGTGTATGTATAAGTGCATATGGGCAGGCATAGATTTCCATGTGAGGACAGAGAAAGGTGGATGAGGCACTAGATCCTGATTGGAAGGGGAAGACATGTTTTTAGGTAGTTCTTCACAGCGATTGGTTGAGGAAGGTGGTATCGCTGGGGAGTGACAGGGCGTGATTGGCATCCACAGGCTGATGGTGCTGACAGATGGTAAAATGCTACGCAAGCTCTGGACAGATCCACTCACAGGGGGGTAGTAGTGTGGGGTGGTGGGGGGAAAGAATGCTGGAATGGATGCCTTGAGAATGTTACCCTGAACTTGGATAAAATCTGCTTATGTTTGGAAACAACTACCTTTTTAAATACAAAGATGAAAATTTTCTCTTGTGTCAACTTGATTCACTGTGACATTGCAATGAGCTGCATTTTAAAACTGGTTAGCCTGCAAATCGGCCAATTAATCTATTTTGGTTCTGCCTAGTCAACAAGAAAATTTACACCCTGTCTTAGGGACCTCCTTTAAAGGAATTGTTCAACCAATAATTGAGAATACTTATTAATATTTGAAAAAGTCATGTAGTGCAACCAAGAGTCTGAGACCCTCATGACTGTGTCAAGGCCGGTAAATCTCTTCAAATATCACATAGTCTAACATATTTCTGACAACGCAAAGTTGGTCCAGGTTATAAAATGTTATGTGATGTGACTTCCCTAAAGACATTATATATATTAAGATATTAAGATATAAGATATTTTGGAAGTCATTTTTGGTACTTTAAAAAAAAAAGATATATTTTTAAACTTTTTGGAAATAATCATTACGATGTGTATTCCTACGTGTGATTAATTGGTCAGGGTATCTGCAGGGTATTTAAAAACAAATTGAAGACCTCTTGAAATCATAATTAAGACTTCTGTAGCATTTAAGATTTTATGACCTTAAATCTACAGATTTCTTGGGGTTCCCTTATGGCGTTTCTCGGCTCGGCATGGCTTAGTACAGGTCTGCTCATGTTTCCACTGCAGTTTAGTACCGCTTTAGAATAATAATAATAATAATAATTTAGAATAACTTTTTCATTCCTTGTTGCTTCATCAAGCACTCTAGTTTTTATTTTTGAGGACAAAACCTCTATGCAGTGCAAATTATGACTGAGAGATTAACAAATAAACATACCTCGTAACCCTGATGATCGTATTTAATATGATTTTTCAAAAAATTATGTATAGATAATTAAGTAAAATGGAAGTTGCTTCAGTTCAGTGTTTGTCTTGATATATTACTAACAATATAAAAGTTATTCTTAGAAAAATCAGTAAAGACGTGCAGCAGTGGACATTTTTCTAATTGCACTTAAAGGCATTTTACTTGTTAAAAAGTATAAACTATCAATCAGACAGCAGAAGATATGTAGTAGATTGTGTACATCAGGTTTTTCAACAAAGTTTTGATCATACTGGTAATTTAGAAGTCTGTTCCAGATGTGGTCATGATGTCACTTTTGTTCTTTTAAATATTTTTAGGAGATGGTGGACGTGCACATCACGAAAGTCCATCCTTCTACTGGTTGAAAGTTTTTTTTTTCTCCTCTCTCTGTACATACTGGACTTGAGACAGCATGGAACAGATTGAAGGCCGTCTGTGTTGGCCTGAGCATGTGAATGTTGAATGCAGTCCACATTATGATGTGCTGAGCCGGCTGGACTTAGAATACTCATAGGCTGGTGGTCCCAGAGCCAAATGCTCTGCAATTATCTGGCCTCTCCCCTCAACACGTGCAGTGACATGTACTGTCAGCAACCTGCAGGTAGGTGGGCGTCTTTTTCCTGTGGCTGTCAGCACAGGGGTTAGAGCCAGATCTCCACTGCCCAAACCGACCAATCATACCAGTGTACAGTATCCAAGAACACTCAGACAGAAGGAACATTGGACCTGCTGTAAAGAACTTCGTTCCAAAACCTAGCGAGTGGCCCCGCCGCCTATATATGCAGCATCCTGAAAAGGAACCTAGCGAGTGACCGATTTGGAACGCTTTATAAATGCAGCAGCTCTGCACGTCTCTCAAAGTGCACTCTTGCAACTGATTTCAGAGGATGTTAGCATGTTGCTAAGCTTAACAACACGACACTCTAATTAGGACCGTATGATTTTCGCGACATTGAAAATGTGGACAGAATCACAAAATCCAATGTGGAATATCAATGCTAAATTTGGATAAATAAATAATAAAAAGTATTTTTATTACATTGTCTAATTCCGATATTTCCGGATATGAACATTCATTTGTTCAAATAAATTTGATAAAAATCAGATATGTGCATTTGCGTCTGCTATGTAAGCAGACAGATCGATTATTCCCCTGTCAATGAGTCCAGCATCACTGGAAAAGCAATTGTGGCAAATGAGGTAAATTCAGGTGGGCGCTTTTCCGGGTCAGTACACATTGTAGCCAAGTCTTTGGTTTTCCTGCAGAATTGGGATAGTTTTGCATCATTGCTACGGGTTGTTTTTTCTTAATCTTTTCCCCTCAGGATTTCATTGGATAAGAATCTCCACAGAATGCAACGATGGAGGCAAAAAAATGTGACTGGGATAATTTGAGAATAGTTCTGAATAGCAATTGGGCTGGTTTTGTTTCACAGACCTGGCAACCCTGTTATGGCGCCAAGTGTATGATGTTAATGCAGATAATGGGTCACTTTTAAAAGATGTAAGCTTGTGATATGGAGTATTGTCCATGAAATAAAAGTACCAAATATTCTGTTAATTTAAATATGGTGTCTGCATGTTCTGCACATCTGTATTCACCGTTTCATGTGATGAAAATAAGATCGGATCTGTTGTCACACAAAAAAATAAAAATGATGGGAATTGTTCATATTTCTTTTGATTACATTTTAAAAGATTAATTAGATTGTTAAAGTTGTATGCATTCATATGATTACCACTGTTTATAATAATAAATTCATTTTAATTCATGAAACACTGAATTTGTGAAAAATTCTAATGGAATTACAAAAAGAAAGAAAAAAAAAGAAAAAGATTCTATCAGTCACTAATTGACTGTTCGCAAAGACCTGGCCTCCTTAGTTACTATTGCTGTACCAGACAAATAATGCCACTCACACTACACACATTCTCACACAGCAAAAAAAACAGGGATAGGCAACTTCGGTTTAGCTCCAACCCTAATTAAACACATCTGAACAAGGCAATCAGTGTTTTCGGGATTACTAGAAACAGGCAGGTGAGTTTTTATGAGGGCTGAAGCTAAACTCTGCAGGATAGTGGCCCTCCAGGAACGGAGTTGCCTATCCCTGCTGTATTGCCTCAGTTCTAACTCGTGAACTGATCGTCTTTTCATATTTACTTAAATCACGAAAAAAACATCAGAATGTTTCTTATTTCAACCGCGCAACACACCATTTTTCAAGTTTAAGTCCACCAAAGTTAATCTACTCTCCTGTCTGATTTGTGGTTAAGGCTAGAAGAGATGAAACTACTGGGCATGCATATTTACATATTTTCTGAGCCAACAATATAGCGTGAAACCTATGAAAATGTTTTTTAAAAAGCACATGGTGCCTTAGTTTCATTTTAGAGTGTCGCAGTAACCATCGTTTTGCAGTAAAGAACCTGTCATAGTTTATTGAGTGGGAAGATGGCAATGACATTAATCGACGCAAGGTTTGAAAACAGATGCAAATGCGATGTGCATATACAGCTCCCGATTGGGGCTAAGTTCACGAAATGTTATACTCAGAATGATAAGAGCACACATTTTACATATTATTTTATTATTTCACACTCAGTATTTTAACTTAAGTGCCGCAAGCCATGCATACAGCCGGATATGACAGATTTTCTGGTACACAAAACAAGTACTTTAAAGGAATTCCTTAGCTTATTTCTATTACTGTGACAACCAACATCAGCACAACAACCCTGCACACATTTTTATTATTTAGTTATATTGAAAAACGTTCAATTCGGTCTATCTTTTTACCCCGTTTTTAACATGGATTTCTATGGAGAATGGCCATAGCTTTCGGGCAAGATGGCGGATAGCAGTGGTGGCAAATGATATCCATGTTCTGATTAGTCAGATCGCCTGTCAAACAAGCACTTTGGTCAATTAGAATAAAAGCGTTCCACAATAAAAAAATTATATATATATATGATATATATGGAAAGGGTTCCAATATGCAAAGATGCTGGAAAACTGAAGAATCTGCAGGACCTTTAAGATTTTTTTGAAGAACAGTTCTCAGTTTAACTGTTCAGAACAAACAAGGGACTCATGCACAACCATCACAAAACAGAAAGACAGTCCTGGATCATCAGGTGACAGCACACAGTATTATGAACTAAGGGTTCCCAAACTTTTGAATGGGGTTATTTTAATATTTCAGCCTTGTGGACTATATGCAAACATCTTTTATGTAAAACATCTTACTCAGGACAGTACTAAAAAAAAAAAACATGCATTTGGTATGATCTCTGTTATTTTTTTTAAGCTTATTCACATTTTCACAGAGTCTGCAAGGGGTTTCTAAACTTCCGCATGCCACTGTATGGTGGCTAATTTGAATGAACTTGTAAAGTCTCCCATATTTAAGGATGGAGCTTCATGCCTGATTTTTCATACATACGTTTCCATACAGATCACATTGCACAAATTCCTACGAAATCACCACTTTGTGAAAAATACATATTTTCTCATGAGAACAAGCTTATTTTGGATCAGAACCAAAGTTTCTTGTCCAAACACCAATAGCATTTAACTCCTGAGTTATTTAGCTGGCATCATATGTTGAGCCAATGACAATTTTTAGGCTGCTTGCTTTGTGCCAACACTCTAACACCAGTCATTACATTTGACACACAATTATATCACAGCTACATTTGTAATTTACATTTATAGCGTGGTTTTATTACAGAATCAGGATTCGTATGTGGTAATTAATCTGTGACACAATGGCCCATTTGTTCACGCATGCTTTCTTCCTTTAGAAGTGCTTGTAAAAGTCACCATATGGTATGACTAAATGTGGACCTTTTAAAAACCTTTCGGGGGAATGTGATGTGATGGTTGTGACGTTACTACAGCACACGAATCACATTCCAGAAGCCTGCGATGGTACAAGACTGTGGTTTGGGTCACACCAGAACATCATAAATCTCTCTCTTCCCAATGGTGTATGGCTCAGACACTCCCCACAACCCCGACTGGCCAATCCGCACTGACTCTAATGACTTGGCCAAGTGGCATAGGCTGTGTTTGCTGAAAGGTTGTTAATGTCTGAGTGATTTATTGGAAGCTGGTTCAAAATTATATGCGTGCTTCACATTTCTGCTTTCTAAATTTTGATTTTATGCTGTAGTTGTATATGTGTTTATAGTGTCACCGCTGTGATGTTTATGAAACGGACAGCTGCGTTTCTAAAATCTGATTGATCATTGAGTCATGCATCAATTGAATTTTAGTTGACTTGGGACATTGATGTACTCTATAAGTTGAGAAAGCTGTAAGTTTAGAGCGTATAGACTATAATTTTTTTTTTAATTAGTTAAAAAGGAGTATTGCTAATAGTATGTAATAATAAGATAATTGGAGTATGTTTCATGATACTACTATTTCAGTCTTTTCTACTTCAAAATGTCACATTTAATGTTACTTGCCCTTTCTTTGCCCTTACATTTTTAAGAGAAAAAGTGTAAATCGTACACTTTTTTTCTCATTGTCTAAGTATCCATTATTTTTTTTATTAGTCCGTTAAACATAATACAAGCTCCATAAAGTTACAAATAATCTATTTCGTTTTGTAAATACATTATTTAAATGGTATACAAAATGAACACTAATCACCCAAGTGGTGACATATATATTGTACAACACAACTTGTACAATATATAATCATGCAACATCAGTGTTATTTTCGTTAACTAAAATATATATATATATTGTAAAATGAAACAAAATAAATATTAGATTAAATGGAAATTAGACATAAGTTTAGGGTGACACAAAAAAACACTGAAAATAAACTGGAAAATGGAAATAAAACCTAAAATAAATGAAACCTGAATAGTAATGTAAAAAAAAAATTACATTTAATAAAAATTACAAAAGCACACAGCAAAATTACTAAAACTTCAATCAAAATTAAAATCTTAAAATAATAGAAATAAATTTTCTGTTTTGATAGTTTAAAATAGAACAGACAAACTGAAAGTTGTATGTTTTTCTTAAGGTATTTTTTTAAGGTAACACAATGCTTGCTACAAATGCCTCAAAAGTGACACCTCAGAGCGAGGAGAGATGTGCTGTTAGTTTTCTATGCAAACGCAATTATGATTTTAGCTATGAAAATCCCATACAGTTACATTTTAGAGAAGAAGCTAATCCAAAAGTCAGTTGAGGTGTGAGATTTCTCTGTTAACTCCATGTGGAGCATGAGATTGATCTTCCAGTACACACTGCCCTCATTAGGCCGCATTTGGATTGTAGTACACAATTAATATCTGGGATGCTTTGGTGACAGTCAGAAATCTGTCAGCACCATCTAGTGGATTAGCTCTTTTATCTGGTTATGGCAAAGAATGAAATACGTCACGTGGAATTACAGTTTGTCAGAGATCAACAATAACCTTGATGCATCACTCTTTCTAATTATATTACATCTTTATCTCATTTAGTTCATTTATGCTGTGACTTTTCATTACAGTTTATTAATAATATCACATTTATATTTTTACTCACCATTAGTTTATATTGTTTCTGTTGCATTTGTCTTCCTTTTACTACTACTGCGTCTACACATTTTTTTTAACCTGTTTATATATTTTATTTTGAATGTGATTTCCTTTATTTTCTTACTTATTATTTTTTAAGCTTTATGATAGTAATATTTATGTTTATCATTGATTAATATAGTTTAGATTTTTTGACACATTATCTGTTTTCATTTAACTTTCCTATTTTCTGTTTTCATATTATTATTATTTTTATTACAACAGTTTTTACTTGGTTAGATATTTTTAATTTTGATTAGTTTTCATCAATTTCTGTATTTTATTTTTAACCTGTATGTCAGAGCAGTACAGTTTAATTTCTCTAATCTTCAAGTGTTGTTGGTTTTCTGCTCTTTTGTTTTGGCATCAATGTAAAGGTCTAGTTTTACAGCAGTCACACTGTACCTGTCAGAGGGTTTTGACTGAGTGTCCCGTGCTCCTGTGTGGCTAAAAAAGGGTAAAGAATCTGAAATGCTGGTTGTTGTGTCGTCCGGTCTGAATGCCAACAGATGGCTGGCTGTAAATCTGTCACATTGGCACCTCGCTGGGAATTAGATGCTGGGACGCTTGTGTACAAAGTCCTGTTTATGGCAGGCTGCGAAGAGCACTACAAAACTACCACCTAAAATTGTAGTTGATTAAGAAATAAAGCGTTGCCAGATAATCAAAATGTTTTTTTTTTAAAACAGGATGACAAACTTGTAGTATTATTTAAGAAAGTATTTTAGTTGTCATATTAATTGCTATGTGTTAGCTAATAATCAACAAACAGTGAGTAACAACGTTTAAATAATCGCTATTATTGTCTATATGAAAATAGGCTAAATTTTATTTTAAAGTTTCATTACATTTCTTAGTATTTTGCTTGGCATGTAAATTAAATAAAAAAAATGTTAAGCATAAAGTAATGTAATAATGTTTGTTGTTATAAACGGAAGTAATTTGAAAAGAAAATGTGTCCTCTATGGATGCATGTTGTATAAGGGTTATCAAAATGCAAATGCAAACCCCTGCATGACCTGCTATCTAATGTACATCAATAATTAAATAATAAAACATTATATGCTAATGTTTTTGGTTAAAATAATTTGCAAGCTTTTAAACATAAAACAGTGTATAAAATAGCAATAACTGCAAAGGTAAGATATAGAAAATTAAATCAAATTGTTATCAAAAGAAGTGAGAATTAAGGTGTTTTAATTCGGTGTTTGAAACCAAAATGCAAAACTACTGTGTTTATTTATTTGTGCTTTTGTGATAAAACCTTGTAGATGGGATATCATGTAATTATTTATAAATATGAAATTATCTTTGTAATTGAAAGTCTGTCTTTTATCTTTGAGGGCTGGTTTGCTCAGATTTCTTTCACTTTCAGCGGCTCTAAAAACGGCTCGGCTTCAGGGTTTGGTGACCATGTGTGTTTGAGGTCAACATACTTGAACCTGCTGAGTTTCAGATTTCATTGGTTTTACTTTCAGTTTTATTGATTCTGTTTTATTATTCAGTAATTATTCTTGAAATATTGCATGGAGTACCCTCATAGAGGGCTTGTATTTAATTTAAAGGCTGTAAACAAAATGAAGAATCAATTAAGATGTAAAATTTATAAGTAAGATTCAAAAAGAAATTCATAACTACTATTATATAAAGTTCAACATTAAAATGTAGTGACTAGAATTAAAATTAAATGATGTTCAAAGAAATTCATATAACTACTGTCTTTAAAAAATACATCATTTTTAAACTTGCCAGTTCAACATTCAAATAGAATTTTCAAATTGATTCAATTTAGTGACAAAACATAAATAATTACATCATTAATTTTAATTATCTATTTATTTTTTATAAATTTTACACAATTTAAATCTGAAAAAAAAAAACACACCATGAAAGCATATTGCAGTCACTAGAAATTTAAAATCATTTATACAAACAAAAAAAAAACTGTTGTTTTTTTTTTGAAAAAAAAAACAAACTATGTTTGTTACTTAATGGGAAATTGATGTATTAAATTAAATAAAATGTTCATTTTATGGCCCATGGAGGAACAACGCTTCATTTTCATGGAAGGATCTAACTTACCCATGATTTTGATTTGAGTATTCATAAAGTAGTGTGAAACAATGTGATGGACATTTATATTAAAAAGCTACAATTCAGTTTAAATATTTAGTTACAAAATTTCCAATAACTAGATGTGTGTTGTGTTTCTTATAACATAGGCTACTTTGCATATTTTAAGTTTTTATATACATTTAAGCTGTTACATGTGGAGTTAATGGTAAAGAACATTTTAAGCCTTAAATTAAAATAACAAAGTTGTTCATTCTTAATACATTTGTAATACCATTACAAGATTTACATTATGACAGCAAACAAATTACTGAAGAAATGTATTATGACTTCTAATTTCTTTACAATAATTATTGATCACAGCACTATTGTATTTTGTTGAAAATGTTATAGTTTTGCAACAAACACAAGTTGGTCAATCAATAAATGTTATTTTTATAGTTGCATGATTGTGTATTATTTATTTCCACATTTCATCTGTACTTCTGTCAAATCTTTCCGCCCAAAGGTTGGACTTGTTTGTGGTTCATAATGACTTTCTGTTGTGTGTTAATATTCCCAATAGTTGAAGTAGATCTGTCAGGGAATTGCGTTTTATCCCAGATGCTGTCAGCGCTTCAGTTTATCATGATAAGCCGGTGATAGCACTCATCTGTCATTCCGAAGCATGGATGTTGCTAATTAAAAATGTGAAGACTAGGACCGAGAGAAACTCGACAAATGTTCAGAGCCAGGTGGCAAAGGTCTTGGCAAAGACAGAATGCTGTCAAACAAGGATCACGTTCAGGATTTAATACTCTAACGTTATCCTACAAACTTGTACGTGACTCCCGGAGAACATTTTTGTCTGGATTTGGATTGCTCATGTTTCACTTAGATTTCACTTTTATTCTGTTCTAAAGATCCTACTGGCGTATTTTTAACATGCGTATTATAACATGCATATTTCTCGCTTTTTACTTGTGTGGCTTACATTTTTTTTGTCAAATGCATTTCGTGTTTTAATATTTAAAATAAGTTTTTATTTAAATTAAATTAACCTTTTAATTAAAATATGCTATATTTAATTAAACTTACCTTTTAATTAAAGTAAATAGTTTTTAATATGACTGAATAAACTTCAATCATTTTTAAGAGTCGGAAAAGATAAAAATACAGTAGGTATCCTTTGTATCCATTAAAGATGAAAACATTTGTCGCAGACAATCTGCAAGCTAAAATGAAAGTAATATTAAAAGTTCGTTTTAAAATTGATATGTTTTAAATGAGCTCTTGTATATGATACAGTTCACATGTAGTAAATAAAACATGCAATGTACTTTAAGCTGAAAAATAAATTGCTAGTAAATTTCACAAACAATTTCAAAGAATTTCAAAACAAGCTACAAGTTCAATTAAACATGAAATCTCTAAAAAAAAAATATTTTCTCATAAAACCTATTCCAGTAATCAGTTTTATTTACAACTCAGTGTAGTTTATTTAAATTTGGCTATACATACTAAACAAATTGTTGTTTTACAAAAAAAAAAATAAAACATTATTGTTATTTGTTTAATGTTAATATTATTAAATCAACATAACTAAATTAGTACACAGTTATTAAATTGAATTAAATCCACATTAAACTAAATTGATCTTCATAATGACTCTATTGTCTTCTGTAGAGCTTCTTTACAGCTACAGTTAAATTAGTTCATAGTCCATTCATTTTACAACATAAACGCTGTTATCTTTCTGTTTATAACTGCAAATCTGAATTGTGTAAAATTGTCTTTTTTTCTTCTGCAAGTTCAGTTAAAATGTAACTATAAAATGAGTTCAAATTAAATTAAAAGCTGCCGAACATGGTAAAGTAAAGCTCATTCATCTGCTAAACAAGTCTGCATATAGAAATTTGATGCATTGGATGGGAAGGCATTTGGAAATGGTTTCATCCATAAGGTGTTAGTTCATGTAACATCGCCCTCTCTGTTTTCCCTTCACACACTTTTGCGAAGCACATGTGACTCTTCATAACTCCAGACGCTATTCCAGGCCAAATCAGCTTGTAGGAGCAGCACAGATTCATGGCAAAAGGAACTACAGGCGGCTAGTGACCGCAGTGGGTCTGAGCAGAGGTTGTTATATAGATAGAAAGTTGTAGGCTTGAGTGAAGGAACAGTGCAAGGTAAGAGCCAGCATGCTGATGTGTTGACTGTGTGTTCTGCCATAAATTGTAAAGTGGCTGCCAGGTTTCTAGGATTTAACATCTCAAGGGGCTAATTTATTTTCTGTCTGAACGGGGCCTTCAGGTGCAGTGTGAGGAGAAAATGTTTGTGGTGTGGCGTTTCTGGACCGGTGTGATAGATGTGGAGTTGTACGCTAAGACAAAGATGCGTGTTGGTTTTGATGAAGTGATTCTTTAACATTTAACATTGCGAAGTTTGCGAGCAGTCTTGAGCGTCATCACTTCGACACGGCATTAGATTTGGCTTTTGTTCACACAACGCTCGTCCCGGGTCGAACCCGGCAATGTTACTAGGTCCCCGACCCGGGTTCAATGCCGGAATCAATCCCGGGACGTGGTTGCTTTCACAAGGAAATACTTCACAAAATGTCAAATAAAAATCAATGTTACCTACAGTTTCTTTGTAATCGCAAAACTCAGTTTCTGAGGGGAAATCGTTTCACTAGTTACACTAATGAATAAAAGCACCAGACCAGGTTAGAAATGGTTCTTAATTGAACAGTTGAACATGTTCTCTTTTTAGAGTATAGTTTAACATTAATTTTATATTAAAATAATAATTTTAGTCCAAAATAGAAAGGATTGTTATATGGATTTACGAAATAAAAAGTTATTAGCTACACATTGCATTTGAAATATATTTTTATAAAGTTAAAATATAATATTTTATGATGGTTAAATAGGATAATTAACTAAATTAAATTAAAAAATGTGTTGTACATACAGCTGATAACACTACAGTGTAGCATAATTTGTAATGTATAATAATTTGTATGTTTACACTTTGTTCAATAAGTTCAGAAAGTTTGCTAGTGAAAATAAACCTTTGATGTGAAAAGAAACCTTCTACATGCAGTACATTACAGTTCAGACACCAGATGCCCCTGTAAGCAGTAATTGAATATGGTAATATACGCGCACTGCTACAAGTTTGTCAGGGTTTTTCCGGATAGACAGCTTCTGATGTCCTTGTTAGACTGTTTATGTTCAGGAGTAATTTTCTTGAATGTTTTTGTTATAAAAGAAGAGATGTCTTTGAATTTAGGTTGTGTAACTTTTTATGAATTTTGACATAACATGGTTAACTGCTGTTTAACTCCAGAATTAAAAGGATGCAAAAGTTTGTTAACAGTTATTTTAGCATTACTTACACAAACACTATAATTCTAAAAATAACCAAAAAAGAGCAGTAAATCAATGTCAGTGTAAAGCTGCCATTTGAAATTTCGATTTAATGACCGTGATGCTTTACAGCAACAGAACATGGTCACACATATCACAACATTTAACACAAGAACCTACAGTGAATAAAGCAAACATTACAGTAAAAGTACATATTTTAATTAAAACAAAAACAATACTGAAACTAGTTTTAAGTATATGTGCTACTTGAACCTCTACTATTTAATATGCATGGCTATGCTATCAGTAGGCACATGAATAAACATTGTTAAATTTATTTGTAGTAGTTGCGGTTTATTTGTGGATTTTATCAATTCTCAGTTGCCTGTGAAGGGTCTTTTTTTTGTAGTATTGTAATTGTATTTTTTTTATGTTTTTGAAAGAAGTCTTATCTCAATATTTTCATGAAGGCTGCATATATCTGAACAAACAGAGTAAAAATAAATAAAACTGAAATATTATTAAAATTGAAATTATATATTTCTATTTGAATATATTTTAAAATGTAATTTGTTTCTGTGATGCACAGCTGAATTTCAGCAGCATCACTCCCAATCTTCAGTGTCACATGATCCTTCAGAAATCATTTTAATATGCTGATTTGATGCTCAAGAAAAACATTTCCCTCAATGTTGGAAACAGCTGTGCTGCTTCATGTTTTGGAATTGTTGGAAATGGTGATCATTTCTTTTTTTTCAGGATTATTTGATGAATAGAAATGTCAAAATATTAGCATTCCTTTTTTGTAAAATTATATTTTTACCAAAATATTTTAGCACTTTAATGGATTGTTTCAGAATAATAGTATTAATGGTTGCAATTTATTTTACTGTATATGTACTTACAGTGTAGTTACAATGTACTTAACAAGAAAGTACTGGGTTATTTGAGGTTAAGGTTAGGTTTAGGGGTAGGTTCAGGTTTAGTAGAAATTTATTACCCAGTTATTATAATTGCTGTAATAAATACACAGTATGAGCAAAAGTACATAGTAAGATTCTGCAAAATAAAGTGTTACCATATTAATTTCTTCCTCAAAAACAAACAAAACACAAAAAAACATTGACCATTAGTCTGTATATATATTTCCAAATTTTCCATTTTATTTTATTGTTTAACATTCATTTTGGCCACTGCGTCTTTTGTTAATATGTAACAAATTCTTTATCTGAAGCATGATGCCATGCATTTCCAGCCAAAAAAAGTTCAGCTCTTTTAAACCAGAACAGTTGCTTTCAGGCCAGTTTGTCACATCATGAGGTCGGCGGGCCGTGACCTCTGTACTCTTGCCAGTTTACACCAGGATTATCTAGAGATAGACTAAGAGTCACGCAGATTGTTTCTTCCCACGGCCCTGATTTGTGTAAAGACATTGTACATGCACAATAGCGTATAATTATGCTCTGCACATTTCTTGTCCTAAAACGGGCTTGTATTAATTGGCGAAGAACATTTGGCACCTGGATCCTCTGCTTATATGAGACGACTTGAGTGCAGAAGCATTGGGCAGCTGTAAGAGCTGTATTGGTAAGCGTCGGTATCTAAACGTGGTGTGTTGTGTGTCACTGGTATATTTTGGGATTTTGAGTCATGGCGATGTTGCCGTAATGTTCAGTGGTCCTCTTTAATGGCAAAACCATGCAAACGAAATTGCAGATGAGTCTTGTTTATGAAGAGTTGAGATTTTTCCAATGATAATTATTTTGATACATTGTCAACAGAATGCAAAAATAAAAAGGTAATGTTACAACATACTAACAATGCGCAAATAAGGTTTTAGTAGAAGAAAAACTAATCTGTCAAACAAATCTATTCAAATAATCTTAAATGTGGCAAATGTGCTTTAGGTATTAAGCACTACTTATGTGCTACTAACGTTACAATATTTTTGAAACCTAACCTAAGAGAGTCAGTCCTTACGTTAACATGCACTTACAATGTGTAAGATCATTTTATAGCATGCCAACCATAAAGCTAGACTTTATAAATCCATTGTTGGCTCCATTTCTGCACTCTTAATCGTGGTATGCTACAGTTGACCAGCTGTTGGGTCTCGAGGGCCAGTTGTACCATAAAATCTAATTTATGTATGTTGTGTCTTAGCCCAAGATTTCCATTACATTTTTGCAAGCCGTTTCACATGCCAGGTTGTACATGTCTAGTAACGTGGTAATATGCACCCATATTTAAGTACCAGTTTAATGTCCTTAAACTGCTGCTACTGCTTATAACAATAAAATAAAACTGTATGTACATCTTTTGATTTCCACAAAGACATAAAGTGCTTCTGAGAGCATAAAAAGCCTTTGGCTACATGCTAGCATGCTTACACAAACCTTTTTTGAAATTAATAGCTATAGCTGTTTGGGATCTGAGAAATAGGCTAATTATAAATATATATAATTAAGTTTTTTAATGTACACAATGGTATAAAGTGCCTTTCAAGGCATAAGAAGCCCTAGGCTACATGCTAACATACTAACAACAATCCATTATTAAAACTAATATCGTTATGTGCATTTTGTGCCTTCCCTTATGGAAATTATCCATGGTTTTACCTTGAATGAAAAAAACAAAACAAAACAAAAAAAAAACACTATAGTTTAACCATGATAACGACAAATTAACCACGGTTTTGCTACACTAACCATAGTTTAACCATGATATTTGTATGAAAGCTGTGGTAAAACCATGGGTGATTTTAATAAGGATTTTGAGAAATGCCTAGCTAGGTGCTAACTAGTCTTTTGAGCAAGACCTTCAGACTGAGGGCAGAAATAGCCAAGGCCTGCCCAGATGGCCATATGACTGACAGGAAAATCAACTAAACATGTTTCGTTTTGTGCCACGTCATTTTTAGGGGTATGGAAATGTCACCACAATAACAGAACGTTGTGTAAAACTCTTGGACACATTTTAAAGATTTTATGCCGCAAACTTTACATATTTCGCAATCTATTGAAAATCCACCGTTTAGCTGATCCTGATAAGCACTCTTAGTCACTCTTCATTGTAAACACGACAGGCTCTTTTCTAAGGGGTTTGGCATCATGGCCTCTTTGTTTCCAGGCAGAACGTTAAAGAACGTGACACGAATGTCTCCCAGAAATCCTGTAAAATTCAACCAATCTGGTTACTATTTCAAAACTCCTGAAGTGCTTTACATTTTGTGTGGGATATGTATCAGACGTTTAGCCAATGGGCTAATAACAATGAAATTAACTTCCATCAGAATGTATAACTAGCTTCTTTTGCCCTTGACTTTTTTTTTCTCTCCTCCAACCACTCAATGATAGTCTACTTTTTACAGTTCAGTCAATTCCTCAAGAATAAAATCAAGTGCCACCCTACAATTTTTTTTTTGTATGTATAATACTAGCACTCACCAAGTATCCACTCTAGAATTTGGTTAGCCTTGCTTGGCTCTTGTTGTGTAATGTCATTGACAGATGAGAGTCACTGTATCCCTTCATAAATATCAGGAGTGCTTGAAACAGAGGTGGCCATGGTTGCCAATCTTTCGCTGCAACTCTATATTCATTAGACTAATGCTTGAAATACTGATGTAGCCATGTGCTTTGGGTATAGATATTTTGGTTTGTTCTTACACATTCACCAAGGGGTATGTTCCAGTTGCCAAAAGTGCCCTGTGAAACACTTCAAAGTATATTCCGCCATCTTATATAAGATTCGAAATCAAAAGGAGCATGCATTCTGAGTCTGAAGTGCACTGCAAACAACAAATCCGTCAGTATATCACTGAAAGGGTTAGTAGTTGATTTGGCTCAAGAACATTTTTCATTAGGTTGGTTGAAAGTCTTTTCACATCCCGAAAAGTAATCACTAAGTTCTAAGGCGGTCTAAATGTATTTATATGTATTTATATCACCCGTGGAAGGCGTAGGCCCATAATATGTTCGTCCAATCATGTCCCTATGTGTGAGGGCTATGATAGGTTGTCCTACCTGCTTTTCAACGTATGTATTTACATACCTCTGTGCACGCTGTTCATGCAGACATGTTACATCATTAACATATTATATTACGCTATTGCAAACCAAGCGAGGATGAAAGGCGTTATAATTGTAATATTATGTGCTTTGTATTGTAATGTTTTTTCACCAGTTAATGAGATATGAGGTAATCGGACAGTGTTGCATTCCATCTCTCATTGTGTTTCTGAGCCTATGCTCTACCTGCGACCATGTTCTTTGGAGGAGGCATGACTTTGGAGAGTGATTTGAAGGGAGGGTGGGATCTTATGCTTTCAAAGCTAGCTTGCTATTGCTAGCCTCTCCAAAATTCTGTCCTACTTTTAACAGGAAGTGGAGAGTTAAATTACCCCTCAAGTAATTGAACACTGCATAGGAATGGTGTAAATTGGAATGCAACTATGGTCTGTTTTTTCCATGCAAATTGTTAATGAAATGTGTTATAAATATGAACACTAGTGTAATGAGTAGAAAAACAGACATCTTTTTATCTTCTGGTCTAAAGAAAGAAGGGATAACCTATAGAGCCGGTATTGATGTGTGAACTTTACGATCTGGAAAGGCTCCTGTAAGTCCATGTCATACACTTAAATGACTCCAGCACTACTCACGAGAGGTGCTAATCCCACCAAAAGATTCAGTTGCACAAATTCAGATCTAAAAGGTCTGAGGGCCTCCCCTTGTTCCAGCTGTTTCTTGACTGCTCATGCATAACCTTGGTCTGTGTTTGAAACACTAGAACACCTGGAATCTACTTCATGAAAAACTTCTGAGGTTTAAGGACTAAAAAATAATCCCGATGGTACGTACCTTTGAGGAAAATTGTTGTTCCCTTTTTCACCACTGTTACAACTTTCCCTTGGGTCTGCCACTTATGTCAGTTCTTGGCGTAGAGGGTGTGTGCTCGGCTAGAGTGGTATCAGGCTTTCACAGATATCTTGATTGATAGTAGTGCTTGCTAAATTTAGCAAGCATGTGAGCGCATTAATCAGTTCACTCAAACAGGGACATGGAGTCCATAGTTTCTGTACCCATGTCTGGCCAGGAAGAATGTCTCTGAATTGGACAAAACCTTGAAGTATTGCAAAACAATGCCTTTCATTTTTTAAATCTCACACTAAAATAGTGACCCATGTAACTGTTTTTGGTTCCTGTAATTTTCTCTAACAGTTTTATTTTTATATTTTAAGTTCCTTGAACAGATATTTGAGGTTATTTTTGGATAGCCAGGAAGGTTTTTTTTATGGAAATAGTAACCAATTCTAAATTTGTTAATCAGAATCAGACCAGTATCAGTAACCTCCGTGAAGTTGGCACCCCATAAAAAGAAATAATCACCAAAACTATGCCATTTGTGCTGCGTTTGTGCTGCAAAAATGAACGTTTGTGCTGGTTTGGTGTTTGAGCTATTAAACATTCATTTTTTGACCGTGTGACGTCACTCTCCACCCCATGTTGCCCAAATCGCACCAAATCAGCGCAGTTCGTTTGTGTTTAATTTGTGCTCGTTTGTGCCGTTAAAACAAACACTGTATCTATTTTGTTTCCGTAGATATAACCAAAATATTTTCGGAGGCTGTGACGTCACTCTCCACCCCAGTTTGCCTAAATCGCACAAAACTGGTGTCATTCGTTTGTGCTCGATTTTTTGCCGGTTTGTGCTGTTGAAATTAACGTCAAATACATTTCTCTTTCTTAGAAATAACAAAAACAATTCTGGGCAGCGACGTCGCTCTTCACCCCATGCCGTCCAAATCTCTCCGAATCCGTGCCATTTGTTTGTGCTTGGTTTGTGCTGGTTTGTGCCATTAAAAGAAACCCTATAACTATGACCACTTTTTTATATAACAAAAATAAACTTTTTACGAACAGTGACGTCACTCTCCACCCCATGCAATATTACATATAAACGAGGTAAAACTTTTTATTAATATTTTGCAATCAAAACCCTCTATGCACAAACGAACGGAGCAGTTGGCATGGACGGAGAGCTCCCTGAATTAGCATATATTTGTTATTCCTAGAGGAAATATGTTTAGTATTCTAATGGCAAAACTGCAGCACAAACGAATTAGAACGATTTAGACTTGCAGTATTAAAAAAAAAAAAAAAAATCGGTCTCACCATTTCAACTTAATGCTGCTTTGAAATTTAAGCTTAGTCAACTTTGAAATGAAGTTAGTAAAACTTGGACCTGACTAAACTTAAAATTTTAAGGCAATACCAGCACTATATAAAAATAAAAAAAAACTCTGCGGTTGTGCTAAATAGGGTGGAGAGTAATGTTTCTGTTATATTTAAGAAGATGTCATGGTTGTTTGTTTTAATTGCACAAATCGAGCACAAACGAACGGCCCCGGTTTGGAGGGATTTGGACAACATGGGGTGGAGAGTGACGTCACTGGCCCGTTTTGTATTTTCTATTTCTGAGGACGGGAAATAGATACAATGTAAATTTGACGGCACAAATCAAGCACAAGAGAATGGAACCTTTTTATACAATTTAGATTGCATGGGGTGGAGAGTGACTTCACTATTCATAAAAAGTTTAGGGTTTCTTTTAACGGCACAAACCGAGCACAAATGAATGGCACGGCATGGGGTGGAGAGTGACGTCACTGACCAGAATTGTTTTTGTTATTTCTAAGAAGGAGAAATATATTTGACGTTAATTTCAACAGCACAAACCGGCACAAATGGAGCACAAACGAACAACACCAGTTTTGTGCGATTTAGATTGCATGGGGTGGAGAGTGACGTCACTGTTTGTAAGAAGTTTATTTTTGTTATATATAAAAAAAGTGGTCATAGTTATAGGGTTTCTTTTAACGGCACATACCAGCACAAATGGAGAACAAATGAACGGCACCGGTTTGGAGAGATTTGGACGGCATGAGGTGGAGAGTGGCGTCACTTCCCAGAATTATTTTTTTTTATTTCTAAGAAGAAATATATTTGACGTTAATTTCAACAGCACAAACCGGCACAAATCGAGCACAAAAGAATGACACCAGTTTTGGCCGATTTAGACGAACTGTGGTGGAGAGTGAAGTCACAGCCTCCGAAAATATTTTGGTTATATCTGTGGAAGGAAAATAGATACAGTGTTTGTTTTAATGGCACAAATGAGCAAAAATCAAACACAAACGAACTGCGCTGATTTGGTGCAATTTGGGCAACATGGGGTGGAGAGTTGCGTCCCACGGTCAAAAAAAGAATGTTTAATAGCTCAAACACCAAACCAGCACAAATGAATGGCATAGTTTTGGTGATTATTTCTTTTTATGGGGTGCCAAATTCACGGAGGTGTATCAGTAACCATACTCTAACATTAGAAGAACATTGTGTGTTTCCTGTAGGGATGTCCCGATCAGGTTTTTTTGTCCTCGAGTCCGAGTCCGAGTCATTTGATTTTGAGTATCTGCTGATACCGAGTCCCGATCCGATACTTCTATAATACATAAAAAAAAGAATAAAGAAGAGCGAAAAAACTGATCCAGGATCTTCAATAAATTACATTTTGAAATATATTCAAATATAAAGCAGCTATTTTTAATAGGCTAGTAAAAATATTTCAAAATCTTACTGTTTTGCTGTACTTTGGATCAAATAAATGCAGGCTTGGTGAATAGAAGGAACTTCTTAAAAAAAAAAAAACCTTAACAAGCTTACTGTTCAAAAACTTCTGACTGGTAGTATAGGCAACTTTATTTTTTCTCTAATTTCTAGCTTTTATTTGGCTTAGAAATCTATAAATGCTGGACAATAACAAATAATAATGATTTTTTTATATACTACAAGCACTGTTTATCACATAATAATGCAGAATAGTTTCTATACTGTAATAAATACTATGTCAATCAGCACTGCATTGTTCATACTTTATCACCTGCTGGAGATGACTTGAAGAACAATTTATTGTCGTGATCGTATATTAATGTCTTCGTGTTTGCATAAGTTTCTGTTTTCCTGTGCGCACCACAGCATAGCTGGACGCTTTTGTCTATATGAGGAATATCCTGATATCAGCGCGAGAGCGCGCTCCGGCTTCGAGTATGTAGGAGACACACACTGCATGAGAGTTCAGCGCTCTGTGATGTTCATCTCGCTGTATCCTGAGTCCGAATGAAATATCAGGTCATGCGCAAGCTATCATGTCTCTTTGAGTTTGAATCTATATTTATTCACACCAGCTCTTGAAATCAAAGTGATGTCATGCCGCACGCGTTGCTGTTTCTGTGTGGAGTCAAAAGGGTCTAACTCTGTGCCACCGCATAACAAAAGATGTGTTAAAAATTAATGAGAATATATATATATCCGAGTCCTGATCGGGAGGTAACGTCCGATTCTGATCGAGTCTGAAACCACGCGATCGGGCCCGATTTCCGATCACGTGATCGGATCTGGACATCCCTAGTTTCCTGACTGTTGGATAGTCACTAGTTATACTGTGTACATTTGCCATTGATTATGGTCAGTTAATTGACAAACTGTTATGTTTCTTTCCACAGTACCTCAGGAGAAAAGCTTGATAATAAGTCCGCTCCTCTGGCTGGTACTCATGGAGGAGTGGGTCAGAACCTACTGCTGAGTCCTGCCAGTCTTCAGCTAGCTCAGCTTCAGGCCCAGCTCACCCTACACCGCCTCAAACTCGCCCAGACTACCAATACCGCTGCTGCAGCCACTGTCTTAAATCAGGTTCTTTCCAATGTGGCCATGTCCCAACCTCTCTTCAACCATCTTCGGGGTTCCAGCATAGCTCAGGCCCACAGTGGGGCATTTCCACCTACACCCATAGCCTTCCCACCACCAAGTGCTGGATTGGGACAACTGGTTGGTGGTGGCTTTGCCCCAAATCCCACTGGAATCAGGCCCATCAACTACAGTGGGGTGTCCAACCAGAAACCTAGTCAGCACAATGATTTTGGCAAAAAGCCTGGCACATATGCAACGGACACGGACCGTCGCTTGCATTTTGGATATTTGGGAGGAGCTTCAGTGGTCACTAGTAAAGCATGTGATGGAGGACAGTATGGTGGAGCCTCTAACCAACCCAGAAACAATGTCCACAGCAATTTTCAAAGAGACTTCTACTCCTCTGAAACACCAGTACAACAAACTGGTTTCATGGGAGGAAACAATGATCAGAATCTGGGATCAGCCTCTAAGGATCAATGGAAAGGTCCAATCAACTTGGGGAAGATGGATATAGGTACAGGAATAGGTTCTGGGGGTTGGGTACCACCTGGACCAGGGTTTGTGGGTCAAAGGGCAGAGTTGTACAACCCAGAGGAACCCACAGCAGATCCTAAGTTCAACTCGACATGTGGCCCAGGAGTTGGCCCACCCATTGGACAGCAAGGGGGAATTCAACAGCAGCCACAGGTTTCTCAGGGAGAGGAAGGGGTGACCTTGCAATTGCAACCCCACCAGTTCAATGACTATCATGGGACAATACCTTCACACCTACCCCATCAGTGCACCATTTGTGAGAAGAAGGTTTACAACCTGAAGGTGAGTAAATCTGGCTCGCTGGTTGAGATTAAAGGAAATTACCCAATCACACCAACCTCAAAGTTGAATTAGCATTTTGAACTACAAATGTAATGTGTTTTCAACTACTCCGAAGGTTGATTGCATCAGATACAGTTTAAGATTTCATTACAACCAGTTGTCCAGTTGAGATCAGACGACCCAATATGGGATAAAAACATTTTTTCCTTTTATTTAATTTTGATCCTCTGCAATCAGATAACAAAAGACAAATCTCAATACTAGGTGTGAATAAAATCAAATATCTGTAAGACAAACATCAAAGGAATTGCCACTTTTTTCCTACATTAGCCAAATTTATGCTAAGCTTTGAATGCTGCTTATGAACTGTGTATTTTATCCAAGTAAATTTATTCTGATTCCTCCATCATCCAGTATTGAGATCCAGTAAGTCTCGACTGCAGCAACTGTTTTTTTTCCAGTTATTTCTGCAAAACTGAGAGGATTTTAATGATTCTTGGCTAAAATGGGCTCATTGGTTACACTAGGGTGTGAATGCTTTTTGTGGCAGCTGGCATGTGTCGAGTGGAGGCAGGTTTAGAGGGGGCGTGGATGCAATTGTTCTGCAAGAGTTTTCCATAATCACATTAGTTCTCAACTATTGCTAGACTTTTCTCTGCTAAGAACTACTAGCTTTATAATTGGCCTGGGTTGTGGCTACTCTCATATAGAAAGATCATAGTGAAGTCTATCTGACAGGCGTATCGTGTGTGTGTGTGTGTGTGTATATGTTGTTTTCAGGACTGGGACCAGCATGTGAAGGGCAAGTTACATCTGCAGAACTGTTCACTCTACACCGAAAGGTGAGTACAAAGGAAAATACCATTTGTACGATGTTACGGCATTTATCAATTGATAATGGGGTGTATTTTTATGTGTCTTATGATGATGATAATCAGTCATAGGAGGCTACAGTCATAGTTGTTAACTTGGCATAGAAACAAGATATTTTTAAAGGGCTTGTTTGTATGTGGTCTATTTTGATCCTTGCTATGTTCCGTTCATCGCCTGTGATACTCTTGTTAAGCATTTTATGAGTACAGCCAATCTCTGTATTAAATGCAGAGTTATTTTATAAAGAGTCTTCTTCCATATAGAGAGGGTTATGACCTGAATTTGAGCTGTGTCATAAGATATAGTCAGACCAGATGCACTGGGATTTAGGTTCTAAATGCAGTGCTGTCCCTTCACAGCCCGACGCTCGGAGCAGTGCACTTTCCAGTGTCGTCTGAAGGATGTCTCAACATGGCATTGAGTAACACTATGGCATACACGTCGGCTGCCAGTCAAGGTAAGTCAAATCTCTTCATTTGTACTTCAGTGTAAGTATTGAAAATTCAGGAGACTGAAAGCTCTGTGACGTGATTTTAGAGGAATCTATATTTAGGGCTGTCAGTACAGTGGTGAGGGAGCGGAGAGTCTACAGACTGGCACACAGTGTGACGCCTGCTAACACCAGTTTTTGTGTTAAACTTTTAACCGGCCATTCTTTATTGAATGTGTTCCTTATTTTGATAAGGTCCATGAAATAACATGTTTCGTAAATTTTAGACCATCTATATACTAGTGCACTTGTTAAAGTTAACAAATTAGACATATAAAATGTATTGTATATCATCATTTACTCAGAGATGTAACCATATTTGTCAAGTATATTGACAAAACATGTCCCTCCTCTGATACCACCTGCCATTGGCTAGCATTAGCAAGACGCCAAACAGGGTTCAACTGTGTGTCTTTAGTTATGCTAATACGCTGACTTTTTAATTCGATTCGACCTAATTTTTTATCCTTTGGTTGCAAATTAAGTGACTACCTGTGGTTTTGCGGGGCAGTAACATTAACTAAATGCTATTGTCTAATTTAAAAAGGACTACAAGCCCTTCAGTATCCCCGGTCCCAACATCATGTTTTAATAGGAATGATCAACACAATACAGAACTACTTTAGTCGAACTATTTCATGGGGTCTAACCATGTAGTGTTTCCTCTGTTTGCTGATTAGAGGTATTCTACACAATTGTAGTCAACGTTTATTATATAAAAGCATATATTTGGAAACCTGAAGTGCCGTTTCCTGTTTTTACAGATGCTTCAACTGGAAGTGCTTCATATTTCCCTGCCACATCCATGAAGTCATTTCCTCTCGCAGCGGTGGGATTTACTTCGCACCAAGCAGGGGTAAAGGTTAGAATTGGGCAAAGACTCAAATAATATTTGATGTTAGTAAATATTTTAGTAGGTGTACAATTTAAAACAATTCACCTAGCTTTATTTGATGAGGTCTTTATTTGTGAATGTTGGTTGGCTTATCTCATAGCGTTATTCATTCCGCCTTTAGCTCACAGGGTTTGTAAAGAAGCCAAGAGCGTTGAGATACAGAGCGTGCTATATTTAGGTCACACTATTTCACTGACTGACAGATTACTTAGTGTTTATTAGCACAGTCTTACAGTTATTATTCAAAGCACAACTGAGCCATCTTCACTGCTAGAGCTCGTTGAGAATAGGTGGAAGCCAGCAGTATTGTACGGCTCAATCACTGATTACAATTAAAGAGTTGAGTTCAGTAGCATCAATATGGGATTGTTTCTATATAAAAAGTTGTGAATATATATTTTAACAGAGCAATTGTATTTTTACTGCTAAATTAATAGGTGTCGATTACACTCACTTCAGGGAGTTGTTGTGCTGTCGTGTTGTTTAATATAGTGGGAATTTATCAGGCCAGACAGATCTTGTCCCATGTGAAAACTAACACTAGTTTTTGTTGTCCAGGGACTTCATTTAGCTCTGAGATCAGGCTTCAAAATTAACATTTTGCCCGACCTGCCAGTGCTGAGTGAATAGAAAAAAAATCTACCACACATGATACAAAGCACAGTATCAAAGACAGAAATAGTTACTAATTTCATTTTTTGTTTTACATTGCATTACATTAACAATATATTTATTGACAAAAAAAGTAGAATTTTTTTTTTCTTGCGGATATCTAAATGTTCAACTAATGTTTCTTCAGTAAAGGGTTATTGGTTTGAATCTCTTACATCGGTGTGAGCCTGACTGTAGTTATTGTGCTGTATTATGTTGTAATTCCTAAAATAAATAAATATTACTTGGCCAAATTAAATAATTCCAGGTTATTTAAAGCCAATTTTTATTTTCCAAAATTATACTTATTAATATATTTTTAATGTAGTTTATTTATATATTTAAGTGTATAAATGTAAAATTCATTTTATTTTTTTGCATAATTTTGTCTTATTTAACAAAATAATAATATTAATAATGACTTGCATATGTAAGTTTAGTGTAGCCAATTAAAGCAGGCCCATGGATTCAAGGCTAAAGAACTACAACAAAGTCATCTTGTGGTCAAAGACTCTTAACTATGTGAGAAAAGACAGAGATTAACTGAGACTGAAACCAAGAGTTACCAAGAGAGAATCACTTGCGGATGGAAAATGTCATACGCCTTACAATCACAGTTTACAGTCATAAAAATAATAGTTATAATAATTATTTGGTCAATAATAATCATACTTTAAAAGTTTGGTGTCATATGATTTTTTTAAAGGTATAGTTTACCCCAATGCCTTGAACGCATCACTTGCCTTGCTGTCTATAGAGGGTCAGAAAGCTCTCGGATTTCATCAAAAGTATCTTAATTTGTGTTTCGAAGATGAACAAATGCTTTACGGTTTTGGAATGACATGAATTCAATGAATTGTTTCATTTTTAGAACCATCCCTTTAATATTTTTGAAGGAAGTCTCACATGCTCACCAAGACTAATATTTTAAAATAAATGTATTTATTAATGTACTATTTTGAAAAATTACAGCAATTGAAAATTACATTTTTATTTTATTATATTTTCAAATTTAATGTATTCCTGCATGGCAAAGCTGCTCAAGAAACCTTTCTTTTTATCAATGTTGAAAAAGCTGTGTTGTGAAATTTTGTGTAGAAATTTTTGTCAGGATCCTTGATAAAATGAACAAATCTTTTGTAATATTATTCTTTTTACAGTTACTTTCGATCATTTTAATGCTCCCTCGCTGAATACTTTTAAATGGTAGTATGACTAAATTGATACAAATTACAATTGATTATTATTTAAATTTTTCATTTCATCTCTCATGCTGGTTCTTTTTTTGTATGAACTGTAGTAATGTGAGTTGCGCTCAGACAGATGGCTGAGTGTGATTGATGGGTCCTCACATATGGACAGCGTGAAGCATTGTTTCGGATTAGATGCTCTGACCTTCCACAGACGTCTGCCACCTATAATTGCAACCATGTCCTGTGCAGGACGGTATTTTATACGGTTGCCAGCTTGTGGATTCAAAGACTCACACAAAGATTCTTTATGGTGGTCTTTTTAGCCAAGTTATTTATGATTTAGTCCACTGGAGAGGTGAAAGCATGGGCTAATGTTAGCTCCTATTAAACCCACCTGTTTCACAGCAGCTGTACACCGGGGGTGCTTTTAAAAATCTTTTAGTTTTCAGCTTATCGTGTAAAAGGATTGCACAGACTCTGGTTCAGAAATCAGTACACAGAGATTCAGGGTTTCAAAAGATCAAACTGTCTGGCCAAGTTATCAAGATATGTGCGATGTGTTCCAGGTTGCTTCAAAGGCTCTGAGGCTGGGAATTTAATTTCAGTTCACAGAATCGAAACCTGATCTTTGGGTATAAAGCCTCCCTGACAGGGGAAATGCCAGGAGATCTGTGAAATTCAGAAAGTGCATGCTATATATTTCAGATGAACCATGTAAAGGGCCCATTTAAAGCAGTTTAAACCCTCTCTAGATAAGCAAACAGATTTATCTGTAGTGTGAGATGGTGCCCGTCATCGCTAGATCTCCAAAGAGAATGCCATTCGTTCTCCTAATTTATGAAGTTCTCATGTAGATCTCTTCATTTTTTGCCAAATGTGACATCAAAAATCCAGCACTACATGCATTCTGTTACAGTCACATAAAGAGATGTGATCAAAGTACTATTACATTTTTATAAGAGAAACAAAGCTCTGTCACTGAGCTGGCAGACAATGACTGAAAAATATTTTTGCTCTTTGGAAAATTCTGTTTACATCATATACGTTACATATCGTAACACTAGTTCTATTTACTAGTTAATAAATATATAAAGATAATTAGAGTATGTTTCATAAGGAAATACTATTTGAGTTTTTCTACTTTTTATCAAATTTACTAACAATTTCTGATTGAAAATAGTTTCTACACAAATGTTTGTTCATTTTATATTTTTTATGCAAATTTTAGGACATTGCATTAATTGAAATGTATGCATTTTATCCAAAGAAACTTAAGCCCACATTCCTTGACTCTGCAACGCATCTAATTAAAAAAATATATATATATAAAAAAAAAAAGACATTACTGTCCCTTATTACACGGCTCTGTGGAATACTTACGAGGTATGTTATCCCTGGATTACAACCCTGTAAAAGCTAATAACACAGGCTCATCCGGGTAACAGCAGTCGGCGCTGTACTCTTATTAGAACAATTTTTTTCTTGGTGGAAGCTTTGCGTTTGATTATCCTATAAAATATTAAAACTTGATTCAAAACGGTGTACAATTGTTTAATTATGTCATCCTGGTATTGTGGACTCGCTTTCGTTTCATACAAACACAGCTGCTGCCATTTTGCTACAATTGTTTTGTACGCTGTAATGGATTATAAGAGAATTAACAAACTGGTAAGGTTTTAAAAACATATTAATTTTAATTATTTTATTGCCTTAATTATTTTGTGGTGAGATGTTGTGTAATGTGTGGTTTGCCTGCACTGTTTCCCTTAAATGTCCGTTTAGTTAAAAAAAACGGCTTGTAAACAAAATGTCAGTCATAGGTGTCCACTGCTTGTTAGTTTGCTAGAGAAATGAAGTCCAGAGAAGAGCATTTCGCAACATAGAGCATATACTCATTATATTTTGCTTTATCTTTTAGTGATGTCTTTATAATTTAATGTATGTTTAAATAAATACATTATGAAACAAGTTATCACAGCCACTCTGTAAATGAACATATTGCAACAACAAATTTTATAATTTAGAAATTAGCATCTCAGGAACCGCACTCCAGTGGTTTGAGTCTTACCTCTCAGATAGGTTCTTCAAGGTTTCTTGGAGAGGTGAGTGTACAGGACACAACATCTAACTACTGGGGTGCCTCAGGGCTCAGTTCTTGGACCACTTCTCTTCTCTGTCCGCATGGCATCATTGGGTTCTGTCATTCAGAAACATGGCTTTTCATACCACTGCTATGCTGATGACACTCAACTCTACCTCTCATTCCATCCTGATGATCCAACGGTTGCTATTCGCATCTCAGCTTGTCTAACAGACATTTCTTGCTGGATGAAGGACCATCACCTTCAACTCAACCTTGCCAAGACAGAACTGCTTGTGGTTCCAGCAAACTCATCGTTTCATCACAATTTCACCATCAAGTTAGGCACATCAACCATAACTCCTTCAAAAACAGTTAGAAGCCTTGGAGTTATGATTGATGATCAGCTGACAGCTGACTGTCCAGGCTTGGACTATTGCAATGCTCTCTTGGCAGGTCTTCCAGCCAGTTCTATCAAACCTTTACAATTAATCCAGAACGATTATTTTTTAATGAGCCAAAAAACATACATCACACCTCTGTTTATCAATTTGGACTGGCTACCAATAGCTACTTTAATAGCATAATAGCATAAATTTCAAGGCAATGATGTTTGCCTAAAAAAACCTTCACAGACTTTGCAATCCTTTACCTAAAATCATTACTTCAGACTTATGGGCCCTCTAAGCTTGAATTCTGCAATTGAATGTTGCTTTACTGTGCCATCCCAAAGAAGCACAAAATCCCTTTCTCAGACTTTTAAATTAAATGTTCCCTCCTGGTGGAATGACCTCCCCAACTCAATCCCAGCAGCAGAGTCCTTAACCGTCTTCAGGCATTGGCTAAAAACACATCTCTTCCATCTTTATTTGACCCTCTAACTCTAGCACTCTATATTCTAATTATATTCTTATATATATATATATATAAACTTTTTTAAAAGTCCCTTTTAGACTTGCACTCTATTAATTTACTAACTGCTTTTTTTCTTAAAAAAAAACACACTAGTTTTTCTAATCTTTTTGTATTCTGTTTGTTTACTTTTTATTTATTGTACAATTAACTAAAGCAAAAAAGGCCTCTAACACTAGCTTACTCTATTCTTTGTCTATTTGATCTGTTTTCTTTTTATTATGTAATAAAAAAAACTTGCTAAGCTGAGACGTGTTATAGCACTTGCTCTTTTGTTTATTTTGATTGCTTCCATTGTCCTCATTTGTAAGTCACTTTGGTAAAACGCGTCTGCTAAAAGACTAAATGTAAATGTAAATTTAAAAACTCCATTGTGCGTTTAAAAAAAAACGCACATTGGCATACTGTGCCGGCCAATCAGCAGCAGCCACAGCCCCTCAGGGTTTCACTGCACTGCCAGAGTTATGTTTCACCCAGCATTTCAATCTAATCACCTTCACTGCCAGAACATCCAGCCACTCAACAATCTTCGACTGCCTACAAAAATCTGAACGGACTCTGAAACACTGGTGTTAGATTTTACTAGTCCAGCACACAGAAGCCATTCACAGTTACATGTGTTTATGAAGGCAGACCTAATGTGACCTTTTTGGCACATTTGGCCAGAGGGAAAGTCTGGCAGGAAGCCATTCATAGAATTATCATGAGCTCAGCTCAGACTGTTATACTCAGTCAGTGGCCAGCTGCAAATAAACCCAGAAATCAACTGTTTCTAGATTAACATTGGTTTAAGGCTTTGAATTCGTAAGTGGTTTTTTGACACCGATTTGAGATCTGGTCTGAATCTGACAGTTGAATGGTTTATACGGATGACAGGATCGTCATGAGTTTCACTGCTTTCATTCTCACGATCGGCGCTTATGATAATTAATTGGTTCTCAAGCACTCTGTGGATCTCTGTGGTGCTTACACTATAATACTCCTCCTGGTGTGTAAATTGCAGTGTAAACACAGACCCTCGTCTCTGACCCTGCACTCATGTGGGATGAGCGCCTCTCACACTTGCTTCTGTCAATCAAATCCTGCCACCCCCATTTAAAAAAACTCCCTTTACACATCCTACCGCGCTGTAGCTTATATTACCATCATGAAAACTTCATTTGACATGCTTTTTAGAGTATTTTCTAAATACTCTAGAGTGTTATACATGCAGGTATAAAAAGGCAAAAATTGTATTTCCTGTAGAATAAAAAACTAAATTTACGTACATTTTTATCTCATATTGTGGTACAGGTAATATATGCTACCATAAGAAAGAAATGAAAACTTTTATTCAGTAAAAATGCATTATATATATATATATTTATTTATATATATATTTATTTATTTATTTATTTGAGCACCAGTAGGTGGCATTAGTGAGCACAGCAGGGGCCAGAATGGAGCTGAACACACATGAACTCAACTGCTATTCACAGATATCTCAAATTTTCACATATATTTCATTATATACTGTTGATGTTTTTCAAATGTTTTATAAGCAATATATAATAATCTACGTGTCCTCTCTCAGTTTGTTCAGCGTAAAGCCTGTCCCGGACGGGTCGTGCACATCTGTAACCTCCCGGAAGGCAGCTGCACGGAGAATGACGTCATTAACTTAGGGCTTCCCTTCGGCAAAGTGACCAACTACATCCTCATGCGCTCGACGCATCAGGTAAGAGATTTCAGCTCTGAAATGAAGATAGCAATGACATGTCGTAAATAAAATGCTAGCACTAGGCTGAGTACTGCAAGCACTTTATTTACTTTATCTTCGTACGTTTAAACCCAGACACCGATGATGTCTCCATCAGCCCGATTCGTTAATCAAATCTGACTTTTTGATTGGTCCTGTTAGTACAGACTGGATCAAATTCTAGGTTCAGTGCCAAGTTTGACATGTGCCTGAAATGCCTGGCATTGAATTGATCTTGTAACTGTCTCGAAGATTTATTACACAATTAAAAAGAATATCTGTTCGGATCACATCTGACACATTTTATGTTTCGTGCATGATTTAACGTTTTTATCTCCGGCGTTAGGCTTTTCTGGAAATGACATACGTGGAGGCGGCGCAGGCGATGGTGCAGTACTACCAGCTGCAGCCGGCTACCATCAACGGACACAAGCTACTGATCCGCATGTCCAAGAGATACCAGGAGCTGCAGCTGAAGGTATGAAGCTCATCTGGGCTCATCCTGATCATGGGATTAGAACAAAAACAGCTCAGTGTTTTCCTTTCTGATCCAGAAACCAGGTAAAGATGTTGATTCTATAATCCAAGACATCACTTCCCAGAGAGAGCGAGACGAGATGCAGGAGATTGACAGGTGAGACCAGGACACATTCATATTGAGATTTTTTGGGTCATTTTTTTCATTCTGGATCTACTGATTTATTTTACGATACAAAAAAATGCAAATTCATATTAATAATGAAATGATTAAATCTCTTCCATCATCAAATAATGATTTGAACTTCTAGTTAGTTTAAAATCAAGATTCAAAAGTAAAAATGAAAAATGGGTTTTGGTCTGAAATGTCAGGGTGATTCGAGTAGATTGTTATAATTTTTACTAAATTATTATTATTGTTATCATTTATAATTGTATATATATATATATTTTATATGTGCTGGAAATCTAAGTCATGTGGTGTGACCAACATGCAGAAGGGAAAAACATTAAAAAGGAAATTAGATCATGGAAATGTCCCTGGAAGATCTTAATGACAGAATTATTGATAATGTAGAATTATTAACTAATTTTCTATTTTAGGTATAATATGGATAAATTAGCCAAAATTGCTTAAATACTTAAATATAGTAGATATAGAATACATAGATGTAGAATTGTATTCATTTTTAAATTGAATATGCAAAAAATAAAATTAACACATTTAAATTTTTTTCATTATATAATATTTATAATATTTATAATATTTAAGAGTTTAATATCAGATCATTTGAGTTCAGTTTGTAAAATCACGTGAAGCATCTTCTCAAAAAACGTAATATTTATCAATTAAAAATGTAAAATATTTTTACAGTATATGTAATAAAAAATCATTTTCAAAATATATATTTAGAAACATTTTAGAATCATGATTAAGATGTGTACAATCACATATTTTATATATATGGTCTCAAATTTAATGATGTCCTGTGGTGCAAACATCACATATATACGTATATATATATATATATATATATATATATCATCATTTATGTGATGGTTGCACCACATGACATCATTAAATTTGAACTGTTCTTAAAAAATTGGTATAAAGGTTCTAAATAAACCGATCAAAGAGCACAATTCTATAAACTTTGCCACGTGTTTTAAATGTAGTTTTTGTACATATTTGTCCTTTTCTTTATCATTGTCTCAACCCTGCTGCTGTGTTGTGCAGGTATTTGCCGGAGCGTGCCAGATCACGCAGTCCAGTCAGTCGTTCTCTGAGTCCGCGCTCACACAGTCCCAGCTTCACTTCCTGTAGCTCCGCCCACAGTCCATCGGGGCCGTCCTGTCGGCCAGACTGGAGCAATGGCATGGGGCCCCGCCGGACCTCTTGGGACTGGACATCCCATTCCCGATGCGACGAGGACCCCCGCGAAAGAGACGGCTGGAGGAACGAGGAGGAAGAGAAGCCTAATGGATGGCTGTATGAGCGCAGGAAACCCTACCTTAAAACCGGGGACCGGATCAGCCCACGTATGGGCCCCGGGGACGAGCGAGGCAGGGACTGGTACCCCCGCGGAAGCCCTCTGGGTTCATCCTTCTCCTCCTATCACTCCACAGACGACTTTTACAAGAAAGACTCGCTGTACAAGACTGATAAACAGAACAGGCCACAACATCAGAGACATGAGGGGAAAACAAAGAGAAGGGAAGGCGGAGACTACCACAGACCCAGACGCTCAGAGTCAGACGTGACGGACGACACACACTCCAACCGGACAGCTGAAGACAGAGGACGCAGCAAGAGGCCAAGCCGGAGACAAGATAAAGAGGAGAAGGAGTCCGAAAATCAGGCATGTCCTGTTTCAGTTCATTTGAAAAATAACTGTAATACTGTTTCAACTGAGTCGCAAGTTTTGAAATTATACACCGAATGTTAAGAATATGAAACATCTAAATGTAAAATATACGACCATTCAGTTCATTTATTTTATAAAATATCTTTAAATTATTTTAGTTTAATATTATATATTATTTAAAATATATAAACTTTCAAAAAATGTAAATATTTAAATATATAATATTATATTACATTACATCCAGATGTGCTTTATAGACAATATTTTAAAAGCACAGTTTTTCGTTTGTTTGCTTGTTTGTTTTTGGTATTATAGAAGGAAGAACACAGAGTCAAAGAAAGATCAACATCTCCTCATAACAGCAAACCTGTAAAGTCTTCAAAGTGTGACAAAGATGGTGACAGTGAGGTAAACATGTTAATTCATTCATCTACCAATCTGCGTTATGACATTTAGAAAATATATAGTAAAAACACTAATGTTGTGAAATATTACAACTTACAATAACTAATTCCTAAATGTATTCCTGTGAAGCAACGCTGAATTTTCAGCATCATTACTCCAGTCTTCAGCATCACGTGAAATCATTCTTATAAGTTGATTTGATGCTCAAGAAACCTTTCTGATTATCAGTGTTTGAAACAGTTGTGCTGCTTCATTTATTTGTGGATACCTTGTTCATTTTTTTCAGGGTTCTTGTAACATATGTGACCATGAACCACAAAACTAGTCAAAAGGGTATTTTTCTGATGTACAATATTGGACAATATTTGTCTGAGATACAACTATTTGAAAATCTGGAATCTGAGGGTGCAAAAAAAATCTAAATACTGAGAAAATCGCCTTTAAAGTTGTCCAAATGAAGTTCTTAGCAAAGCATATTACATTAAAAAATTGAGTTTTGATATATTTACATCAGGAAATTTACAAATTATCTTCATAGAAAATAATCTTTACTTAATATCCCAATGATTTTTGGCATAAAAGAAAAATCAATAATTATGACCCATACAGTGTTTTTTGGGGGGGGGGGGGGGGGGTGGTATTGCTATATCTATACCCCAGCAACTTAAGACTGGTTTTGTGCTCCAGGGTCACATATTATATATGTCTTTACTGTCACTTTTGATCAATTAAATCTATCTTCTCAATCCAAACTTCTCATGTTTCCTGGTTTTTAGGGACCGGAAAGTGTAGATGATGGAGAGGAGGAGAGCTGGTATCCTAAAAGCATGGAGGAACTGGTCACCGTTGATGAAGTTGGTGGAGAGGACGACTCTATAGTTGAACCTGATCTACCTGATCTTCAAGAGGAGGACCAGAGAGTCGAGCCCAGTCAGTCGACCACAGACAGCCCTAAACCAAATGCAAAGACCCCAGCAGAAGGCGAAGAGACCACGGTGGACGCTCCTTCCCTTCCACTCCTGGATCTGGTCCCAGAAGAAAGCTCTGGAGGTGCTCAGTCCAGCCCTGGAGAGAGACCAGCTGCCCCAGAGCAACCGGTCTGTCAACTCAGCTGCATCCCATCCCAGGAGTTCAAGAGCGCTTTGGAGGAGGCCTGCTCCGCCACTCATCTAGACACACACATCAACACCACCACAACAGCCGACCCCCTAAACAACAGCAGCTCATGTGAAAGTGGGAAAGTGAAGGACTTGAGTAATGATGAGAGAAAAACAGCAGAGATGGACCACAAGGAGCCATGTCTCAAACAGGAGAGTCAGAAGAAAGGTATTCACAACTGACTTTAGTTTGTTAGTGAATGTCTATAAAGACCCAGTCCCAGCTAATGAAAATATGTTGATAATGTTTCCATTTCAAGTTATAAAAATGTAATTTTTGAATGTTCTCTGAACATTTCAAACTTCCAAAACGTCCACATTCTATTTGTTCATTTTGCAAACATTATGGGAACGTTACTTTTGAATGTTTCTTGAACATTCTAAAACGGCAACATTTAAAAAAAAACATCGGATGCATGTCCAACTAAAAGGTTTCAGGAAAAAAAGATTTTTCCTGAATGATGTATAAATAATGTTTTTGAGCTAACGTTTTAAGAACATTATTAAAGACCAGGCCCGTTTTTACACAACATCTTAAAGCTAGCACATAACTCACAGATTTAAGAGAAAACCTTAAAAATAATGGCCGTGTCAGTCCTAAGTTTAGGACTCCTACATTTTTGTTCTAAGAGTATTTCACAAAGCGTTTTAGCGCTAAAATTAGTAACTTAGACTAAATCTGAACTATCCTAAAATGGCTGTTGCCAGCAATCTGCCTCGGAATGTAAACATTTTAGAAACATCTGACGATAATGAGCTTTTAAAGAGGTATCGGCTTTGGTTTGGAAGTTATCCCGACTTTACATTTTTAATTATATCCTTAATATATCCTTAATGTTCTCGCGTCCAGTTTGGTTTTCTTTCATGTTTGCATGTCTTACTAACAGCCATGATTATTCTACTCTGCTAATCAAAAGGCTGTTTATATGCATATTACCAACATTTTATTAGTCGCAGAATTATATTATATTATATTAGTATTGCCTTATTATAGACATGAAAAATATATCTATAGAGAGTGAAACTTTTAAATGAACCAATTCAAACAGAAAACAAATATTTTCAGATTATGTAATCCTTGTCGATCCTCCCTTTACACAAAATACGAAAGCTGCGTTCTATGAATAAATCTCTGACAGAGACTATTAGCCAATCACTGTGTGCATAGATAATAAGTATGCTGACATCATCCATTGCAATGAGGTCAACCCCGCCCTCACTCTTAGCTTATGACCTCTTTCTATTCCTTATTAAAAGTTTGTCTCAGCATCTTTGTGAATAGGTTTTAAGAGAAAACCCTTAGCCAAAAACTTGATAATTAGGAGAACTCTTAGTGCTAAGATCAAATGTTTTGTGAATATGGGCCCAGGTAACTTTGATGCTGGAAAAAGTCCTAACTTTGACACAACCTTACCAGAGCGATAGGCAGTGTTCTAAACATTGCATTTTAGCTGGGGAGTTTGGGAGTGTTACTTCTTCATTCTAATACCATTGTAGTTCTCAGTTCCTCATAGAGGTCTAAAAAAGTCACTTACCATTGATTGGCGAATTTTTGCATGTGAAATCCTGTCATTTCAATAGGAATCCACATTGGGAATTATATTGTGAGGGTGAAGGATTTCCCCATGCAGATTTATAATCAGAATTGGTCACATAAATTCCCCACTTATACCAACAGAAAGATGAACTTGGTTTATGAGTGACTTTTGTGTGAGATGTGCATCATACATACATGCTTCACTGACAATAGACGTTAGATTGACAATAGACCAAAAGCGGTTCAGTTTGAGTTGACTGAGCAAGTTTTCTTTTTATTTAATTGCTTAAACAATTATAAACAAAATGGCAACATGTATGTATGTACAGTATGTATGCACGGTTTAATATAAAGGGCTGAAAGCCAATAACACAGAGTACCTTTTTTTATTTAAAATTGTGGTGTAGTGGAATGGGAAAAAACCTGCCATAAAGTTTAGAGACATGTTTTTTTTAAAAGTTGAACTTACATTAATTTTGCATGGCTTTCTATACCTGCATCTCTCTTGTGTTAGACGCAAGTACAATGGTGATGCATGTCCAGCTAGAAAATGCCCAAAAATATGCGTTATGTATGAATGGCTTGGTTTCAGTTTTGACGTTAACAAGATCTTCGCATTGATAAACCTGCCTTTTCGCAATCCTAAAATTTGAAGGTAAAAACGTTGGATTGTGGATTTTAATCTTAAATTCGCGAAATATTCTAAATGCTAATACTTATTTGACAGCTCTAGGTCTCGCTGTTAATTTTTCCATGCAAAAAAAACAGTGTACTCAAACGTAATTAAAAAATTAGCCAACACCACCTAACAAGATGAAACCGCATTTTTTGCATTTACAATTTTTTATTTTTTGCATTTGCAACAATTTTTAGATGCAGCCCTACTAATATTTTTCAATGAGCCAAGCAGGAATGTAACTTACCTTGATTAAACTTTGACTTGAAAAGCTTTGACATTTTTATAATAATCTTTTTTTTGTATGTGTGTTTTGAGACTTTAGCCTGACCCATTAAAAAAGTAAAAGTTTTTGAGAATAATTTGCCTATGAATCAGACTGTTTGCGCTATGTTTATTTTTTTGCATGCCGGAAACAATGGTGTGCATTTAAAAGTGTCCTAAAAAATTAACTAATGCCACCTCACAAGATGATATCTGAATAAATTTGCACAGTCCTGCTAATATTTGTTTTAATGTGCCAAGCAAAAATGTACTAAAACTTGATTAAATTTGCAAAGCTTTTGTGGAAAAGATTTGACATTTTGTTAATTATGTTTTTGTGTGTGTGTGTGTGTGTGTGTTTTGTGACACAAAGATAGGTAGATAATGTCAGAATTTTTAGGTTAAAGCAAATGATCTGCGGAAGCTTAATTGAACTAATGTTTTCAAGGTAAAAAACTATTTTGACAGTATTTTTTCTACTTGCCTCAAAAACCTTACTCAAATCAGTGATACACAACAAAGACTAAAGCATTTAATTACACCTATTTCATCTATTCCAGATATTCCTGACTCATTACCGGCATCTTCACCTCAGGCAACAGACATTTTTGCTGCGTCACCCTCTCAGGAGCAGGAGAAAGGCATCAGTGAACACAGCATACCGTTAGGTACGTCCACCAGAAGTCAAAAGGGTCAAACCAAATGCCACAAGTGCTATTTGGTCAGGAAGAAGAAAGCATGAGCAATAGTAATAGTGACGCTTTGCAGCAAGAGCAGCACTAATGAACGGCTCTGGCTGTGATGTGGGCTCTCAGTGGGTGACTGAAGCCTTTAAGGCCAGCTGATGTCAGTGGAGCATTTGTCATCCTGCTGAGTGAGGTGTGAATTGCACCCTCGAGGCCCAAGCTCGTGTACTCATTACCACACAGCTAACGCACTAGATTCCCTCACAGAAGAGCTGACTTTACACCCCTGCACACACTCACAGAGCCGTATATGTGAAATGTGCCTCAGAAAGAAGTGTGGGTATATGGTGTCGTTCTGATTTCCGGCTTGTTTTGTTGTTTTTGGCAGGTGTGGAGTTCATCGTGCCAAGGACGGGGTTTTATTGCAACCTGTGTGGTTTGTTTTACACCAGCGAACAAACAGCCAAGACGTCACACTGTCGCAGTACAATTCACTACAGGAACCTACAGGTTATAAATATGAACACACACTCTTCCTTTCTCTTTTCACACAAATATGAAAGGTTCTCTTTTGCTTAACCTCTTCTGTGCAAAGTTATATGACAACCGATGACAACACAACAACAACATAAACCCAAAAGCGACTGATTGATGATGCAAAGAGTTCTAGTAATATGCACGTTTTAACATAAGAATTTATAAAAATGATATTATAGGTTTAAAATTTCTGATTTTTATATTATACTTGTGTGTGATAAATAGACTGGACTGATTTTTCGTCAATGGCAAAAACGCTTTTGTTTGCATGCTACATCCACACCCATAGGTGTCAGTATGAAGTCCAAAACTACTTGTGTAACATGCCAGTGAAACATAAAACTTTTTAGCGCACCTATACATAACCTGTGTGATACCATTGGACCATTTTTTTCAAACAAACTTTGTTAGGTGTGGCATGTAAGATCTATCCCAAGTATTCTTAAGAAAGAAGATGATTCATTATGGTATCAAATGTTGGTTGGTGTCAGAGTGAACAGAATTACGACCCATTTATGAAACTTTTTACTACCTCGGACATCATTTGCTAGTGGGAACACAATTAGTGAATTGTTTCTTAAAACCTCTTCCAAAACAAACTGATACACTAAAATAAATCAGACTTTCTAGCAGTAGATATGGGATCAGCTATATTACTGACTAGCTAACTACAATGATGCTATTTAAGGGACTCAAATTGGTAAATTGTTTCTTAAAATATCTGCAAACAACGAACTGATTCACTAAAATAAATCAAACTTTCAAGAAGTATAGATGAGATAAGATACACTATACTAATTAGCTAACTACAAGGAAGGTACTTAAGTGACATGATCAGTGAATCAGTAAATTGTTTCTTAAAATTTCTTCCCAAACAAAGCAGTACATATAAGATTAGCTACATCACTGGCTAGCTAACTGCACTGAAGCTACTTAAGGGACTTGAATCAGTAAATTGTTTCTTAAAATCTCTTCCCAAACAAAGCAGTACATATAAGATTAGCTACATCACTGGCTAGCTAACTGCACTGAAGCTACTTAAGGGACTTGAATCAGTAAATTGTTTCTTAAAATCTCTTCCCAAACAAAGCAGTACATATAAGATTAGCTACATCACTGGCTAGCTAACTGCACTGAAGCTACTTAAGGGACTTGAATCAGTGAATTGTTTCTTAAAATCTCTTCCTAAGTGAACTGATTCACTAAAATGAATCAGACTTTCCAACAGCCCATCTGAAATTAGCTAAACTTACAGATTAGCTAACTACATATAAGCTAGTTAAATGATTTAAATTAGTGAACTGTTTCCTAAAATCTCTTCCAAAATAAAATAAACTTCAATGAATCAGACTTTTCAGTAGAACATATGATATTGTAAACATTAATGACTAGCTAACTACATTAAAACTACTAAAGTGACTCGAATCAGTGAATTGTTTCTTAAAATCATTTCTTAAATTAACTTATACGCTAAAATGAATCACATATTCAAGTGGTACATAATATTAGTTACATTCCTGACTACCCAACTACATGAAAGCTACTTAGCTACTCATGGAAGATTCGAATCAGTGAATTATTTCTTAATCTCTTCCCAAATTAACTTAGACTTCCCAGCGGTTCAAATGAGGGGACCACTTAGCAGAGTGTATTTGACTATTGCATCAGCTTGCTTGTCAGTAAAGTTGTACATGAAAAGTGAAATTCAACTATGTGAATTTGGCCACGCTACACTGCTACTTGTTGGAAATAGTAGCTTGTTACTGAAAAGGCTACAATTATTTAGTTACTCCTCACCACTGCAGTGACTGCAATGTTAGATGACTGATCTAAGACGCCCGGTCCTCAGGGTGGGATATAGTTTCTCATTATAGCCCTTCAGAAAAGCACACATACAGACAGACGAACACACTTTCCAACACAACATGGTTGAGGCGGCACGGAGCCGGACGTTCCCCGTCATCACAGTCAGACCACAACCAGTTGTCATATCTCTCAGACTAGACCAAAGAGCGTCACCTCATTCTTCACTTCTCCGCCTTGAGGCCCGCCAGCTGTGTTGAGTTTACAAGAACTACAGTGAGAAGCTGACAGCTGAATTTAACACCAGAAGAGCAAGACAGGTGAAACCGAGACAGATAGAGAGACTGTAAACACTACAGGAAACACCTGCTTTCCTCCCACATTTTGACCTTCTTCTGTTTCAGCTCTCCTTGTTCCACTGGTAAACATATATGCTCTTTGGAGAGATACATAAAAAGCCAGCTATGAAATTAGCCTTGGTCAGACTAAGTTGTCAGCCATTTTATCCACTAGTAGACATTGTCACGGGAAAATTATTAAACAAATGGCTTTGAAAAGTATGTTTATGATGGAGTTAAGTCTCTAAGCCAAAAGAGACGAGAAACACGCCATATCCAAATGTAGCATGGACTTACTTGAGTATAGCCGTCATAACAGAGGGTGCCAAGTCAGCCATTTTAGTCAGAGAAACCAAACTGTTGCTCTTCAAGGCTTCATGGCTGCTCCTATGCCTGTAATTTAGAAGTAAACTGTTATTCGTGTAATTTAACGGAAGATTGTTTGTTTTTATAGAAGTATCTGTCGCAGCTGGCAGAGGAAAGTCTCTTGAACTTCCACACGGAGTCGCCAAACACTGAATGAAGCTCACGTGAGACTATCAGGACTGCACCACTGCTGGGATTATGCTGAGAGACACAAAACAAGGACGAAAGAGGATGGGACACAAGGAGAACCAGAGCAATTGGATCCTCTGTGTGCTCTTCATAGCAATATAAACTGTACTAAAGTTTTCAAGAGTTAAAAATACCAGCTTATTAAATGTCAGATACTTTAAAAGAGTAGTTCACTGAAAAATGTAAGTTCCAAACACATATTACTTTTTGTTCTGTGAAATATATATATCTTTTTTTTACAGTGGAATTCAAGCATTTTGTGGTTACGAAATTTACAAAGCACCATAAAAGTATCATAAAAGCAGTCCATGCAACATGTGCACTATATTGATTTAGTTTCATCATTGGCATGATTCAGCTAAAATAAGGGAAATAATCAGGGTTATTGTCACAAACTAAAACCATGAATATGTTACTTTTAACAAATGTTAACTGAAAAAAAAAAAAAAAAAAAATATATATATATATATATATATATATATATATATATATATATAGTATGTCCTGTCCTTATTTGTTGGACAAAACGCAGTGTGTGTGTCCTCGTAGTCCAGCATGGAGTTTTTATTACACTGTGAAAACCTTGTCTCAGAATGTGAAATGCACTGGTAAGTGTTGTGTTTACAGCATCTGCATCTGCCTCATTCATACTCTAAAGCTTGCATATATGTTGAATTTTCTCTGTGGTGGACAAATATAAACTTCACCTCAGAAGTGCCTAATTTACACTTCTATTTTCATTTAAAGAGATGTGAAATTATCCTCAGGCTAATACTTGTGAATACTCTGTTGATGCTCTTTGAATTATTAGATATTGTCATTCATCAGGTCTTCAATCTGTTTCATGCTTGAAATAGACACTTTTTCAAAGTGCCTTATAATGTATTAAAAGCCCCAAATCCTTTCAAATCAGTTGAACACAATGTAAAGTTGCTTCTGTATAATGTCTGCCGTTCTGTTTTGCTTTTGATTTTCATCATTGCTGTACACAATGCTCAGACTTTAGGGATACTTGAACTGGACCATGTTTATTTCTATCTAATATCCAATTTATATAAAGCTGAGTGAGTGTTGTAGTGCTAGTATATTATTGGAATGGACTTTTTCTCCTGCTGTTTTATATTCTGTTAATAATAGCACTCAATTCAATTTTATGGAAGACAAATATGTATAAATCGTTTGGGTTGCATTGATGCAAACATTAAATAAACATTTTGGAAAATAATGTTGCTTGATGTTTATATGAAACGAACGACTAAAGAAAGAGTCCCATTATGGCCATGAATGACATGTCTGGGCCTGTACGTTACGAAATACCGTCGCAACTTTTTTTAACCATCATCTTTTTTTATTAAATGGGTCAGATGAATAATATGGCAAGAGAAAGGGACTTCATCCTCACCCATGCGCAATCTGTTACATAATGACTAGTGATGTGTCGTTCGTGAATGAATCGTTCTTTTTGAACGAATCTTTTAGGTGAACGAATCGTTCTCGTTCACGCAATCCACTGACTCATATTTGTCGTTCAGTGAAGTTCCTCCCTCCACAGCAGCGCGGCGCTATAAAGCAGCGCATGCGCAGCTCGGTGAACCGGGTAACAACCATTTCATCCTGTCAAAGAATTACTCAACCTCGTATGGCAAGCCGAATTAACTTTTATTCATTCGCAGGATATGTATTCTTGATATCAACAATTCAGTTTTCACTAGTCAAAATGTTCATTCTTGATATCAGGAATTGTATTTTCACTAGTTAATTGTCACCATAGGCTTCCATTCAAATTTAATTGTTGATATCAAGAATTACTTTCTTACTAGTTGAAATTCCAATTTCACATTTCAGAAATACAATTCTTACTAGTAAAGACATTTATTTTTGATATCAGTAATCACACGGTTACTAGTACAGACGTCTATTCTTGATATCAACAATTTAATTGTTAGAATTACTGAAAATAGAATAGAAAATAGAATTACTGATATCTTAAATAACATTTTAACTAGTAAAAATACTTTTACAGATATGTAGAAATGCCATTTTTACATGTAAGAATAGCTATGGTAATGAGATCATGAGATTGAATGAGATTTTCCGACACGCCTCCTTTTTCAGCATTGGCCAAAGATGGCAGAAGAACATCCATGGGCAGAAACGGCTCCTCCTTTATTTATTTGTTTTGTCAGTGAAACTTGAAAATTATATTATGGCTGGAGTCATTTTTAAAAAAAATTGTAATTGTAAAAAAAATTATTTTATTGGCCACCAAGTCCTTCGGATAATTAAAGGAAAATTGAACAAGGCATTAATTTAGTTTACAAAATAACTTCATGTCGCTTTTTCAGGTGTTTATTTTTGGTTTTATTACACTTTCTTCTAATACATCAAATAAAATGTAAAAATACATGAATGAGTGGTGTCCTAATAGGAGTTATTTTTATATAACATGTTGTCTGGTTCTTAAAGCATCGGTGGACAAGATGGATGGTTAATAAATTTACACTGTTATACAAACTGTATACTCAATACTTCACAAGTAGCTAAGAGTCACTTCTTCAGTGTTATCATACGAAATGGTATAACAAAATTGACAAAGATGTTAGGAGTGTACTCACAGTCGGCCCATTCAAGAGCCATTACAAACAATGATTTATTCCCCTATGATTACAGAAAGATAAGTTTTTCGATTATTATTATTATAATAAATTTTTTATGTTCCACTATCTGTTCAGGAAACCCAGTGACACATTAAAGTGGCAGTAATGCACAGACCCGATTAAACACGCTACAATTTACAATGACGGTGAGAAAAAAAGAACATGTTTTATTGAAAGAATCGTCCTGAATAATTAATATATGACAAACAACTGAAAACGATAATAAATACAAAAACAACTGTATAAATAAAAGCGGAAAAAGATTAGAAACATGCACATCAGCACCACACTCTATTTAGCATAACACCGCTTGGCTATTGGCTGAACTAGAATGTCGTAACGTATTCCTAATACACAGATTCCACATATTCCACATAGCCATATCTCTCTAAATTGCTTTCGTTATATACTCGAAAAAGTGTCTTAAATAAGTCTTAAGTAATATAACGTCATAAGTCTGGTTGCTATTTTTAATCGATGTATTTCTAATGTATGCAATGCACACTGATGCTATTTAATTTGAAATTAAATGGCATCCAAAGGGTATTTTTCCGGAGCTCCTACAACTAGCCTTAACCTTACACAATATCCGCGTTATTTTTCACTTTTCCATAATTTCGTTGAGTTTTATTGAAAATACATGCCTTTCCGATGTGATACGGGACGTGAAAAGAATAAAGAAAGAGCTCGGCAAAAGGCGGAATCGAAACCAGGTCCGTCGGGGTCCATTAATAACCGATTAACGATCTACCATCTGCACCACAGAAATCAATAATCAACTGAAGTTTTTTAGCAGTGTTGACAAACACTATTACACGTTAGTAGGCGGAGTTCAATAGTCTCTGTCAAAATAAAAACAAAATAATTATTAAAAATATCCTACAGGAGCGTTTTATTTTCGTAAGAGGGCAATCGAATGTGCCTATTCTCTTTTGGGCTCTGTATCTTGTCGTTTATCCGCCATAAACATTCATAAAGGGTTGCACTCGTCATTAAATTGTGCACACCCTTACGAAAAATAACCATGGTTTTATTATAGTAAAACTGTAGTAAACCATGGTTTTTGGCGTGTTGACTACCATTTGTATAACCACAGATTTACTACAAATACCATGGTTAAACCATGGTTAATATAGCAAAACCATGGTTAATTTGTGGTTACCATGGTTTAACTATAGTAACCATGGTTTTTTGGTTTTATTTGTAGTAAAACCATGGTTAATTTTCGTAATTTTTGAAAATTTAATTTTAACATGTTACAATTAAGTTAAAGATATCAAGAATGTATATATGTATTACTAGTTGTCATTTCATTTTTGATATGATAAACGCATTTCTGCATTTCTGATGACATGATTTTTGATATCAAGAATACGTGATATTATGGAAAGCCGTGTTAACATTTAAAACGCTTGACTGGATGTGTGTTGCAGATATCTGTTTTTGAGTTTTGCCTCGTCAGAAAGAACATTTCAGATATCCGCAACTACATTCTTCCTAGGACAAATGACATCACTTTTACCATTCATTTGTATGGGGTTTTATCGCAAGCTGTTTTAGCATTTAAAACCTTTTTTTGACTATCCATAAATATAATTTTGGATAGTCACAATTGTAATTCGGATAGTCATAATTATAATTCGACTAGTCACAATGATAATTAGAGATATCTGCAATTATAATTGCACTAGTAAGAAATCGGATTAGAGATATCTCTAAATACTTTATGACTAGTCAAAACTCCTTTTAAGATATCTTTAATTACTTTATAGATATCTTCAATAGATGCGTCATACATCCACAAATGTAATTAGAGATATCTCTAATTAAATTTCGACTAGTAACAATTATAGTTTGAGATATCTGAATTGCAATTCCTCCTAGTCGAATTGCTGTTGTGTGACATCAGAATAAATTTACTCAGCTCCTCCCTGCCTACTCTACTAACTGCTAACAACATAATAAAAGTCTGCTTTTGTTGTCATGGAGAGAAAAGCTACTGGATGAAGTGCTTCATGGATTATTGAATATATCTGGATGCAGCCTTGTGTGGTAAAAGGTCTCCAGCGTTTTAATATAATCATGTTGAAAAATAGACCAAATGCAGTGTAATGTTCAAAAAAAGGCAGAAAATCACAAACTGCTCGTCTGAATTTATCCATTATATATTTAGACAATGAAAAACAATGTTTTTTATTTTTATTTTTTTAAAGAAAGGTAGGCCTAATTTGCAGATTTTCTTACCATTCATTCTGACTTTTTTTAATCAGGATTGTGATATATAGACGATAAGAGATATACATTTTATAACTGTGAGATAAAAAGTAGCTTTTTTCTTTATTAATTAATTTCTTTATTTAGTGGTGGAAACGAGCTTTCATAAATATCCTACAAGGTGGGAGTATTGTATTGTATTATAGCAAGAGATCCATGATGACGATATTCTGCTGTCTTCAGTGATGAGCGCCAATGTATTCTTTTAGGCAGCGGCTATTTGCACTAGGTGTAAATTGCATATTTTCTTAGCGATAGATGATATTTACACTAAGTGCAAAGAACTGTAGATTATATTTACACTGTTAAAATAGCAAGATTTTCTGCTATTTATACTACTTGTCAAGTGTTTGCAAGCTGCACGGGTCCCCCACTTGACAAGGGTTCTTTACTTCTGAATTGAACACTGGGTTCCACTCAAGAATGAGACTTAAGTTGCCTTTTCTCAATTTATTGTATGTTCCAGCAGGTGAAAAACCTTTAAAACCACACACAAAGCAGTGTATTAATTCTTAATACAGTTTTAATTCTGTAAGCGTTAGCATAACACTATTTCTTTTTACTAATACTATTCTACACCATAGCAAATACGTTTTAAAGAATTAGCTTTTAATCACTGGATTTGCATTTCATTAGAAGGGAATTTAACCATTTTTACCATAATAAATATTCCAACAAGTGAATTGATTATACATTTCTAGACAGTGAATTTCAGACAGACCATTAATTTTAGCAAATTGAACATGTGAATAATTTCCTGACAATATACTTTAAAATAACTGTTCACTGCTAGGCATTTGGGCTCAACAATTCAAACACTAACCTAATCACAGATACCAAAATAACAATAATAAATACCTAAGTCCATAACATGCACATCCACACAAAGCCACCACACGCAAATGTAAAAATTTAGATTTACCGGCAGTCTCTTCAGAATCAAACGATCCCGTGCAGTTTAAAATCAAATCTTTGACCCAACGTTCCCACTGCGTCCACGCTGCTCACAGTGTACACAATGAAAAGAGCAGCGCGAGCACCATTTCAAACCCAAGGTGCACGTCACGCTGATTGAAACAAACTTCACCTGCCGTTCATTTCCGTGTAACGAGAGGCGTGGCAACGGGCGGATTGCCGCAACACCTCCCACTCGAGCATTCCTGCAACCACGGAAAGGTCGCCGAACTTCAAGGCAATCCTGGTCAGGGGGGCTGCTCCTCAACAGGAAGGAGAACAACAAGGCGCCTAATGTCCCTCCGCAGCACAGTGCTATTGGAGCTTCCCTTCTTGTCACCGGATGCTAAGTTCAGAGCCACAGACTTTGGACATTGAACCGGAACACAGTTGCCCGGAGCGACTAGGACGTCGACATCCCTTACAACACCCTTGGAGTCTGGAGCAACAGCGACAACTCTGCCAAGCCTGAACTGGCCCCACAAAGCGTTCTGATCACAAAGCCAAACAACGTCCCCTATAGCCACGTTCCTCTCTGTAACATGCCACTTGCTTCTGATGAAGAGATTTGGTCCGGCAAGCTGGCACCAGGCTCTCCAGAAGCTGTTGACTTGGGCCTCGATTTCTTGAAGACGCTTGTAGGGGTAGTTGGTAAAACTGAAAGACTTAAAGTCTCCATCTTGAGACGCACGCCCAAGAAGAAGTGCATTGGGCGTCACATACTGGATGCGGTCCTCGCGACTCTGAATCCTTGCGTCGATCGGGCGCTCGTTAGCCAAATTCGCCGCCAACTGAAGCGCCGTGAGGAACTCACTGAAGGTAAGACCAACTGATCTTCCCAGACTTTGAAGAGCCCTCTTCACTATCCGCACTGCAGCTTCAGCAGCTCCATTGCGGTGTGGCGAATCGGCAGGGAGCACCTTCCAAACCCAGCATGTACCACTTTTTACTGCATACTCTTCCAGGCTTGCTGTCTCTTGGCCTCGCAGGAAGGTGTACAGCTCATCCAACACGGGCCTTGCGCCAACAAAGTTGGTCCCAGGATCTGACCAAACTTTAAGGGGATGCCCCCTGAGAGCAGCAAATCTCTGATAAGCCATCAAGAAGCTTTCTGTAGACATACTATTGGCCAGCTCCACATGTATGGCCCTGCTCGCCATGCAGCAGAAGAGGACTCCCCAGACCTTCATGGACACCCTCCTTTTAACATAGTCTCTCACTAGGTATGGCCCAAACAGATCAACGCCAGTGAACTGAAACGGTGCAGCAGGCCCTGACCTTTCCACAGGTAGGTCACCCATCACTTGCCCACATACTCGAGCCCTTGCTTTCTTGCAGATGATGCACTGGTTAACAACTTTCTGAGCGAGCATTCTCCCTCGCACAATCCAAACCGACTGTCGCATCCTCAACAGGGTTCCAGCAACCCCTTCATGCCCCTCCTGATGACTCTTACGTGCCACCAATGTCCCAAGCCAGGTATCGAAAGGCACCAATGGCACTGCCGTGTGATCTTTTTCGAAGTATTGAACTCTACCTCCACACACCAACAGTCCACTAACCCCATCTCTGTACACAACAAGCCGGTTCAATGTGGAGGTGGGAAAGGTTACCCCCTCTTGAGCTGCAAGGCAGAGATCTCGGAAGGCATCCTCTCTTTCTATCACTGTGATGATTCCAGTCGACTGAACTGCCTCCCACTTTGGTCTTCCATCGGTCTTAACCCGAAGCAGCTTCTTTGCCGCCCTCCAGACCAGTGCAATTACCTTTGTAAGCCGTCTTAGATTACTGAACCGCTTGACATCGACAAGTACAGTAATCGCGGTGCCTGCAGGTGGTCTACGCAGGCCTGTTGGAGTTTGACTCTGGTACTGCCTTAGTCCCTGCTTTGCACCGGCCCGGGTAAGTGTAGCTACAAATGCCTTCTTCTGGATTCTTATTATGTTTTCTCTGGCTGCAACAGCAACATCCTTAGCAGATTTTACCGGCCACTCACTCTCAGGGAGGCTTAAAAACTTGGGGCCCATCTGCCACTCAGAGCCTTCATCCAAATCTTTAGGAGCAGCCCCTCTTGAGATGATGTCTGCTGTATTAAGTGGCCCAGGGATCCACCACCAGTCCTGGAAATTTGTGCTTCCTTGAATCTCACCAATTCTATTGGCAAAAACGTCTGATAACCATAACTCTCTCGTTGGACCGCCCCCAGGACCGTTTGGCTGTCGACCAGATGATACCACCTCTCCACATGGATCCGACTGTGCCTCTGGAAATACTTTTTCAGCCGGGCTGCAAAGACAGCCCCACAGATCTCTGCTTTAACTGCATCTCCCTTCTGATCCAATGGTGTCAGCTTGGCCTTGGATTCAACTAGCCGTATAATGACGTCTTGTCTGCTACACCAACGCAGGTATAACACAGCTCCATAAGAGTGCTCACTGCCATCAGAGAACGTGACACCACACGGTTCAGCACTTGGGACAGGAGGAGTCAGGGGCCTGGTAAACCTTAACTGGCTCAGCTCAGCATAATCTTCCAAAAGGCAGATAGCATCTTGCCGAAGTCCTTCAGACAAAGCTGTGTCCCAGGTATTTTCAGTTGGACTGTACTTTACTCTCGCTTCCTGAAAAGCCCTCCTCACAAGAATGGCCCCCCTCTGCTTTACAGGAGTCACGAGACCTAGGGGATCGTATAACCCAGAGACTTGACTTAATAGCTCTCTACGGGTTAGCGGGTAGGGTACCTGCCCTCTCACTTCCTCTTTCGGCAGATCTTTGCCCAGCCTCATCTTCTTCTTCTTCTTAGAAAAATTTACAGCCACCATTAAGTGGAGCTTGTCATCCTCAGGGGTATAGCCAAGGCCAAGTGCTTTATTATCTTCCTCAGTAAGTTGATTTGGGAGGATCATTGTCATGGGCCCTTCTTTTTCTTGGCCTTTGGGTTCTCTCCTCCCACTTTGGCCAGAATAGACCCAAGGCTTCATTTGAAACCCGCCGGCCTCAAGGATTTGCTCAATGTTGGACGTCATTTGCTTAAGTTGGCCCTGATCATTATGGGAGGTGAGAACATCATCCACATATATGTCTTCTTCTAATATTCTACACTCTTCCTTGAGGTGGCTGAACTTACGCAGATATGCGGTCTCTCGCATAGCAACCTGAGCGATGCAACCAGCTGGCTTATCACCAATATTAACTCTTGTGATCGCATATTCATCAATGTCCTCATCATCAAAGTCTCTCCAAAGAAAACGATGGAGATGCACCTCCCGGTCTTCAAGCCAGACTGAATTATACATCTTTTTGATGTCACCGAGCGCAGCAAAAACACCTTCTCTGAAGTGCAGGAGGACCGCCCGGATGTTGTTGAGGACATCTGGACCCTTAATGAGGAGGTCATTTAAACTCTGGCCCCTGAACTTTTGGCTACTGTTCCACACAAGGCGGACTGGAGTAGTGACAGAGTGGGGGTTTGGCGCGATCAAGTGGCTGATATACCACACTGGTCCGGTCCAGCTCTCCAATACCTTTCTTGACAGCTTAATTGCAGCTTTCCTTTGAACCATCTCATGGATTTGTGCTCCATACGCCCCCTTCCAATCTGGTTCTTTGGCTAATTGTCTCTCAGTCCTTAGAAACGTCACCTCAACAGCCCTCCTGTTGTTTGGTAAAGAGACTGGATCCTCTGTCCAAGGGTACTTAGCATGCCAGTGAGGCCCTTCACAGTGATGGTCTCCAGCTACATAAGTCAACCCACTCTTCACCTGCTCCAGTTCCCGCTCCTCTGATAAAGTCATCTCCTTTCCCCCAGGCTGACACTTCCCACAACGGCAGCCACCACACCGAGGCTCACAAGCGGCGCCAATGCTATCCCACCTCCACCATTCCAGGAAGTCCCGACAGACAGCTGATGCGGAAGCCCGGGAGGCTTGGGGCATAGAAGCTCGGGTTTTGCCGGTGAGCTCTTTATAACTTGCTGCTGCCGCTCGCATGGAGCGTGCAAAATGCGTTCTTGATGCATGGGCTGTGACAATAAATTTTTCTAGAAGGTCTGGGTGCGAACCTGCCACCGTCTTGCCCAGAGGACCATCCCACAAGACAAGGTCCCCAACGGAGCGCATTTTCTGAGGTACAAGTTGGCCTTCCTTGTGACTAATGAGGAGCTTGATTTGTGAGGGTCTTACCAACTCTTGGAGGTGGACGTCAGGAAAAAACTTCTGCAGCTTTTTAGATGACACGTGACGATGAACCTCCGCAATACTATCAAGCCCATAGCACACAAGTTGATGGGATCTTAAGGTGCCTTTTGGGGTTTTGACTCGGATCTTTAGGAGGTATCTCTTAGTTTTTACCGTGATTTGCATCCCTCCAACTCCATGAACAATCAACGTCACGTCCTCACTCCTCAGGTTTAACTCATCCGCAGCATCATGAGTGATGTAATTAGTGTCCGATGCCAGATCTATCAAGGTCCCGATCTTCTGCCCTGCATTCGCAGTGACCTCAAGGATCATCATTATAACCGGGAACTCTTGAAGACCATTCTCTGCCAACAAGCCACACTCGGTTTTTGCCGAGTTGAGTGTCCTTGATACTGAATTGCAGAAGGCATCTCTGCATTGTTGGGCCAACTCTGGGGACAGCTTAGTCAGAAAATCGTCTTGGGCATCGGTACCCTTTCTGCTTCCTGCTCCTTCTGGACTGGACTTTGGCCTCCTCTGGGATGGGCCCTTATTTCCAGACCTGGGGCACAGACAGTAGTGATGACCTGGACTTTGCTTGTCTTTACAGCCCTCACTCCTGCACAGGAAAGTGGTCTTACACTCCTCCATATCAGTGTGGACCTCAAGACATCTTCCACAGGCCCCAATCCTACTCACTGCAGCTTTCCTTTCTGCAAGGTTCAAAGCTTTAAACTTCTTGCAGTAGTACAACTTCCTCCTATGGCCGCTCTCTCCACAGACAATGCAGCCAATTTGGGGACCCATGGACTTGGTGGCCTTCGTCCGGGCATGTTTTGGTGGGATCTTTAGCTCTCTCCTGTTGGGCTCATCATCCCTTAATTGATCCAGTTGCTCATAAATCTCCTCCTGGCTTCTCAAAAATATGAGGAGCTTGTCGAACCGATCTTTAGATCCAGCCTCATCCTTTTTCTCTGCTGCATAAACCAGCCACTCCTTTTTCAAGACTTCTGGCAGCTTACTCTCCAGCGACTTTGTGACAAGGGGATTTTTTAGAGCACCCGTTTCTCCCAGCTCGCTCAAGTCGTGTAAAGCCTTCTCGACCATCTGTATTAGATTCACGATCTTTCTGGGCTGGTGGCTCTTTACCGGAAGTGACATTTGCAACTCCTCAATGATCTCCAGAGCTATTCTTGTTTTATTCCCGAAGCGGTTCTCTAGAACCTGAAAAATGTCCTCTGCTGTCCCATAGTTTGAGAGGCGAAGATCCACTGCCACTTTCTCCTCAAGACTATCTAGTAGCTGAAACTTCCTGACTTCCTTGGAACCAGTAGGCTCTCCTTGCCTCTGGAGCGCCTCCCAATCCTTTCTCCAGCGGTGGAAATTGCGCTTGTTTCCATCAAATTTTGGAAGTGCCGTCGGTCTCAATTTGATGCTAGCCACTTGGGGACAGTGGGTTGTATCAGGTTGCCCCTGTTGTTCAATCTTTGCCTGCATTAGGGCAGCCTTCCCCGAGATCAATCTAGACACGCTGATCTCAAGCTCCCTCATCCGACACCAAAGATCCTTCTGCTCCTCGGGAGGGGCCCACCGGCTCCACTGGCAGCTAGCTTCCTTCGCAGCTTTAACTTGTCCTTCCAGGTGTCCAAGCATAAAGTCGTACACGTCTAGCTTTACATCAGGCTGGACAGATGAAAGGTGCTTACATTCCTCTTCTGCCACTTCTAACGCCAGAGAAAGTTGTGGGTTGCCAAACCTTTCCCAAAGGGCCTTGTGTAGAATACTCTCCACCTCATCCAGCTTCTGTTAACACTCTTGTGTTGTCTTCCTGATGTCTGCCTTTTGCTCCTCTGCTACAGTGGATTCTTCCTCTCCATCCCACTCCTCAATGTAAGCAGCTTCCAATTCTTCGTTTACTTCAATTACTTTTTCTGACTCTAATGTAAACTTACTCAGAGCCTCCCTGAGTTCTTCCGCAGACATACTCTTACATGATCTGACAATTGAGTTAGCCAGCCGAGAAAAGAGTCTTTTAGCAGTCGTTCTCTCTGTCTTCAATTGCTGCAGAGACCTTGATTCCGCCATGATCCCTGGAGCGTTGCGTTTGGGGCCAGGAGCGTTGCGTTTGGGGCCTGGAGCGTTGCGTTGGGGCCTGGAGCGCGGTCTTTCACTGTCAAGTGTTTGCAAGCTGCACGGGTCCCCCACTTGACAAGGGTTCTTTACTTCTGAATTGAACACTGGGTTCCACTCAAGAATGAGACTTAAGTTGCCTTTTCTCAATTTATTGTATGTTCCAGCAGGTGAAAAACCTTTAAAACCACACACAAAGCAGTGTAAATATTTACAGCAATGTACATGAGTTAAACCACCACAATTTCACATCATACATTAATAACACCGTTTTAATTCTGTAAGCGTTAGCATAACACTATTTCTTTTTACTAATACTATTCTACACCATAGCAAATACGTTTTTAAAAATTAGCTTTTAATCACTGGATTTGCATTTCATTAGAAGGGAATTTAACCATTTTTACCATAATAAATATTCCAACAAGTGAATTGATTACACATTTCTAGACAGTGAATTTCAGACAGACCATTAATTTTAGCAAATTGAACATGTGAATAATTTCCTGACAATATACTTTAAAATAACTGTTCACCGCTAGGCATTTGGGCTCAACAATTCAAACACTAACCTAATCACAGATACCAAAATAACAATAATAAATACCTAAGTCCATAACATGCACATCCACACAAAGCCACCACACGCAAATGTAAACATTTAGATTTACCGGCAGTCTCTTCAGAATCAAACGATCCCGTGCAGTTTAAAATCAAATCTTTGACCCAACGTTCCCACTGCGTCCACGCTGCTCACAGTGTACACAATGAAAAGAGCAGCGCGAGCACCATTTCAAACCCAAGGTGCACGTCACGCTGATTGAAACAAACTTCACCTGCCGTTCATTTCCGTGTAACAAGAGGCGTGGCAACGGGCGGATTGCCGCAACACTACTTATTTCAAATAGTGGCAATTATCTGCATCTCAGTATTGTAGTACATTATAAAACAGTACGCAATAATAGCGTAGTGAGTGTAAATGATCATTTTAATTAGCTAAACATTTTTAATGGATGCCACCTTACTGGGACAAAAAAAGCCCTCCCTACACATACCCTAACCAATATTTATTTTCAACTTTTTAATTATTTCCTTAATTTTTATTGAAAATAAATGACTTTCAAATACGATATGAGATTTTGAAGAAGTAGAAAAATGATTGGCCAAAAATGGACACGAACACGGGTCTACTGTACCAACGAGCACTGCTTTTAACCACTACACCACTACTGGTGGCCTTAATCCAACATCGTTTATCAGTCTTAACTGATATCATATGTTGGTGGACGACAGTGTAAGTAGTTTCTGACAACAAATTGGGCTTGCACTTAGTGTAAATAGATACTGATTCTTTTAACATTATATCAAATGTTGCAACGGCTGACATGAGGCTTATGCTTGTTCATTTGTAAATAAAGGCCAATTTATACTTCTGTGTCGGGTGTGCGTAGAAGGTACGGCGTAGCATACGCATTGACGTGTACCATACGTCGTACCCTTCGCCGTACCCTGACGCGCACCTCCTCAAAAATGTAACTACGCGTCGCGGCGACGCGGCCCGCAAGATCTGTGATTGGTCGGCTTGGTAGCATCGCATTTCCGGCTACGCATTTCCGGCGTGTTCTTCTGCACCGCCCGCCATTTTTAAATTCAGAAGTTCAGGTGAAAGTTCAGTGAAGAAAATGGAAATGGACCAAGTGACCGAGCGATTAGTTGAAGAAGTGCGGAAATACAGCCATCTGTATGACTCGTCTTCTGCAGAATACAAAGACTGCCAGATGGCAGCGAATTCGTGGAGAGAGATTTCCTCCAACGCTAAACACAGTGGAACATTAAAACCCGCCCCCGCCAACTAGCGTTTCGGCGGTGCAACTGCAGAGCAACGCAGACATAACGCAGAAGTATAAATGCTCACGACGGCGTCACCTACGTGCGTAGCCTACGACGTACACTACGGCGTACCCTCGACGCAGAAGTATAAATTGGCCTTAAAGGCTAACAAAATGTAATCCACAGCACACACATCTCAACATTACGATATAAAACAGGACAAAAGCCTATTTAAGTCCTCTCTCTATAGCCTACCACTTTTACACATGCTCCAGCTACATTTTTATTTCCATACTTTTGAATTACTTCTGTATAAAACAGTTTAAAATCAGCCAAAGACGCAGGACTTTTATTATACAACTCTTAGCAAAATTGCAGATGAAAACAGTTTCCAAGCTAGGATTGGTTAAATAAAATGTTTAAGGTTGGGCTCAGCAAAGGTGTATTTGCATGCACATTGTAGATATCTATAAACGTATTTTTACTAGTCAAATTGTTAATTCCAGATATCTACATTGCAATTACGCCTAGTAACAAAGCTAAATGCAGATATCTCTAAATCTAGTTCCTCCTAGTCACAAATCGGATTGGGATATCCATAATTAAATTGCAGATATCTTTAAATGAGTTTTGACTAGTCATAATTCCAATTCAAGATATCTTTAAATATGATTTGCCTAGTCAAAATTCCAATTAAAGATATCTGCAACTGTAATTTGACTAGTCATAAATGAATTGCAGATATCTACAAATGTATTTTGGATATCTTTAAAAATTTTGAATTAAAGATATCTTAAATTGTATTTTGACTAGGCAAATCATATTTAAAGATATCTTGAATTGGAATTACGACTAGTCAAAACTCAATTGAAGATATCTCTAATTGAATTTTCACTAGTCAAATTGCAATTTGAGATATCTCTAATTAGAATTTTGACTAGGCACATCATATTTAAAGTTATCTTGAATTGGAATTACGACTAGTCGAAACTCAATTGAAGATATCTGAAAATATTTTTCAATGGAAGTCAATGGAAGGTTATGACTAGTCGTAATAGCATTGTAGATATCTGGAATGTGTATTATGACTAGTCAAAATTACATTGTAGATATCTTCAATGCATATTATGACTAGTCATAATCACATTGTAGATATCTTAATTCCAATTACGACGAGTCATAATTGCAATATAGATATCTGGAATTACAATTGTGACTATCCGAAATTATATTTTTGGATAGTCAAAAAAAGGTTTTAAATGTTAAAACGGCTTGCCATACATAAATGAATTGCAGATATCTACAAATTTGGAATTAAAGATATCTTAAATTTTATTTTGACTAGGCAAATCATATTTAAAGATATCTTGAATTGGAATTACGACTAGTCAAAACTCAATTGAAGATATCTCTAATTGAATGATCACTAGTCATATTGTAATTTGAGATATCTCTAATTAGAATTTTGACTAGGCAAATCATATTTAAAGATATCTTGAATTGGAATTACGACTAGTCAAAATTCAATTGAAGATATCTGAAAATATTTTTCAATGGAAGGTTATGACTAGTCGTAATAGCATTGTAGATATCTGGAATGTGTATTATGACTAGTCAAAATCACATTGTAGATATCTTAATTGCAATTATGACGAGTCATAATTGCAATATAGATATCTGGAATTACAATTGTGACTATCCGAAATTATATTTTTGGATGGTCAAAAAAAGGTTTTAAATGTTAAAACCATAGTAACCGTGTGATTACTGATATCAAAAATAAAGGTCTTTACTAGTAAGAATTGTATTTCTGATATGTGAAATCGGAATTTCAACTAGTAAGAAAGTAATTCTTGATATCAACAGTTAAATTTGAATGGAAGCCTATGGTGACATTTAACTAGTGAAAATACAATTCCTGATATCAAGAATTAACATTGTTACTAGTGGAAATTGAATTGTTGATATCAAAAACAGCAATTGTTACTAGTAGAAATCTAATTCCTGATATCAAGAATTAACATTGTTACTAGTAGAAATTGAATTATTGATATCAAGAATTAACATTGTTACTAGTGGAAATTGAATTGTTGATATCAAAAATAGCAATTGTTACTAGTGGAAATCAGATTCCTGATATCAAGAATTAACATTGTTACTAGTGGAAATTGAATTGTTGATATCAAGAATGAACATTTTGACTAGTGAAAATTTAATTGTTGATATCAAGAATACATATCCTGCGAATGAATAAAAGTTAATTTGGCTTGCCTATTGGCATTCCCAGGTTAAAAATAATTGATATCAAGAATTAACATTGTTACTAGTTGAAATATAATTCCTGATATCAAGAATTAACATTGTTACTAGTGGAAATGTAATTGTTGATATCAAGAATTAGCATTGTTACTGATCAGTTTTTGTAACAAGTGAAGTGAATAGGTTCGTTGACTAAAGACATAACACATAATACACTCTTTTTTTGCCACCTGCTGGCATATTTTGTGTAATACGAAGAAATGATCACTGAACGAATCAGTGAACGATTCTGAACGAATCATTTTGGTGAACGAACTGAAAATGAACGAATCTCTTGAAAGAATCATAATCTCCACCACTAAATGACTTCACTTTTGTTCTAGCGTCTATCTCGGAGCGGCGGAAAGTCACGATCTTTACCGAAGACCTCGTAGAAAATACGAGAAAAAGAGGCTTCATCTGAACTCAATTTTCATTGGTCACTTTGTCGTCCGCCTCTATTATTCTAACCAATCAGAGAGCTTGCAGGACAGCATTACGCTATCGAGTTGCTGGGCAGAGAACACAAAATCAACATTAACGGAGAGTCCGCTCGAACTTGGACAGCGAGAATAAAGCAGGTTAGTTGGATGGATTCTTCATCGACTGGTCGTTGTTTTAAAGCAACTTATTTTGCGATATTTAAGACTTCAGGAGGGTTTATTTTAGACGCCGTGTCAAATAAGGACGAAAACTGCGTTTGTTCGTTGCTAGTCGCGAGGCTTTGTTTATGTTTATGTTGCGCTTGTGCACTTGCGAGTGCAAATAACGCCATACATTGAATGCGTGCTCCACATCAAATATTAAATATTAATAGCAATTAACATTAAAAAAATGAGTTTTAATTAGCCAAAACACTTTAATTTGCAGACTGCAGGTCTTCTATCTGTATGGTAATGCGATTCATTCATTGTATCAGGCTTGTGTTGAAGCCAAATGGACGCTGCTGTTTGGAGCAGCTGCTTGTTCTCATTAATTCAATCATTTTTTTCTTCGCAAAGACATATTAACGTTAATATTTCTGCATCCTAGGTGCGAAGGCACATTTCATACGCTGTAAAACTTCATTTCCTAACTATGGCAACTGACTGTGAGGCATGGCTGAATGCAAACCCTGTTGGTAAGTTCAAGTTTATTTTTATCGCGATATTTAGTGCTCTTATCTATATCACAGTAAATGTTTTTAGGTCAGTGTTTCAGTACTGTTAGCCCTCATATATGGTATACGATATGAAAAGTCTTGCAGAATTTGCAAGTTCAAGACTATCACTTGTTATTAACTCTCAACATTGGGAAGGAAAAAAAAAAAAGAGGTGCCAAAACTTTTGCCCCAGTGCTAATGCTGTTTTTTTTAGTGCATATGTAGTCTCAAACTACAAGTTTGATTGCGTATTCGCATGTAAATGGTTCCAAACACTCTCGTCATCCACAGAAGCTGGAGATCTCAGCGATTCCTTCCCCTCCGGGGACGAGGACAACACCTTCACTGGAAACGTTAATAACGAGATTAACGGAAACTGGATATCGGCCCCCACCAGCACCATCCACGAGGCAAGACTCAAGGCCAAGGTGAAGAGACGTCTGAGGAAGAACTCCTCCAAGGACTCGGGCCGGGGCGACTCGCTGAGCGATAACGGTGATGTGGTCCGCTCTGTGGTGCCACCCACCAGCCCTAAGGGCAAACTGCTAAACCGGAGGTCGAGGATGGGCAAGGGACGAGGCCTGCCCAAGAAAGGTATCAGTGCTGTTTGATTCCTTAACCTAGAACTAAAGGGGCTTTCACGCCGGAGAAACCTTTTCATAGTTCCTAGAACTCCTACTGGTGGAAGATCCCGCTTTTTGGCTGGTTCGCACCACAGGAACTAGAAATGGTTTTAGTTCTAAGAACTCGGGGACTAAAAAAGTTCTATAGGAATTACCAGTGACGCTAATGCATGCTGATTGGCCAAACATTGGCATACAAAACACTGGCTACCAATCATTTTTAAAAAGCACAATATTTACTCCATGAACATGGAAAACAGCGATAATGGCGACCTGTGGTCTGCAGCATTGTGTTCTTTTCACTCGATTGCTTTCGTGATAGTTCATGTTCCCTATAGAATGTCAACTGTAACCATAACTATATTACGGTCCACACCAACGGACGATACCGTTCTGTTTATTATAAGGATTATATTTGGTTGCAAGTCTTTTTAATCATTCATTAGCTTGAAAAAGAAAATCTGAATATCATTACAACTATATTGTTCCCCGGTATCATTATCGTTTTGTTGTGGTTTGGAGTTATTTACTCTTGTAGATAGATTTAGAATGATTATTAAAACTTTATAGTTATCATTAAGTTTACGGCTGTTGGCATGAACAGCCCCTTTAGTCTGATATTTTCGGTTTGGCATTTGGATATTTTGACTCCGTTGAACTTGGAATGCACGTAAATATCAATAAATTTGAATTTGGAGTCCTGGAATTCTGAAAGTCCTGTAAATGTGGGATTCGTTTATATGAGCTCAGAGCACATATGAAGTGTTGGCTTGGTTCTGTTCCAGCATCTGTGGTTTCATTTGAGTCAATTACATGGTTGACAAACATCCGAGCGATTCTTCACACAAGTGGACTGACGCACTTCAGTAACCAAACTCCACCCACATTCACACACACGCTCATAACAGATGGGCGCTCCTATTCATTCAGTTGTTGTTTCGCCCAGTGTTGGTCCGTTGTTGAGGGTTCATTACCCCTGAGTGCAACAGACCTGAATTGATTTGGAAAAGTCTTGGCTTGCAGAAATGGCCTACATGCGATCTGTGTCACGTACACTATATGTATGCTGATTAAGCTTTCAAAAAAAACATTTTAACTCTACTCTCTTTGTGTCTAATGGTGATTGTTTAATCATCTAGATGAGATTTGAAGTGTTTTAGTTGTGACCTTTTCACCTCCCCCATAACCCACAAGATGACTTCATGGCACACTTCTGTTTTCAATTCCCTCAGCGATGGCATATTGGGCCCTGTGTGTGTGTGTTATGTAATTGCTGGTTTAGTCAGCCTGAAGGGCAGGGCTAGAGTTCCTGTTAGCTTTTTTTGGCCAGAAGCCTTAAGATGCAGACGTTGCAGTAAAATGCTGTCGGTTTAGAAGTGCCATGTGTAAGGTTGAATACTCCACTTCATCCACTGAGGCCTAAAAAAGTGGATAACAGCATATTGACAATCGTCTTTGGAGGCTTTGTGGTTCAGGATGAGCAGAGACCAGTCGTGTTTTGTAAAAGCTATGTATGTGTTTTGTATCCATAGGTGGGGCAGGGGGTAAAGGTGTATGGGGATCACCTGGGGAGGTTTATGGTGAAGATGAAGTTGACGTTAAAGACCCCAATTACGATGCGGAGCAGGTAAGAGCTACAAAGGATGCTTGCTTAGGTTTTTTTTTTTTTTAAAAGGAATAGTTCATCCTAAAATTAATATTTTCAGAAAATGTATTCACTTTCAGACCATGCAAGATGAGAGGAGTTTGTTTCTTCATCAGAACAGATGTGGAGAAGTGTAGCATTACATCATTTGCTCATCAATGGATACTCTGCAGTGAATGGGTTTAAATAGTTTTAAAGTAAATTTAAATAGTTGCTTCTGGCCAAAATATGGGTCCGTTATCCATATTAATGCTTCTTCCAGTGGAGAAAGTTCAGATCCCCTGTTGTCCTTTCACATTAAAATCCACCCACATATTTGTTAAGAGATGTTTTAAACTGTTTTTGCTTGTAAACGGTTCTTGATCCGTGCAGATTTCACTCCAGATTCAGTCGAGAAAACTTTTTCATTGGAGAAAACAGTATTATGTATAGAGGACTTAGATGGAAGCAATGTTTTTTTTTTTTTTTAAGGTAATGTCATAATTATTGCTTTGTTTCTTACAAATTACAAAGCTTTTCGCTTCACAAGATTTTTATTGCTGGACTGGAGTGGTGTGGATTACTTGAGGATTATTGAGATGTTTTTATCTGCTGTTTGAACTCTCATTCTGACGGCACCCATTCACTGCTGAGCATCCATTGATGAGCAAGTGATGTAATGCTACATTTCTCCAAATCTGCGTGTCCACTTTAACCATGAAACTGGCAGACAATCCTTCAAACTTTGTGTTTCTCCAGGAGAACTGCGTATATGAGACGCTCGTCCTCCCTCTGGACGACGAGACGTTTGAGAAGACGGTCACTCCTATCGTTCAAGAGTACTTTGAGCACGGAGATGCTAATGAAGTGGCGGTGAGATTTATTACTGTGTTGTTGAATGAGACGGCTTTTGCCCTTTCCTCATATCTAATCAGTGCCGTGTAGTCCCGAGGAACGCTGCATGATCAGAACATCTGGCTCTGTTCCTTCAGGAGTTGCTTGCTGAGCTGAACCTGGGCAGCATGCGTGGCGACGTGCCCATGCTAGCCATATCGCTAGCGCTGGAGGCCAAAGCCAGCCACAGGGAGCTGACGTCACGACTGCTGGGCGAGCTCTGCGGGTGTGTGCTCACAGCGGGCGACGTGGAGGCCTCCTTCCACAAACTGCTGAAAGAGCTGCCCGACCTGGTGCTGGACACACCTGGGGCTCCACAGGTGACCTGCTACAGCTACACATACACACTACCAGTCCATTAACTACAATACCTGAAATATTGTATATGGTTTTAACATCTTTATGACCGTATGATCAGAAAGTGGACCAGGTTGAACAGAGGCATATTCAAATTATATTATATTATATTAATATAACCTATAAACATCTCATTTATAATATATATATATATATATATATATATAATATATATATATTTTTTTTTTTTTTTAGCAATATGAATGAAGTTTAATATGGATTATTCAAAATTGTTTGTATGATATTTAATCATGAGCCGCTGTAGTTGAGGTGCAGGTTTAACTTTTGCACAGTTTGAAGCTGCATGTTTTCTTTGCTAAAAGCGTGTTTGGTAAGCTGCGGTTGACAATGAAAGCTGTGTGGTCGGGGCGCGTCTAGTGGTGCAGAAGAGACTTTCAGCTGTTTCCTTTGGCTTTCTGTGTGTGCAGAATGCTGGCTCAGCGCTGGGCCTCAAACACACAGTCTGCTGTACAAACACCAGAGCCAGTGTCGCTCCAGCAGCAGGATTTGGCAAACACAGCCCTTTCCTGCCCTTAAAAATCAATACAGGCTTAATACAAAGCCTAGATGTGCCAAAACAGCACGTGAACAAATGTTGCCCCCCGACTGCATGAGTGTGAGCTGATATGTGTTACTGCATTACCTGACTGTTTCCTCCAGCTGCGCACACGACTGCACTGTTCACAGTACGACACACACATCCAGTGGCATTAAAAAAAGCTCATGATAGGGAACTTATGGGGCTTTTTAAAAAAAACACTTTTCAAGTGAAATTCTGCGGTTAAGTGATTCAGTTCCTTTTTTGTATCACATGAAGTGTTTCTGTGCGTAAACGAGAAATATGGAAAGCTCTTGGAATGAGTGAACATTAACTGGAAAAAATACCTTTTTATTTAGATTTGAAAGATTTAGTTTGAGTTTGAGATATTTTACTTTTAATGATTTCAGTTCCTTTTTTGGACCTTGTGGGGAAAAACTAATGAAATTATAATTTAATATTAAATTGTAAAAATAATTGTTATATTTCCAAGTGTTTTTAATATAATATTTTCCTTAATTTTCCAATTTTAAATATCTTTAATAATTATGAAGTATACTAAATTTAGTATGTTCATATTTATAATTTTAGAATTAAAATAAATTACTATATATTTAAATTATTATACTTAAGTTCTCCAATATTATATATATTTTGATTATATTTATGACGATAAGATCAGAAAGTCGACCTGGTTTAACACCGAGAAATATGCCAATTCTTTGTAAATACTATTTTAATATTTGAGATAGAGGAAGTGTCTTTAATCTTTTCATTAAATGACAGTGCAGTTAGAAAATGGAAGTATTCATATAAATTTTTTAAATCTTTATTTTAGAAGAAATATAACTTAAGAAGAAATTAAGTGTATATTATAAGATATGACTTAAAAAGATAATAATATATAAATATAATTATATATATATATATATATATATATATATAATTGACCAAGATTAAAGTTAATCAAGCGTTTGTAAATATTTTAATATTATAAATACAATATTTAATATTGCAATTTAATATAAATATTTTATATCTTTAATATTTCTCAGTGTTTTCAAGAGCCTCATAGGAAAAATCATAGGTCTGTTTCGAAGTATTTTTTTGTTTATTTTTCCTCCTGTGAACACGGTAGGTTTCTGTGGCAATGTTTAAGCTGAAAGCTCTCAGAAAGAGTGATCTTTAGCTGGAAATGTCTCCCTTTTGTCTTCCAGATGCTCGGTCAGTTCATCGCTCGAGCCGTCACAGACAGCATCCTCCCAAAGAGCTTCATAGATGGCTACAAAGGACGAGTAGATTGTGAATACGCCAGGTACTGAGTGTTTTCCTCTCAGTGGGTCTGGTTCTGTGTTTTGGCGGCGTGTTTGACGTGGGTTTGTGTGGTTTGATCAGAGCGGCTCTGGATCGCGCCGCTGTGCTGCTGAGGATGAGCCGATGGACCGGTCTGCGCATCGACAGCCTCTGGGGCTCGGGCGGCGGCCAGAGACCTGTCAATCAACTCATCAAAGAGGCAAGGACACGCCCATTCACCGCCTACGACCTCACATAACATCCTTTGTCCACGAGCTGGAAGATTTTACAGCACATGCATTCAGCCTCTAACTGCAGATTGCGTAATGGCTGTTGTTGCAGGTGAACCTGCTGCTGAAGGAGTTCCTGTTGTCAGGAGACACGGTGGAAGCCGAGCGCTGCTTGAGAGAACTGGAAGTCCCACACTTCCACCATGAGTTCGTTTATGAGGTAATAACAGCAGCAAAACGGGGATTTTAGAGGAAAGTTTGTGCCTGATTGTTAACTGTTTGCTCTCTTCAACATTTTCAGGCAGTTATCATGGTTCTGGAGTCTAAAGGCGACAGGACGCTTCAGATGATCCTGCAGCTGCTGAAGTCTCTCTGCGCCTCCACGATCATCACTGTGGACCAGCTGAGACGGGTATGACGCCACCTGCTGGTCAGTGTGGATCACTGCAGCTGTGGAAGCACATCTAAAGTGAATACTGTCCTCTTGCAGGGCTTTGAGAGGGTGTATGTGGACATGGCAGATCTCAGTATTGACGTGCCGTGTGCGTATTCGCTCCTGGAGCAGTTCGTGGAGCAGAGCTTTAACGCCGGGGTCATCGATAAAAAACTCAGAGACCTCTGTCCTTGTCGGTGAGTGGGGCGTGTTGGTTTCTTGTTTTAACTCTATTTTCAAATTACTAAAATAATATTTACACTTACAACCCGAATTCCGGAAAAGTTGGGACGTTTTTTAAATTTTAATAAAATGAAAACTAAAGGAATTTCAAATCACATGAGCCAATATTTTATTCACAATAGAACATAGATAACATAGCAAATGTTTAAACTGAGAAATTTTACACTTTTATCCACTTAATTAGCTCATTTAAAATGTAATGCCTGCTACAGGTCTCAAAAAAGTTGGCACGGGGGCAACAAATGGCTAAAAAAGCAAGCAGTTTTGAAAAGATTCAGCTGGGAGAACATCTAGTGATTAATTAAGTTAATTGATATCAGGTCTGTAACATGATTAGCTATAAAAGCTTTGTCTTAGAGAAGCAGAGTCTCTCAGAAGTAAAGATGGGCAGAGGCTCTCCAATCTGTGAAAGTCTGCGTAAAAAATTGTGGAAAACTTTAAAAACAATGTTCCTCAACGTCAAATTGCAAAGGCTTTGCAAATCTCATCATCTACAGTGCATAACATCATCAAAAGATTCAGAGAAACTGGAGAAATCTCTGTGCGTAAGGGACAAGGCCGGAGACCTTTATTGGATGCCCGTGGTCTTCGGGCTCTCAGACGACACTGCATCACTCATCGGCATGATTGTGTCAATGACATTACTAAATGGGCCCAGGAATACTTTCAGAAACCACTGTCGGTAAACACAATCCGCCGTGCCATCAGCAGATGCCAACTAAAGCTCTATCATGCAAAAAGGAAGCCATATGTGAACATGGTCCAGAAGCGCCGTCGTGTCCTGTGGGCCAAGGCTCATTTAAAATGGACTATTTCAAAGTGGAATAGTGTTTTATGGTCAGACGAGTCCAAATTTGACATTCTTGTTGGAAATCACGGACGCCGTGTCCTCCGGGCTAAAGAGGAGGGAGACCTTCCAGCATGTTATCAGCGTTCAGTTCAAAAGCCAGCATCTCTGATGGTATGGGGGTGCATAAGTGCATACGGTATGGGCAGCTTGCATGTTTTGGAAGGCTCTGTGAATGCTGAAAGGTATATAAAGGTTTTAGAGCAACATATGCTTCCCTCCAAACAACGTCTATTTCAGGGAAGGCCTTGTTTATTTCAGCAGGACAATGCAAAACCACATACTGCAGCTATAACAACAGCATGGCTTCGTCGTAGAAGAGTCCGGGTGCTAACCTGGCCTGCCTGCAGTCCAGATCAGAGAACATTTGGCGCATCATTAAACGAAAAATACGTCAAAGACGACCACGAACTCTTCAGCAGCTGGAAATCTATATAAGGCAAGAATGGGACCAAATTCCAACAGCAAAACTCCAGCAACTCATAGCCTCAATGCCCAGACGTCTTCAAACTGTTTTGAAAAGAAAAGGAGATGCTACATCATGGTAAACATGCCCCGTCCCAACTATTTTGAGACCTGTAGCAGAAATCAAAATTGAAATGAGCTCATTTTGTGCATAAAATTGTAAACTTTCTCAGTTTAAACATTTGCTACGTTATCTATGTTCTATTGTGAATAAAATATTGGCTCATGTGATTTGAAATTCCTTTAGTTTTCATTTTATTAAAATTTAAAAAACGTCCCAACTTTTCCGGAATTCGGGTTGTATTATAATTATTATATAGAAATATATATTTAGGGAAAGTAGTAAGGTATAAAATTACATGCATTGTTATTACTGCCTCAAAATAATTTATGTAACTGAATAAAGTTTTCACTCTTGTCTTTTATAAATATTAATGTTTATTATTATTATTATTGTTGTTCGTTAAAAAAATATGTACAAATATATCAATGTAGTAATGTTATATAATAAATATTTTATACAAAAGTATTTGTCATGTAGTCAAATTAACTTACTAATTATTTTTATTGTCATATTTATTATGAATAGTAGTAATTTCTTATTAAATACTATAATAATAATAACAAGTATAAAATAAAATAAGAAATTGTCATTACCAAAATAAACAAACTGTTTTTGTCTCATTTATTATGAACAGTCAAATATAAACAAATTATTATTATATACAACTATAATAATAATAGTAATAAGTGACACATTACATCAAAATTATTTGATTTGTCATTACCCAAATAGCCTCGTTGTTATATGGCATATTTAATATGAAAAGTACTAGTATTTAAACATTTATTACACAACTATAATATTAATACAAATAAATAATCAAAAATATTTGTATATTATTTTTAGCAAAATAATTTTTGTCATGTACCCAAATACACTAATTGTTTTTATTGTTTTCATATTATCGACAGTAGTAACATGTACACTACTTTTCATAGCTATTTATTAGTATCATTTGTTCTTTATAAATATTATAATACAGATATAGAAAATGGCTATAAAAATGTCATGTTGCACAGTAAGTTAAATTATTTTTCTTTTGTCATTTATTATGAATGGTTGTAATGTATAAACATTTGATATTTATTATTACATGATATTATTATACAAAATGTGGTGTTATTGTTATGATGATGATGTGTGTGTGATTGTGATAATATTGATATGTACTAGGGCTGCCTCCTAATAGTCGACTAAAAGAGGCTTGGTCGAACAAAACTTTGTCACTTAGTCATAGAAAAACAAATAAATAAATAAATAAAATATATATATCCACAGGTGAAGTTTGTGACAGACAGATCGTTACGGGCTGGTCTTTGGTAATGCAGGACATCTGAATACTCGCCTAACATTCATCAACCTCACATATGGCTTATCTGAAATATAGAAGTATAAGCAACATTACATGACCGCTCAATCTAATGTTAACCAGGAGAAATGTGCGCTGTTCAAGTGTGTGTGCAGGACAGGTGGAGGCTCCGGTCTGCTCACTTGCTCTTAAAATACTCAATAACATTAACAACAAAACGTGCTTTTGTAAAATAAAGCAAGCAAACAGGATGCACTTTCTGTGGTCTCCGTGAACTTGAGCTCCAAACTCCATGTATGTCTTTACCTCACAGACTTTAAAAATATGTCTATAGAGAGTGAAATGTCTACTTTCAAATGAAAAGCACATTCTCAGATTATGTAATCCTTATGAAACGTGTATACAGGCGCATCACGACTGCGGAGATGAGTCGGAGTCACCGAGTTAAACTCTGAAGCTGAAAACAAAGGAAGCACTAGTTTATCAAATTATTCAAATGTTAATGCAGCCTCCTTACTGTTTTTTCACATATATAATCATTACTCCTGCCGATGTGCTGTGGCAAGCTTTCTGCGTGTCCTTGAGCGCTTTATTAGGCTATGTATGCGATTAAAGGCTCATTATAATGATTTATAAATAAACATGCGATTAGTCGACCAATGCTTCAAAGGAACGACTAGTCGAGGGCAGCCCTATCTTGTACCCAAATGATTGTACTAGTGTTTGTTTTCTTTTGGTCAGGGGCCGCAAGAGGTTCATCAGTGAAGGAGACGGAGGGCGTCTCAAACTCTCGAGCTACTGAGTTCAGGAGTCCCAACCATTTCTGTGGCAGCTGCTCCAGTCGGGACGCTCACCGGAGCTTTGTATTGCTTTAAGTTGCTTGTATTTGTCATGAAGGTTTAAGTACTAAAACCATTCCTCCTGTCAGAAAACAATCGGACCGCAGGGCCAGGCACTTTCAATCTGAAGGAGACGTAATCCCTGATCCTTCTGATGTGACTTGTATAAGCTAATAAGTGCCACACTTAAGTCATTCCATGTTTGTATTCCTGAGTTCACTGCCGCTCCTGTTCTCCAGTCAGCAGTGTTTGTAGAGATTTTGCAGATCTGTGTACATAGCTTTATAAGTGCAAGTTCAGAGCTCTTTCTCCCGCTGGTCTGCTTTTGTATACTGTTCTTTTTTTCCTTTATTTCCTCTTTGACTTCTCAAAGATGTCATTTCTGACGGTCACTGACGAAAGGACAAACCTGAGTAACGCACAGCAGCTGGGATCATTTCACAGAACATTTATTTTTATATTTCAGTAGACTGGTGGATGTGGAGTGTACCCCTGACCTACTTGCTCTTTGTTTAAATTGGTTGATGAATAAATAATAAAAAGTTATTGTCATCACTGATTTACTGTCACTGATGTGGGAGGATGTTCTTTATAAATATTGCAAATCGCAAAATGCTATTTTTATATATTATTATTTAGCTTTAGGAGTGAAATGTGACTGGGGCATTTCCTGAAATTCACAGGACTAGACTTTTTTTTAATAATTAGTGATCAAACACTAAGGTGGGTGGAAGATAGATGCGATTACAAATGGAACAAAATATTAAAATGTATGAATTTTTAATCAATATTTACTTAATTTTCACTATGTATTGACAACCGTGAATTTTAATAATCCATAATCTAGAAATAGTGAAATATCAGTTTTTTCAAACAATGGTGAGTTTATTTTTATGCTTGTGAAAGTCTCTTCTCACCATGGCTGTATTTATTTGACCAAAAATACAGTAAAATTATGAAATATTTTTACAGTTTAAAATATGCATTTTCTATTTTAAGATCTCATTTATGTCTGTTATGGCAAAGCTGAATTTTTAGCAGCTGTTTTTGTGGAAACACTTTCTGATAAATAAAAAAAGTAAATAACAGCATTTATTTGAAATAGAGTTTAACTGTCACTTGATTTATTAAATGTTCTTTTTGAATAACATTATACAATTCTTACAAAAAAAAGACGTAGTAGTTTAAGTTAAATATATATTTTAATGACATTTACAAAGTGGATGTACTTAAAAACTAGACAGAACTATGTAAATACTTGTGCATTATCCCAATTTCATGCATTAATTAGTCCATTTTATCCATTTAATACATTTTATTCGACAGTAACCCGTATTACAGTGAGTTTATATATATATATATATATATATATATATATATATATATATATTAAAAAAATGTATTTGAGAATATAGCCATTGAAACCAACTGTTACGAATGAATCATGCATCTGAAACTGAACTAAATTATAATTCATGTGCATATGAGGCCTTATGGACTAAAGCACACCTAAACTCATGCATAAATATCATTCTACCAAAACGGCAAACAAAAATCCAAACCTCTCCTCTGAAAGTTGACCCGTGGCTGACTGTATGAGTGATATGTGCTGATATTAGATTGTGATGGAAGTGTGTACTTCGTCCCTCAGAAGTGTGCCCTACTCTGCTCTCTCAGGCGGCTGCGGCTGCTGCTCCTTCAAAGCCAGTTCCTGTTGTTTGATGATCTCCTGAGCGTCCTGCTGCATCTTCTCCAGTTTCTCCAGCGTCACAGACTTCAGAGGCAGGAGTTTGGGTTTGCACAGGACCATGGTGGGAACGTCCTCCACGGAGAGCTGACCTGCACAGATAAAAACACAACACAAGCCTCATGTGTCTGCCGCGGATTCAGGTTGAGCTGTGGACTCCAGGGCTGCGGTCGTTTTGCTTCTCATGAGGGATGTCTTTCAACTCGGTCTGTAGAAGGGTGAGATTCTGGAAGATGTGCACTACAATACATGAACAAAACAACTAGAGCAGTGGAAAAAAAACTCACCCTGTTTAGGCAGAACCTCTCGAAACATCGACTTCACTTCAGGCATTGTGCTTCAGCGAGGAACCTGTTGATGTAATGTACATAAATATGCATATATATATATATATATATATATATATATATATATATATATATATATATATATATATATATATGAAAAACGATACATTCAAATCTATAATGTATTATTAGTCGCATATAAAACAAAATATACACGCATAAATCTTGATTCATGCACAAAATCTTCAGAAATATATTTCTTTTAATTCTGAGGTGAAATATTGCAGATATCTTCGTGAGATTCACCTTATTAACTTTATATCACAGGAGCATCAAGTCGCCGGATTTCTATTAGCTTGGTGGTTAACGACAGGCAAACGTTACTGCTCTTAATCGACTGTTAGATAACTATACACTTACAAAGATAGTGGACTGTAAACAAACATTTAAACACAAAGTACGCGGATTTACCGTTGATCTCGACTTCAGCTGGTGTTATACGCACTTCCGGTTCAGCGCCGTCTCCTCGCACAAGCTCTTCCGCCGCCGTCGCCTAGCGACACTGACGCGCTGGGAGATGTTTCCCTATGGATGTCTCGGCTGATGACGAGGTGGTCAACCGGCACATCCGGGAACGTAACTGTCAATTTAGTCACCGCCAGTATAGATCAGTGGTCACCGCCCCTTTTTAGGGGAAAATAAACTAGATTTCCGATAGACTTCCATACAAAATAGCGACACAAAGGAACGTCCGTACACAGCCGGCAGGCGTGAATAACTAAAGAAATCCCTAAGACTAAACATGTCAAGTAATTATATGTCCACCCTGCCTGCCACAGAGCGTGAAAGATACATCCACAAACTTAATCTGGTCAATTTAAAAACACGTACGTCCCTTCATTCTCCCAGTGTCAAACTGGTGTAACAACCCCACCCAGTGGCCAGAAGTGTCTTACCGGGACATTTACTCGTACCTCATAGAGTCAACAGGTAAGCCAGTGAATGATTTTACTTCGGATTTGAAAGTAAACCTATTTAAATGTATATATTATATCTTAATATTTATTGGTACTGAGTGCACTTTTCTGTCCAGCCATACAACTAGCCTGGCTTAGTTTTTCGATTAGCATCATAACGTAATTCATGATATTTCCATAACAGCAAGATATTGATGATGATGATGGCAGGTAGCCATGAATTTAAAATTTGGGGTTTTACAAACATTATTGGTGTACCTAACCACACAACAACTCTTTGGCATGTTGTAAGGTTAGTCCACTTCCTCGATCCAATACTGTATGGCGGTTTGTTTTCTCCTAAAAGTGGGCGTGACTCTGTTCATAAGACGTTCTATGACGCTGCGCCGGTATTAATAGATATCAACTTCATAAAGCGAGCTGCCTAACTGTCTGAATTTGCTGAGGAAGGAAATGTTTGCAGAAGAATTACAGTTTGTTTCACTTCACAAAATCTACTCAGATACTAACGTTATTTAAATTTTCTTAATTCATTTCTTCTTCTTTTTATTATTTTTATTGTTGTTGTTGTTTTGTTATTGGTTTTGAACACATTTTTGTTATCTTTCACTCCAAAATTATTATTTTTGTTGTTGTTGTTTGAGTTATTATTGTTTTTTATTCTTAGTAAATAAATGGCTGCCCACTGTGGGTGTGTGCTCACAGTGTGTGTGTGTGTGTGTGTGTTCACTGCTCTGTGTGTGTGCATTTCGGATGGGTTAAATGCAGAGCACAAATTCTGAGTATGGGTCACCATACTTGGCTGAATGTCACTTCACTCACTCACTTATTGTTCATTTTTTAACATATTTGGTCATTGTACTAGTATACACTAGAGGGTCTGTACACTACTACAGATTTCTATAATAAAGCGTGTATTTCTCAAACAGGAATCCCGCTGCGCTGCAGGTGTCTCGTGACGCGTCGGTGATGCGCGCTGGGGAGGTAGCGGGGCCGCGGCGCGTCTGGAGAGGAGGAGGAAGCGACGCGAGGCGAGGATGGCGGCGGAGGCACACCTCTGGAGGTAAAGCGCTCTCGCGGCTCAACGCGGATTCGGATCGCGCCTTCCGCGGCGCGGCGTTGATATTCGGCGCGATGAACGCCCACGCGCGGCGGCCAGGCGCGATCGACGCGGCGCGGTCCGTGTGCGGCGCCTCTCAATGCGCGCTTTTGTTCAGTTCTGGAATGGCCGCTGCTTTAGTGTGTGTGTGTGTGTATGTGTGTGTAGAATGGGTCTTCTTTTCTTTTTGAACATATTCCGTGGGCTTGCGAAAAGAAAAGAGAGAGAGAAAGAGAGAATGTGGGGGAATAAAAAGAGAGGTGCCGCTAAAGCCAAGTATGCGTGCGGAATGCGTCTGTACAGTAAACAAAAGAGTGATTTGTCCCAAGATGGTCATAGAGTCAACAAAGCGTTACTGGCACGATTGTTACCATTTACAATATTGCGAAAGCGTATACAATGCTTACAGAACACAGCTGGTTATTTAAAAAATAAAAATAAATAAGTGACAGTGGATGCAAAAAAATTACAGAAAAGAAAGAGACATGGTAACAAAAAAGGTAAAAGTAAAATAAACATACATTTCTAAGCATCAGTTCAACAGACAGTAGAGCACGACTGCTGCTGCGCGCTCACGCGCACACTGGCGATATGCGATTCACGAATGAGTCGTTCTTTTGAATCGGATCTTCTCAGTGAATTGATTGAACCGGTTGACCAAAACTAAACTATTTGTTTACGAATTGGCCTAAACGGTTCATTCACAGACTGAATAGGACCGGTTGGTTTGAGTGCAAATACCCACTGGAACACACTTGTTGTAAAATTGCAAGTGACTTTTTTTACTGAGCATTTATTTAAGTCTAAATATCTGTTCAGTCAGTATGCAACAAATGACACAGTTCAACAATCATGTTGCTTCTATTTAGCAGTAGCACAAATTTTACAAAATGCATATCGATGCACTGATAAAATGTGTAACACTTTACAATTTACTTCCAAATTACAACCTAATGTAATATCCAATTAATTTAACTTATAACAGTACTTGGTGTGAACCCGAAAATCTGACTGAAAAGTAAAATAGGTAAAAAAACAAATAAAATAAAAATTGTAGGGAGACATGGTTCAATGCATTGGTTGTTGATTAGATGTTGAGATGTGTGTGTTATATTGAAAAGTGGTGGCAGATCAACGCGGGTTTAAAGAGGTGGACTTTAAAGTGAGAGCAGGTGATTTTGGAGAGGCTAGCAATGCTTTGAAAGCGTAAGATCCCACCCTCTCTGCAAATCACTCTCCAAAGCCACGCCTCCTCCCGCGCGCACAAGCAGACCAGAGGCTTAGCAGCGATACTGTGAGGGATGGCATTGAAGAGGAATGAATGCAAAGCTGTCAGATTACCTCGCCTCATTCACCGGCTCATTGTAGGACAAACCAATAAACCATTAATAAACCATAACTTTACAGGTAGCATTTTTCATTGTCGAAATGTACTAGCCACTGTTTTAATGGGAGGTAGCAACATCTGACAGTGTAGCACAAATCGACCGCTTCTGTAATCAGTAGTAAATCTGCTTTCAGATGGAGCAGCATTTACTACACAGAGCCGTAGTTCACTGACAAGCTTGGCTAAATCGTGTTCATTACCGCAGACGATTTAATCACACGATTATGAAATCAAAGAAATTGTTCACGATAATGACAGCTGTTAGCGTATCTTCTCAGTGAACCATGGCTCTGTGTAGTAAATACCGCTCCATCTGAAAGCAGGTGAAAATACCAAAAAAAAAAAAATTTTACTCCAAACTCACTTAATAATGTCAGTCAGGAGCTTGAAATAAATCTTTCTATGAGATGATGTGGCTTCTTAAACAGATAAGCAGTGATAAACTAGCCAAATCACACTTTGGTGGGCGGAGTTAGTGTAAATAGCTTCAGCCAACAAGGTGGGGTATTTGCACTTAGTGTAAATAGACACTCAGTAATTATAATAAGAACTCAGATAAATCATATATTGTTGTGGTCCTGTGTTTATTAGTCACGCTGAATCAATGAAAAAAGTTAAATCTTCTATTTATTTAGCTACCGTGGGAATTCGTGAATTCTTCTGCGGGGCTTATTTAGACTTTCTGCACGAGAGCGCCCTCTGGCCAACGGTGGGAGATTTACTACTAATTACTGAACCATGACTTATGTGCATGACTTGACTGACAAGATGCGCATGACTTTTGCCTTATCGTAATTGCGTTTTCATTAAGTTTTTTTTTTTGTGCAGCTCTTACTAAGCTCATAATATTACAATAATAATGCCTTCCAATCTCATTTGGTCTGCAATAGTATAATGATGACGTATCATGTCTGTGTGAACAGGGTGTACAGAGGTATGGAAATACTTGGGCTGTCATCAACTACAGATTCTTCTGGTCAACTAGTCGTTCATTTTAAGCTACTGATTGACTAATTGCACATTTATTAATAAGTCATTTAAATCATAATAATGAGCGTTTAATTGCCCTTGCAAATACATAATTTGACAGGCAGGTAGGACAGCTCATTGTAGCCATCAGACCAAGGAATATGATTGGACGACATTGTATGGTTGTATGCCTTCCACAGAAAATATAAATACACTTATACGATTTAACCTAGTGTTTGCAATCAGGATGTGAAGAGACTTTTAAGAATTGGCAAAAAATGTTTTTGAACCAAATCACCTACCCTGCCTTTAAGTGGACTAAATGATTGATCATCCCAAAATACTATTTCGACAGAGGGGAAAACTGCAGAAAAATTGGCTAGTTTTGGTTAACATTTGTTCTAGTTGTGTATTCCTTTGATTCCTTTGCTGAGTACATAGTGCATAAAGGCATAGTGTGTCATTTGGGACGCAGCTATGCCGACTTGCTGATTCTGATTCCTTGAACCGAAACGAAACGTTCGAAAGAACCGATTCGCGCGAACGAGTCGGGCTCTCCAGCACGCACGCGCCGCGGATCGAGCTGCTCTTCCCGCTTCGAGCTCGCGCTGCTTCGAGCGCCGTTTGGCGGAGGATGACAGTTTGTTTTCACGGAGGGCCTGTCTGAGGAGAAGAACGAACATTTACATCCCCAGCGACGGCAACCGAATCGCTTTTCGTCAAGATGAGACCGCTTATTCCCAAATGTACGCGTTTGGTGAGAAGTGTGAGGTGACATTTGTGTTTTGTGCTGTTTTTTTTTTTTGCATAAGCTCGCGCAGGGCTAATGCTGCTAGCCTGTTAGCCGCAGCTGAAGGGTGGCTAATGCTAGCAGAGAGATTTCCTTAGCCAGCTCTCGGGCTGTCCGTGTGTGCCGTCAAATATCACGACACGGAGTATTCTCGTAACATTTCTCTTTAGTCACCTATATAATGTAAGTCGACCTGAATGACAGCTCGGTGGTTTAATAGCACGAAACGGTTAGCTAGTTAGCCGTATCAAAACAGACGCTTTGCACTCTGAGCCCCTTCACACACATCAGATAATACTGATCTTTATTGCTTCTGTTTACTACATTTAAACGTTTTATTATACTCGTAAATGTGCTGTCTGTGTGTCTGAATGTGTCTGTTTGTAAACGAAACTAGATTTTCGCAGCTTTTGTGGACACGTAACGTTAACGTTAGATGTATAGAGATATATTAAGGCCCTCAATCTAGATCCAAAAAATGTCTTAAAAAAGCTTTTTTGTTGTTTTGGTTTTATTGCTAATGTGTCAGTGTGCTGTCAGTTTCTCAGAAGGACTTATATGGCATAGCAAGGCACATATAATGTTAAATCTGCTTCAGAGTGAAGAACAGTCTTTCATTTGAAGAGTGTCAGTACAATTTCTCTTGTATTTTTTCGACTTTATGCTTGTGTGTGTAGAAGTTCATCTGTTACCTATTTAGAAAGCATTCTGTGGGTTCTTCTTAGCCTTGTTTTAAAGCCAACATCCTAGTCGAGCAGAGCATGAGAAATAGTCTTATTTCGCAAAACCATGAACTATCAGGAGACTTTATTCAACATCCCAATATTGCACACATCCATGCAATGTTAAAAAACAAGAGTCGTTTGCTTTTGTCTTGATGGGATTCTTAATCTGTTTCATAAATATCAGATTCATCATCTCTGCGAGTTGATGTAAGGGTGTTGGAAGCGTGGTGAGAAAGATGTATTTTTTTCCTGCAGTCAGATGTAAGATTAGGAGAAAGTTGTGCAGGATGACCCCTGGCTTACAGTGCTGTTCAACAGTGTTCGCCCACCACACACATCCAGAATGGCTTCGCTTTTCTGCATATTATGTATCCTGTTTTATTTCCTGTACTTTGGATGTTTCATTGGAGATGCACTGCCTAATAGCTGATAATTATATTATGGCAGATGACGATCAATATTATAGGTTTGGTTTGTCTATTGCATGGGCACCAATCTAGACATGTACTTCTATAGAATGATTGATTGTGGTTTGGTACTTTTGTAACTGAACTGTTCCGATTCCACTTAACGGTTCTTTTAGTGCTCTTTATAAAGAAATCTTTGGGAAAACACATCTAGTATTTACAGCCTTCTCGGTCAGTAGTCAAAAATTCTGCAATTATTTTGGTGCACAGATTTATGACAGGGGAGTTGTAATATTTCAGAAATTAATTTTGAGCAACCTCTATTTTTGATTTTTGAAAAGAGGGGCAAGTCAAATGTATTTTTTATTATTATTATTATTATTTTTTTTTTTTTTTGTGGTAATCAACATTATGCCATAAAGGCATTGTACTGTAACCAGAATATTTCTTTAAGTACGTTGTCATTAAGTTGGCATGGAATGAAAATTCACCATCTAGTTTAAGTGTATATTATAGATCTAATTGTGAGTCATGCATGCCATGCTTCTTTCTGGTGATGTATGCAGGATTTGTCCAATCATTTAGTCCATTTAAACTCCGCCCTCTGCAGGCTCTTGTTCGCATGCCTCCACTTTGAGTGCCACGCCCACACCTCAGCATCCAATCAACAACGGATGCATTGAACAAAGTCCCCAACCTGCTGTTTTTTTTTCTTTTCAATTCCGATAATTTGTTACAAGATCTATTGTGAAGTGTAACTATTTTACATTTTGACAAATTCTAATTAATTTGTACGTTTTCGTGAGATCTGCTTACACCCAACTCAAGGTTAGGTTTAGGTGTTTTTTCTCACAAGATATTTAATGTGCATCTTGTCAGTAAAGCTGGTTCTGTAATCAGCGGTAAATCTCCATCACGAGCGTTTAAAAAATTTAGACCACAAACTCATAGTTAATGTAGAAAGAACTCTTGTGTAATTACCAGAAAATATTTTTTTTTTATGTGTTGATCATGTTAAACTTAATTTAACTGAAAATAAAGAACAAATTTCAGCTTTAGATATCAGCTAAAACAGGCATATTGGGAAAAACAGGAAACCGTAGCAAATTAAGAAAAGACTAGAAAGTTTGCATTACGTGTGCGACAATAAATAGATTCATGAATAGATTCTGCAATTTTCCAAATGCATCGTGATTCTCTCTGGAATAGATTCTGAGCTTAGTTTTTAACAGCAGATGTAGGGCTGGGCGATATATCTAACGATATGATCATGCGCATCAAATCAGTAAATCTGGTTCCATGATTAGCGCTAAATAGCCATCACCTGCTTTCAAATGGAGCTGCATTTAATAGACAGAGCCATTGATCACTGACAAGATACACAATATCGCATTCATTATCAAAGGCGATTCATCTGCGATAATGAATGCAATATTGCGTAGCTTGTCAGTGTCAGCTTTGTCTAGCTACGGCTCTATCTATTAAATGGATATATTGCCCAGCCCTAAGCAGATGGCACCCTAGGCTCACGAAGAAAAGCACTTGTGCGTTCGGCTGAGTCATGTAAGTATTTAAATGTACTTGCACATCGGCTTTTATGACGCAAGATTATGTAAACGCAGCCTACTGTGAACACTCTTGTAATTCGCTTCAGCCTTTTCGAACTTTATGAAAGCAAGCGGAGTACGGCTGTTTCTAAAGAACGCAGTGCCATCTGCTGTTAAAAACTAAGCACAGAATCGATTCCAGAGAGAATACATACATTCAGATACATTTGCGATACATTCAGAAAATCGCAGAATCGATTCTCAAATCGATTTATTGTCGCACCCCTAGTATGCATGAGGATGTTTACTCATGTACTCCACATGTTAACCTACTGAGTAGTATTTTGTTTTGCATCTGTATATACATACATTTTTTTAATGTCAGATGGATGTCTTTTGCTGTCACATCACAGGTTTGTGTTTTTTTTTCAGGATTTAGATTTTTTTGTTTCTTCAGTGTTTTGTTCTGTGTACGTTTACATATTGATCTGCAAATGTTTGTTTAGTTTTACTCTTCCCTCATGGAAGACTTGTTCTGCGAAAACAAGTGGCTCACTCAGAAGCGGTATCAAGTGGCTTTTCTGCGAAATATCACAGCTTTGGGATTCGGGTTGTAACGATATACCAGTATGACGATATACCACGATATAAACATGTACGGTTATCATACTGTGTACATTTGCTTATCTACGATATTGAGAGAAAATAACAAACACAGAATCTCACCTGCGCCTAGGCAACAACGTTCCACCTAAGGGGCCGTTCACATATCGCGCCTAAAACACGTGGAGAACATTAGACGAGCTGCTTTCTGATTTTTTCCCAAAGCCTTCGGGCACTTGGCTCCTGAGGTGTCTGCCGTTGCTAAGCAACAATGACCCACTCTCTCCATGAAGACGCGGAAATTTCAGCAATGGATAAATGAATTTGCAGCACTAAAAATGGCTTGCAGTAGCTCTGCTACTTGATTTATTTAAAAATGGCAATCCATATGCAGCTATGATCAACTGTTCCTTTAATCAGATAACTGCACTCTGCAGGGCTGCGGGACACAGGATAGAAAGACTATTCATTCCTACAACTTGTTAATTCGTTTCTACGACTTATTAATTTTTGGCAATTGTCCATGTTTCGTTAATTTTGTTCCCTAAATAACCAATGATTTAACTGAAATAAGAATAAATCGAACAAATTATTAATTCATGAAATCTTTCATTTCCCTTCCCATGTTTACCACACACAGTAAGAGATGCGATTAAAAGTGAAAGATAATAAAATAAACCTGCGAAATTAGAAGATTTAAGAAAAGAAACCGGTAAACAAGAACAAATTAAGCCACATTAATGAAGTCTATATCTCGAACGGCATCCAGAGGCACGGTCATGATCTAACATTTTCCTAACCCTGTGTTTTTTTTTCTCTCTCTCTGTCTCAGCTGTTTCGATCGCGTCGGAGCCTGGAGCACACCTATATACAGGCGATTCAAACTTACATCGCAGTCTGTTCATTATCAAAATAAAATACAGTCAACTGAACATTTAAAAGGTTACACTGGTCCGTTTAAATAGACCGTATACCGGTCCTCTCTGCTGTTCCAAGGATGTTTTTGCTCATATGAAGAGGATCATCTTTTCTGTGTATGTGCAAATGTGTAAGTAGTTTACATTATAAATAATAGTTTAACATTCAGATACATTGCGAATATGGAAACATTTTGATTTGTGCCGAATGAGACATGAGCAGTAATCTCCAAATAAATCTAGCCAAACCCGTGCTCGCTCGTCCTCGTCTGCACGCATGCACTGTCATGATCTAATGCACTGTATGCTGGATTTTTAAAAACAAATAAAAACAAATTAATGTGAGCAACAGTGTGTTTTGCTGCAGCAGTGCCGATGGATGCGGTACACTTAATGCATAGCGCAGTCACACGCGCGCCACAGTTACATTTGGGATCATTTTATTTTAAATGCCATAATGTCAGTTGAAAACATTGCAATTGTGTTTTAAAATACAACAACGAGCACCACAAAACCATTTAAAGAGGCTTTTTCAGCGGTCTCCGTGCGGGATAGGAAAGTCAACAAAGTAAATTGATCTCAAATGTATGGCACTCTCTCTTCATTTTATAAAATAATCCTAATCACATCTATTCATTTTATAATCCTTCTACTAGCATTTTATTCAGACTAAAACCCTCTTTAATTCAAGTGAGAAAGCGTTTTGTGGGTGTGTGTGTGGCTTTTGCACATCCTGTCATGCCAGTGACTTCTGCCTGCAATAGATCCATTTTGCAGCATTATGGTTAACGATTAATAGATAAATCGATTAATTTAAACCACAATCGATTATGCAATTAATCGATATTTTGCATCCCTACTTTCAAACATTTGTTCAAGCCCCCCCCCCCAACAAAAAAATGTTTTGATTGTTTAATACCGTATACCGTGAAATGGTATAACCGCGGTATTTTCGAAAACGATTACCATAAAGTGAAAAACTCATACCGTTACAACCCTATTTGGGATTTATAGGGAGCTTATGTGAAGTCGTGCAGGCTTACCTGCATCTAATTTAAAGGTGTTGTCCCGGTTTAAGAGTGTGAGCATCTAAAGTTGACAGTGGAAACATACAGATCCTACAATGAATCAGAGGCATCAAAGTAGCTGACAAAGTGTCCTGTTTACAATGCAAACAAAGCATATTTTGACTGCTTATAAAGATACAGGTCTGCAGAAACTGCAGCAGTTCACTTTTGCACTTTTGCACTTACAAGATGTAACCAAGATTAGTAGGTGGAAGATCATGAAACTGCAAGTTATTTTGTCTAAGCTTCAGGTAAACTCAGTTACACATTCAGTGCTAGTGGAGGTCAGTTAATGTTTGACAAATTGCTTGGTCTTAAAGGGATAGTTTACCCAAAAATGAACATTTGCTGGATGTTTACTTTACACACAGACCATCCAAGATGTAGATGAGTTTTTCTTTATCAAAACAGATTTGGAGAAATGTAGCATTACATCACTTGCTCAGCAATGGATCCTCTGCAGTTGAATGGGTGCCGTCAGAATGAGAGTCTAAACAGCTGAGAAAAACATCACAATAATCCAGTCCAGCCCATCAATTAATGTCTTGTGAAGTGAAAAGTTGCGCATTTCAAGAAACAAATTCATTGTTTAAACAGTTTAATGTAAAACTGTCACTTCTGGCCAAAATATCCATAATCTATAGTCCATAATCCATAAATTAATCCCCTGTTGTCCTTTCATATCAAAATACACCATCATATTTGTTTAGAACAGTTTCCGGCTGTTTTGGTTTGTAAACTGTGCTTAATCTGTGCGGGGGGTTTTTTTTCCTGATCCACAAAATTTTCACTGGAGAAAGCAATATTTTGGACTTGTATTTTAGCTGGAAGCAATGGTTTGAAGTTAAAAATGTCTTAAAGGTCCTATGACATGAAAATTTCACTTTCTGAGGTTTTTTAACCTTTGAGAAGATGGAAGCTCAAACGGTCTGATCTGGAATCGTCCCCTTATGACGTCATACGGGGAAAGGTTACCTCCCCTTTCTCTGCTTTACCCGCCCAAACATTTACATTTAATTCAGTTGCAATGTCAGCACAGGCGTTACAAACAGACTTTTATGATATGGATTCGACAGCACCGCCACAAACAGTGAGTAACCGTGTTCATTATTGCCTGATCTGTGATCAGTGATTTCTTATGTGTAGCTAATTATTCAAGTTCACACAGACTTTCTTTCTAAATCGTTTAATACTGTTTATGCATCAGTGAATCAAGCCAGTGACTAAACGATCAACTTCACGTTGTTTCTCTTAGTAGCATGAAACAAATCTGTTATTTAAATTGTGATTTTAACTACAGAGAGCGATCAAAGAACGCTCCCTTTTTTTTTCGGAGCTGTCACATATCACGAGTATATCTGCACACTTGCCCAAACTACCGTTACAATGAATGACGCTGTTATGCGGCACAACAAAGCTCTTACTGTATTCATGTGGTGTATTCATGTGTTTGCTGTTAGTTGTGGTGAAAGCAATTTGTCAGAGAAAAAGTGTTGCAATAATGACGAGATCACTGCATCCACGTGATAAACAGACTCGGTCCACTCAATGCTCATCACTGCATCCTTTCATGTGATGGGAAAAGATCAAAAAAATAATTATATAGTCAACACTTCCACGATTCGTTAATCTCGACAGCTGTAATAGTAAATATATATATATATATATATATATATATTTGAGAGAGGTGCCACATGTAATACGCATTTCGAATGCAAAGATGTCAGCCAATCACAACAGTTGTCATTTACTCTTGAGTCTCACAGCAGACACGGCCCTTCAAAGCCAGAGGGCTAATATCAGGATATAAAAATGCTTTTTATTTCTAAATTTTAAATGTAAAAATCATACTAACAATATAAGTACACCTAAGGAAACATTAAAAAGCATTTAAAGAAAAGGAAATAATCCATGTCATGGGACCTTTAATAATAAGCATGTTTCTTAAAAAACACTCATCTTTTCACTTTACAAGATGTTAACTGATGGACTGGAGTGCTGTGGATTGCTTGTGGATTGAGATGTTTTTATCAGCTGTTTAGACTCTCATTCTGATGAGAACTTTGATGCACTTGCGGTCTGTCAGTGTCTTAACATGCGAGTCTTCACGTACACATTCAAGATAGATTTATAATTGAAAATTATTATTATTGCAGATGAGCTGGACTCTATGATAATAGAGTCATAAAGGTCTTCTGACCTGTGGGAGGCCGAGCTTTGATGAGCTCTCCCAAAGATTATTCCCTGCAGCATTAACCTTTCTGCAGCTCTGATCTGGGCTTGGACTAGGCACACGCACACCGACCACTTCAGCTGCACACACACACACGCTTGAATTTCACAATACAGGACAGAGGAGCGCATGCTTATGCAAAGATAGCATCTCGCTGAGTGCTAAGCCATTTCTGATTTGGACTGGATGTGGTTTTTGTTGGATTACTGGATGTTGAATGAAATTTGTGGTTTAAAGAAGCATCTCACAGGTAAAGGTAAAGCTACTGTTCCTGTAATTGATGGAAACCCAATGCAAAGCAGTTTTGTCTTTTTATGAGCATTTAAATAGTTGTGCAGTGCTTTTCAAATTTGGGTCTCAGGGATGCTGTACCGGAAAAAAGTATTGTAGGAAATGTATTTTGGTCTGTCATAGTAAACATGCAATTAAAGATATAAATGAAACTTTGTTTAACTCTGCTAAATCATTTATATTAGTCTAATTGTTAGATAATTGATAGTTTTGATTGTAAAAAAAACATATAGTGCATATAGTGATGTAAAACGAAAAAGTGTCTCCTATACACTGTTAAATAAGACTTCAAGTAACTGTTTAATTTTATTTTTTTGATTAATCTAAAAATGACTTTTCTGATGGATCTTTTGATTGTTTTCTGATTAATCGATTAATCCTTTGGTTAACTCGTTAAATCATTTGATGATGCTCATTTCAGCAAGCCTGGGAGCTTTAGCTGCACTCATTGGGGATAAATGAAAATGTGATGCGTAATTCAACACAAATTAGGGCTGTCACTTTTTATTCGATATTCGAATATGCATTTGAACATGACGTGAAATATCCGTAATCGAACTATAATTGTTTTTTATTTTATTCTTTGCCATCTTATCCAGTAGAGGACACTCTAGACATATTGTAGCATAGGCCCATGACCAAATCAAGAGAATAAAAACTAATAGCCAGGCACGTCTGTGCGCTCTGAACGTGTTTATTGTAAATAATTAGAGAAGCGCACTTAATCCAGATAAATTGATAGACTGGTGTTTCTTGCAAACAATATTAAGAAATGAATTAGTCTAGGCTATATGCCTTACTCCTGCTGATGTTTAAGTTGTCACGTTATTGTTTGTGCCTGTTCTGTTTTTTTTTCCATTTAGCCTAATGTTGTGGGATATGCATAATGGCACTTCATATAAATTGATATTCTAAGTTGATAACCTGCTGTTTCAAACATTAAGTAAAAAAAAATAAATATTCCAGATAGTCCTGTTTATGACTCTCTGTTAATACATTTGTGATTGAATCTCCATTAGGCTAAGGTGTTTTTTTTTTTTTTAATGCACGGGGGGGCAGGCAGGTAGATATTCGAATACATTGCATGATATTCGATATCCGTTCGAATTAGATTTTTCTCAAAAGTGACAGCCCTAACACAAATTGTCAAATTTACTCATTGTGCTAGTGCTAGTCTGGCCATGCTGTCAAAAAAAAAAAAGGTATTTTCCAGAATATGTTTAAATGGATAGTACATCTAAAAATAAAAAATAAGCAAATTTTTTACTCACCCTGGTGGTGTTCGAGTGACCTTTTTTTTTTTTTTTTTTTTTTTTTTTTAAGGACACAAAATAAGAAGTCCTGTTGTCCTCTTCCATCTAATGGCAGTAAAGAGCGTCCAGCTTCTAATTTTGACAGAAGTACACATAGGCCTTTAGTTTGTTGGGTACAGATGTACTCGAAAATTTGGTTTATTTTTAAACAAGTAATAAGGGATTAATCTGAATTGTTTTTTTTTTATTTTATTTTTTTTTATATAAAGCTTTTAGCCATCACTGTCCACTGGTATTATATAGACAAGCACTAGCAGACAATTTCTCATTTAGTGTCCTGAAAAAGCATATGCCATTAGAACAACAAATAATGACTTACTTTCATTTTTGGGTAAACTATCGCAGTTTGCTCTAGCACAATGTCAAAATAAAATCCAGCTGTATTATTTTGGAAGCAGACTGTTCCAGTTATGCTTTTGATTTAAAGGAGAAAAAAAAAACCAGCTTGGCTTTTTTCACATCCTCAAAATGGATCTAATGCATTCTTATCAGTGAAATGCACCCAAGATTTTCCTAGTGTAAAAGCACCCTGTGCAATTTTACTTCCAGGGTGGTAAATAAATTCCTGCAAATCCTAGGGATAAAGTAACATCTGATGCATGGCCGTAAGAGATTTGAGATTTAATTGCACTTAATTGCCTGAAGTGGCTAACCACTGACGGCCTGATGCCGCTTCTTCCTGAAAGCGCTTGTGGTACAAGCATACAGGAAGGAACTGTGTGCTTATGAGTTAGCGGCTTATGCATTTGCGTCACTGAGGGGAAGCTCTTACCTTTCTCACATCTGAAATCTGAATGCAACCTTTGTCTGCAAGTCATTCCCGGTATTATGCATCTTAACCGAAACCGTTTGCTTTGTTTAACAGCCAAAGGGTGTGAATCCCGGCGACTCGTCTGTGCACAACAGCTCTAGCCGAGCCGAGGGGAAAGAGTGCAGTTTGAACCAGCATGAGGCTGCTGGCCTCCTCGCCACACCGACTACAACAAACACGCATCGTCCTGGTGGGGTTTTAATCCCTGCAGGAATACAGTCTGCTTGGACCACAGAGGCTGGTGAAGAAACACAGGTATGTATGAGCACACGCAGATATAACTGCCCCCCCCCCCCCTTTGGTTTGACTCCCTCAATAGTGAACAAAATACTAGAGCGAGAGAAAGCAAGTGAGAGACTGAGGGTCCCATGTGCCATTGGGCAGCGGGGCTTTCGCCATGAGCAGTACTCTGGGCAAAGATAAAGACTCTAAGGAGAGGGAACCCAAAGCCGAAGGGAAATCCAAAACCAAAGGGAAAGATGCCAAAGACGGGAAGAAAGACACGAGCGGTGCTTCGCCCGCAGTGGCCTTCACCTTGGACAGCACGATAAAGAGGCCCAACCCCCCGCCTAGCACGCGCAAAAAAGCCAGCAACGCGGAGGTCATCAAGGAGCTGAACAAGTGCCGAGAGGAGAACTCGATGCGCCTGGACCTGTCCAAGAGATCCATCCATCTGTTGCCCTCTTCCATCAAGGAGCTGACCCAGCTGACCGAGCTCTACCTGTACAGCAACAAGCTGCAAAGCCTGCCAGCTGAGGTGGGATGCCTGTCGGGGCTGGTGACGCTGGCGCTCAGCGAGAACTCTCTCACCAGCCTGCCTGACTCGCTGGACAACCTGAAGAAGCTGCGTATGCTCGACCTGCGGCACAACAAGCTTCGGGAGATCCCAGCTGTGGTCTACCGCGTCACCTCCCTCACCACGCTCTACTTGCGCTTCAATCGGATCACCACCGTGGAGAAAGACATCAAGAATCTGTCCAAACTCACCATGCTCAGCATCCGAGAGAACAAGATTAAACAGCTGCCCGCAGAGATCGGTGAGTGAGCTGCTGCTGAAGACTATTCCTAAAAAAAAAAGTACATGACTGTTCAGTGTTCATTTGTGATGATTCTGTCGGCTTGTGTTATAGGTGAGCTCTGTAATTTGATTACGCTGGATGTAGCCCACAACCAGCTGGAGCACCTTCCTAAAGAGATCGGCAATTGCACTCAGATCACCAACCTTGACCTGCAGCACAACGAACTTCTTGACTTACCTGAGACTATAGGTGAGGATCTACTCAAGGTAGAATCTTTATTGTTGGAAGCAAAACATTTAACTATACAGCTCTGATTTTGGCCATTTGGTTGTACTTTATTAAGTAGTCTGTAATCTCATCAGTGGAGAAGGTATGCGTATATGTCCATGTAAATTAGTTTTAATCAACAGTTGAATCATAAACTTTGTTCATTTACTGTTTCAGGTAACTTGTCATGTATAAACCGTCTTGGTCTGAGGTACAACCGTCTGTCAGCGATCCCTCGATCTTTATCGAAGTGCCGAGAGCTGGAAGAACTCAACCTTGAAAACAACAACATCTCAGTGTTACCAGAGGTGAGACTTGGTTCAGCTCATTGTCGCTTTTAATAATAAGCAGTTTAAATAATTTATCCTTGTCCCCTTTTATAAAATATTATATTGATCCCCTTCTGTTTCTCCTCAGGGTCTTCTCTCCAGTCTGGTGAACCTGACGAGTCTGACGCTGGCGCGAAACTGCTTCCAGTCTTACCCAGCGGGCGGCCCGTCCCAGTTCTCCACCATCTACTCACTCAACATGGAGCACAACCGTATCAACAAGATCCCTTTCGGCATCTTCTCCCGAGCCAAAGTGCTCAGCAAACTCAATATGAAGGTGAGAGCGCATCCACTCGATCACTGTTGAAGACATGTAGGTAATAAACTTGCCCTGAAGGAGACACATAACTAGAGACCTGGACCAATAAGCTGCACCCTACCATCGTTATGGTTAGTTTGCATGGCCAAGCAAAAGAACTGTAAACCATTTCATCCTTTTTAAAACTATGATTGTAGGACAACCAGTTAACGTCTCTTCCACTGGATTTTGGGACATGGACCAGTATGGTAGAGCTGAATCTGGCAACAAACCAGCTTACCAAGATTCCAGAGGACATCTGTGGACTTGTGTCTTTAGAGGTGATGCTCTTCTGTATTTTACCATCACTCAGTCTCATGATAGCATCCCCATTTTTGTCATGTGGTTCGGTCTATATTTTGACTCATAATTATTCCTTTGGTTCCTTCAGGTTCTCATATTGTCCAACAATCTTTTGAAGAAGTTGCCTCATGGGATAGGAAACTTACGGAAACTGCGGGAGCTTGACCTGGAGGAGAACAAACTGGAGTCCCTCCCGAATGAGATCGCCTACCTTAAGGATCTGCAGGTAGGACATTTGTCTACATAGTCAGCTTTTTTTTTCAAGGCTGTTTCCATTGGAGTCTGTTGTTAGCATGCTGCTAAGCTAACAAAAAGTGATAGACACATAAACAAAAAAATGTTCCGCACATAAAAATTGTATTTATACTTTGCAGTACTGTGCAGAGACCCTAAATGCGACATGGGGATGGGGAAAAATGTGGTTTTGAAGAACAAATCATTTTTTTCTTGGAAAAGTATTGCATTCCCCTGAAAAACTGTGTGTGCCCAAAAATACATTTAAATATAGTTCTTCCTCCCTCGTATTATTTCCATCACTGAAATTTTGTGAGAAATCACAAAGTTTCTTAGGAAGATGCAAAAGTTTTAAAAGTGAGTGCAAATTTTCTTGAAGGGAATGCAAACGTTTAAAAGCAAACTCAAGAGTTTCTTCGGGGAATTGTTATTGTTTTTTAGTTTTGCAGGAGAACACAAGTTTTAAAAGCGAACCGTTTCTTAAGGCAAATGTTTCATGTGAGAATGCAATAGATTTGAGCAAATGCAAACAACTTTTTTTAAGATCTATTTTTGTCATTTTGCCCTTTTTAAGATAGACAGGAAGTGAAGTGGGGAGAGAGAGGGGGGTGGGATCAGGAAAGGTCCTCAAGCTGGGATTCAAACTTGGGATGCCTGCAACGCAACAGTGTTATATTTTGGCACACTGCCCACTAGGCTGTTGGTGCTGACGAATGCAAACTTTCTTAGGGAAATGCAAAAGTTTAATTCGCGAATACAGTAATTTTAAAAGTGAATTCAATGTTTCATTGGGGAAAGCAAAGATTTTAAGAGTGAAGGCTAAGTTTTTTGGGGGAATGCAAAAGTTTAATGTGAGAACAGAAGTTTTAAGAGTGAACGTTAAGTTTCCTGGGGAAATGCTTCTATGCGTATTCATTCTCAGCCAGAAGTATTGCTAGAGAATGCGAAAGCATTCAAATATAATTTCCCCTATTTCAATACAAATGCTTGTAATACAGGATTATTTTGCTTGTTGCAGTGATTTCTGGGATTGCCCCACCTGTGCTTTTTATAGTTTTTGGTGTGAAACTCATTTCTCAAATTTATTTGCAGAAACTTGTGTTGACCAATAATCAGCTGACCACTTTGCCGCGAGGAATCGGTCACCTGACTAACCTGACGTACTTGGGCTTGGGAGAGAACCTGCTGCAGCACCTACCTGAGGAGATCGGTACGAGCTCACCGCTGCCCTCAAACGCACACAGCCACACCGATCCATACGCTACTCACTTACAGCCTTTCTCTCTCCATCCCACAGGTACACTGGAGAACCTGGAGGACCTGTACCTGAATGACAACCCTAACCTGCACAGTCTGCCGTTCGAGCTGGCGCTCTGCAGTAAGCTGTCCATCATGAGCATAGAGAACTGTCCCCTCAGCCACCTCCCGCCGCAGATCGTCGCCGGAGGCCCTTCCTTCATCATCCAGTTCCTCAAGATGCAGGGTCCCTACCGCGCCATGGTCTGAGGCCACTCACACACTGTACAAAGAGGAAACCGATTCACCACACGACGTTACCTTGGACGTCATTATATCTCGGACAAGAAACTGCTTAACTGGATTCCAATCGATGGAGGAATCATAGCCAGTTAGGTCCCCTTTACCCCCGTAGTAAACAATGTCTAGACTTCAGTTGCCAAAATTAATGTACATTAGTGATTCCGAAGAGGCGCTCCTAAAACGTTTCAATCATTTTGCCAATTTATTGAAAGTCATTATAGGGGTTTTGATGCCAGGAAACAGTTGTATGCAAAAACAAAACATTTTTACAAGTTCATTTTTGCTGCTGCTGCCGCCATACTGTATGTGAGTTTTTTTTTTTTTTTTTTTTTTTTTTTTTTTTTTGTTTAGCCAGAGATTTTTTTTTTCTTATCATCCCAAAATAATTTTATTGTACAGAGGACCTGTTTGGAAGCAGTGAACAAATTTTAGTTATTTTTTATTATTATTATTATTAATTGTTATTCTAGAATTGTGCCTATCCAGTGCAGTTGGGTGGTTTGTTGTCTGAACGTTATTATCCAAGAAGTTTTTAATACAAAAAGGCTGAATTTACAAAAATGTAATTTATTCCGTAATTCCTTTTCATTGTTATTGATTATTTTATCACTCACTTTTTTTAATTATTCATTCCTCTTCGCTATCGGGACGTGTTGCTGCGCTCAATATTTTAAAATGAAGCCGCAATCTTTTTTTCTGCGAAATAGTGAAACAACAAATGAATCAAAAATAGTTTTTGACATCGATCACAACATGGGTTTAGCGAGCTAGCGCATCACTCAAAGTCTGGTTTTGGGGGTTTTGTGATCGTTTACTTGTTTGCCATATCCACAGCATTGCACTCTGCTTGTGTCCTGTTGGTGAGAGTCGCATCTACATATTAGGTGCTGAACAGTGCTAGGAGTTAAAGGCCCACGTTTACTGTGAGGAATGCCAAACGCCCATTCAACATCACTTCTGTCCTTTTTTCCATTGGTGTCATCAGACTGGTTTTAAACCCCATGATTTCTGGTCTTTAAATTCACAGAATATTAAACAATGGTTATAGGTTGTTTTTTTCTTCGTTTTACCCACATACCTTCCCTCTTATGCTGCTGCTTTTAATGCACTTTGTTTTGATATTTGGCATCCTCCTCAAGTAAAAGGGCCACAATATTTCATGACAGCGATTAAACGTATGGAAGGGGGCATTTATTATTATTATTTCTAAAATATTTTATCTTTTATTTTAATTCTCTATCATGTATATTTTATAACAGTGAATGAATTTGCCTCAGCAATTTCGAACCATAACATTCTATTAAGAACCTTTTTTTCAAGGCTTTGACGCTATTTCTCTTTATTAAATGTTTTGATTTAAACTTCTGTCTGACTAGTTTGTTTTTCTACACGTTTAAAAATTAATATCCGTTTCAAATGGTGCAGATCATCTAGTATTGCAATTAAAAACCCAAATGTTTCCATTGTACAAATTTTTATTTAACCTTTTTAAAGAATGGCGCTGTTTTGTGCAAGATGGAATTTCTTTTGGTTTAGTATTATATCGAGTGACTGTAAATTCCGCCTCCACTTTAGTTTATCAAGCCAAATGTGTTTTGTTCCTGTTGTGTCCAAAAGGTTTTTTTTTTGTTTTTTTTTACGTTTCCTCTCGCTTTGATCCGTAAGGACATTGTGAACATCGGCAGCAGTGTAAAGGCTTCGGAGAGGCACTTCGCATTCATGGGGCCATGAAAAGGACACAAATCGCTGCTTTTTTTATCAACCAGCAGAACCTGTTGCTGCTTATGGACCTCCTAGAAACGTAATGCTGTAAAAGAGCCGGCCCGCGTGAGTCGTTACGGACTGGCTTCTCGGGCCGGTTCTACCAGCACAGACGTTCTGCTACAGATGAAATCCCTCTGGACCTGCTCGGTGCATATGCTGCGCCTAACGCAGACAATGAATAAAACTAAAAATTACAAAAATACAAACTTTGTAAAAAGGGCTTTCTCTGTTCATGCTTAACTATACACCAGAGGCATTGCATTCCTGGTTTTGTATAAAAGCTTAGAACTGTACATTTGAGTTTGTGTGTGTGTGTGTGTGAGGGAATAGTTAGATGTTAACAAAATGGAATTATTATGTGACAGTAAATGCCTTTGAGTACTTCAAAGTGAGATGTGCATTAGGGATGCGGCTTTGTCATGCGTCCCATCTAAGTTAAATTCTTTATTATTTTCTGCATTTATGTGCCATTAATGCAGGGGAGTGGGGCTGGTTTTTACATAGGTTAACAGTATGATTGGTTTCAGATGAAAATGCATTACAGATCAGGAATGTAGTCAAAAAAGACAATAAATACATAACAATTGTACTTTAAATGGTGAATACTGACTGCACGGTTATAATCAGCCGGGGTGGCAATTTTAATTTTGATCTTGTATTGTTCTGATGAATCCTTATGATTTGAGCTTAAGGGTATGGTTTATTTTTTTATACTGTCTGTGCATTAGGTCATAGAAATTGTTTAAATGAAGTTCTTTTTTATGTTTTTTTTTTAACATAGGAATGTTATATGTTTCCTGCTTTTTTTCTTGCCTTGCTATGTATAGGAAACAAGCATGTTCATTTTCTTTTTCTTTCTTTCTTCATTTCTTTTTCATTTTTTTAAGATTCATAATTGTCTGGTTGGGTGGACAGGGATGTAAAAAAAAACAAAAAAAAGTACACAAGATAAAAATGTTGCTCTTTCGTAACTGCAAAATGTTTTTGTTTGTTTGTTTGTTTTGACACTTCATAGGGTATCAAGTGTTGTGCAGACATGTCAAACACACTTTTCTCAAGAAAAACAGCCTTAAAGGTGACCCTTGATTTATCTTTCTTTCTGACTCTGCCCGAGCAAGTAACAGGACCCTCTTCCATCAGATCAAGTCTTTGCTTTGATAAACATTCTTCAAATAAATGTTCTTATGACTGCCTTACGATGTCAAATGTGCTACTCTCTTACCCCTCATACATTTTCAGATGATCAGTCCAGAGTAATAATCAATCAAATCAGTAATGCACTCATATTACTGTTTTGGTCAGAGAATATATATAACTCTTATTTATTTGTTTGTCTATCTGTCTGTCTATCAGTCTCTATCTATCTGTCTCTGTCTGTCTGACTATCTTATCTGTCTCAGTCTTATCTGTCTGTCTATCTCTGTCCTATCTAACTATCAATCTATGCCTGTGTGTCTGTCCATCTGTCTGTCCGTCTCGATCTATCTATCTGTCTCTTTGTCTCGGTCTATTTATGTGTCTGTCTCTGTCTATCTATCTATCTGTCCCTATCTGTCTCTGTCCATATATCTCTGTCTGTCTCTGTCCATCTATCTCTGTCTGTCTCTGTCCATATATATCTGGCTGTCTGTCTCTATCCATCTATCTCTGTCTATCTATCTGTCTCTGTCCATCTATCTCTGTCTATCTGTCTCGATCTATCTGTCTGTGTCTCTGTCCATCTATCTCTATCTGTCTCGATCGATCTATCTGTCTCTCCATCTCTGTCTGTCTCGATCAATCTGTCTCTGTCTGTCTCTATCTGTCTGTCCATCTATCTATCTTTCTGTCTTTGTCTAACTGTCTCTGTCCATCTATCTCTGTCTGTCTCTGTCTATCTGTTTCCGTCCATCTATCTCTGTCTCGATCGATCGATCTTTCTGTCTCTGTCCATCTATCTCTGTCTGTTTGTCTCTATCTGTCTGTCCATCTATCTGTCTCGATCAATCTGTCTGTCTATCGGTCTCTGTCCATTTATGTCTGTATATCTGTCTCTGTCCATCTATCTCTGTCTATCTGTCTCGATCGATCTGTCTATCTTATCTGTCTCTGACTGTCTCTGTCTGTCTCTTTCCATCTATCTGTCTGTCTGTCTCTGTCCATCTATCGCTCTACCTGTGTCTCTGTCCGTCTGTCTGTCTCTGTCCATCTATCTGTCTCTGTCTGTCTTTCTCTGTCTATCCGTCCGTCTGTCTGTCTGTCCATCTATCTCTGTCTGTCTGTCTCTGTCCATCTATCTCTGTCTCTTTCTGTCTGACTGTCCATCTATCTCTGTCTGTCTCGATCGATCTGACTGTCTCTGTCCATCTAGCTCTGTCTGTCTCTGTCTTTCTCTGTCCATCTATTGGTCTGTGTTCATCTATCTCTGTCTGTTTCTATCTATCTTTATCTATCTTTCTCTGTCCATCTATCTCTGTCTTACTGTCTCTGTCCATCTATCTCTGTCTGTCTCTGTCTATCTGACTGTCTGGGTCTGTCTGTATGTATATCTGTCTCTGTCTGTCTGTGTGTCTCTATCTGTCCGTCTTTATCTGTCTGTCTCTAGCTGTCTATCTGTCTGTCTCTGTCCATCTGTCTCGATCTGTCTATCTGTCTGTCTGTCCATCTGTCTCGGTCTATATATCTGTGTATGTCTCTGTCCATCTGTCTGTCTGTCTCGATCGGTCTATCCGTCCGTCTGTCTGTCTCGGTCCATCTGTTTGTCTGTCTCTTTGTCTCGGTCTATCTGTCTGTCTGTCTGTCTGTCCATCTATCTGTCTGTCTCTGTCCATCTATCTGTGTCTGTCTGTCAGTAAAGAATGTGTTGACATCTGAAATAGCTCATGATCATAAAATAAATTATTTGATCTAAATGCTCAAAATTTGTTTTGTAGGAATTTAAAACGTAGACATTGATGAGATTTAACTGAAGGACAAGAAGCCCAATACAATTCAACTTTAGTACTTCTTAAAATCCCATTATGCACATCATGAGGTTGAATTTGTGAATAGAAACCCGTGGCTACTTTGATGAAGCATGAATATAAGAGTTTCACACTGTTGTTTTCTACATAATTCCCATCTGTCATTTTTGCAGCTCTGGCCCTCAAGATCAACTTTCATGCAGTTCCACTCTATTCCTGATCAAACACCTCTTATGAAAATTAATGATTGTATTGTAGTAAAAGTGTAGTAAATGGACTAGAAAAAAGGGTTCGTAAGGTACACCTGAACAAATTTTTTTTCGGAAGGGACACCTGAACAAGCTACTTTTAGATGACTATAAATCTACAGGAAGGTGAGTTTGATGAAGGTTGGAGCTATATCTGCAGGAAAGTATTTCGAGAGTATAAATGTACGCTCATGTAACATACAAATACCGTGCAAGTAGTAAAGTTAACGCTAGCTTACATTTCCGGTAGATGTCGCCGTTTCATCGCTCCTCGCTGCTCTCACTGACATGAGTCACCTGCATTGTTTACCTCATTCAACGCTTAGCCTGCCACTCGAAAACTATTTTGCAGTAATGTTTTCAGATATTAGTGGGGTTCACATATAGTCAAGGAAAGCCGGGAAATGTGAGGGAGTTGTAAGATTTTAGCCCTGAAGACGTCATGGAAATAAGATCTCGCGAGTGCACATCTTTTTAGTCGGTTTAGTCAGCTCTAAAACATTCAGTTGACTACATATTCCTAAAATATGTTTGAAATTCACCCCAGAGTACACAAAATGGCCTTATACATATATATATATATATATATATATATATATATATATACATATATATACATATATACACACACACACACACACATATATATATATATATATATATATATATATATATATATATATAAATGTTGACATGCAAATTAGAAATTGCACTAATTTAAATTTTCTAGAACAAAAATCTCAACGTTGGACAAAGCGAGATCAACTTTTGGAAAGCGAGAAAGGTTTTTGAGGATTGAGGGATTAAGGGTTTTTGAGGGATTTTGGAGATCTCTTGTTTTGTATATTAAAAATAATGCCAGAAAACAGCTTTATTATATATATATATATATATATATATATATATATATATATATATAATTATTATTTATTTTTATTTTATTTTTTTAAATATTGTAGGCCTTTAAGACCAGGAAAATTATATATGACCAAACCCATCTGTAAAAACCTTCAGATCGTAAAAAAAGTATTTGAGAAAACCGTATTTGTTTTGTAATAGAAATCTACTGACAGATAGAGATAAAGTGCTACAAAAGAATCGCTTAAAAGTGTATTTTGGATGTTTTACCATTAGTCTGGAAAAAAATACTTGCGCCTAAAATACATATTATTTATAATTTTTACATATTATTTTTATATTTACATATAAAATACATATATATACATAAAATGGCTTTCATTTATAAAGTTATAATGAACAACTGGTGTATTAAAATAATGTAAATTTAGGCTAGTGTTTCTGTGCTGATAAATGTCAGTGATAAATAATCACTTAGTTTATTCTCTCCTGTTCGGGAAAACGCTAAAACAAGTAGTTTAATTGGTTTAAACCAGTCAGGCACGTATGAAAAGTGTTTTAAGTGGTTTCCGGACATTTCTTGGCGGCTGCTGAGCAACGTCAATCCGGGCTGTTTTTACACAGTCTATGATCCGTGGGCTGGCGTTTCGAGAAACTCACACGCACGCGCAGCGCGCACAAGCGTAATATGATTAGAGCCTCTATTAGCTCAGCGCGCGCACAGCTGAGTGGAGCGCCGGCGACGAAGCGCGGTCTTCACACGCGCCGCCGAAGAGATGCGAATAATTTCTGGAGCAGTTTTTCTTACACCGAGCCACTTTAAGCAGAACTCACACTGAGGAACATTTCTCGGATGGTTTAATAAGTTTGTGGGTCGTGTTAGGGTTTTTTTCCACTAAGGTAAGCTCCATTTCTGTCTCACTTTTTGCTGTTAGCATAGTATGGTATTTTTGAACAAAGTATGATAAAGAAATTGACTGCATGTTATCCTGGACCACAAAACCAGTCATAAGGGTAATTTTTTTTAATTGAGGTTTGTTAGGATAATATTTGGCCAATAATAACTATTTGAACATCTGGAATCTAAGGGTGCAAAAATGAATATATATATATATATATATATATATGTAGAGAGCGAGAGAGAGAAAATCGCCTTTGAAGATGTACAAATTAAATTCTTAGCAAATATTACTAATCCAAAATTACGTTTGGAAATGTACAAAATATCTTCATGGAACATGATCTTTACTTAATATCCTAATGATTTTTGCATAAAACAACAATCATTTTGAACCATACAATGTAGTGTATGACTGGTTTTGTGGTCCAGGGTCCCTTTTTTTTTTTTTTTTCTTTTTTTTGCTATTATGACTTTTGCATCTAAAAATGATTTATTTATTTTAAATACATTTTGACTTATTTCTTTAAATAATAATTTTCCTCATTTTTTTTTAGATGCAAAAATGACAAAAAATGTCACTTTTGTCTTTAGTTATATGGAAAAAATGAACTGCCATCAACCAAAAACATAATTTCAGTTTGTGAGAGGAAGAGATTGTGATTCTCAACAATGGGGTGTCTCAACAATTCAACCAATGGGACAGATACGCCATACACCCTGCTGGTGGCCCTTCCTATGAGCATCCTGGTGGGGTTTTTCATCCTCGTCATTGTCTTTGGCAATGTGCTGGTGATCATCGCAGTGTTCACGAGCCGAGCTCTCCGGGCTCCTCAGAACCTGTTCCTGGTGTCTATGGCCTCCGCTGATATATTGGTGGCTACACTGGTGATGCCGTTCTCGTTGGCGAATGAGTTGATGGGCTGCTGGGCCTTTGGGCCGGTTTGGTGTGAAATCTACCTGGCCTTGGACGTTCTCTTCTGCACGGCCTCGATCACTCACCTGTGCGCCATCAGTCTGGACAGATACTGGTCGATCACGCAAGCCATCGAGTACAACCTCAAGCGCACACCACAACGAATCAAGTGCATTATTTTTATAGTTTGGATCATCGCCGCAGTGATCTCCTTCCCGCCTCTGATTACCATGAAGAAGGAAGAGGGGGCCACCTGCAAAATCAATGAAGAAAAATGGTACATCGTTTCCTCTTCCATTGGTTCGTTTTTCGTGCCTTGCATCATCATGGTCCTCGTGTACATCCGAATTTACCAGATCGCCAAGAAGAGGACCAGAGCGCCACCTGGGGACCGGATGATAAAGGAAGCGGGCAAGAAGGATAACGATCTGGAGAGGGATCCCAATGAGAAGCTCAACGGGAATCCCAACCCTAAACCAGACGAGGACATGGAGGAATCGTCCTCCTCGGACCACAAGGTCTCCAACCCCTGCTCCCTCAAGAAGAAGAGCTCCAAAGGAAAGACTAAGCGGAGCCAAATCAAACCGGGGGATGGCGACAAGCACGAGGTCCTTCAGACCACCAAGACCAGCAGGTGGAAAGGCCGCCAAAACCGGGAAAAGCGCTTCACGTTCGTCTTGGCGGTGGTCATAGGCGTGTTCGTCATCTGCTGGTTCCCGTTTTTCTTCACCTACACGTTGACAGCGTTTTGCGAAGAATGCGTGCCGGAACCACTTTTCAAGTTTTTCTTCTGGTTCGGCTACTGCAACAGTTCCCTCAATCCCATTATATACACCATCTTCAATAATGACTTCCGGAGATCCTTCAAGAAGATCCTCTGCCGGAGAGATAACAGGAGAGGGGTGTGAATTGAGTTGGCGTTTATGGGAAGTCCCTGTGTACAGTAAGCCAACATGTTATGTGTCATTATACAACAAGTCCAAGAGGGAAAAAAAGACTCTTGCATGCTTTGTTCAAATGCAACAATTCATGGTTATGCAATTACAGCACAATGCATATTCATCCATTTCTGAAGTGTATTGTTGTATCGTTCTTGATATACAGTGAGTGATGTAGTTTCATAACTGGTATTTTATCATCTGGAGGGACGTATTCGAAGACAATGCATCATTCTCAAACCACGCTGGATGTTGTTCAAAATGTGAAAAACAATTCAAAAAGGACTACAAACTTGGCCTTCAAACTTCTTAATGTGCTGCAGAACTGTCAAACTACGCGCAAAAAATGCATGTTGATGTGTTCTTGCAGGGCTTGTATATATTATATTGTATAATTAATTGTGAAAGAGTTGATATTGTTTGGTGATCTAATTGTCTTTTTTTATCCCTGCCTGTAACGGTTCGCTTAAAATCTCGCTGTGGACCATTAGGCAAAAAGATGATGAGCCTGTCTGACTGGAACCTGACAGGCCAGTGTCACAACAGATTTCTCCGGCTTCTAATGTAGTTTATATCTGTCACCATGGATATAATGGATGGATCTTTAGTACCACAACACAAGGGATGTTTACAGTCCGTGATTAATAAACTGTGTGTAAAAACAGGCTGCTGGTATAGCTGGAGAATTAGTAGAAATTAAAGCTGAATATTCAGCAAGACAACAGAGTTTCTTCACACTCTAAAAAATGCTGGGTTAAATACAACCCAGCACTGGGTAAAATATGGACCAACCCAGCACTCGGGTTGTTTTTGACCCAGTGGTTGGGTTACTGCCCAGAAGGTTAGGTTGAACATTTAATCCAGCTGTTGGTTGAAAACAACCCAATCGCTGGGTTTGTCCATATTTAACCCAGCATTTTTTAGGGTCAAGGTGAGGTCAGGCCTCTCACAGTGCTGTTTTTTGTTTTCCTCTCGGGATGTGAGGATGACCTTAGATATCAAGTTGTAGAGAGATGAAGCGTATGTCCGGTCCAATGCTAAAATGGTTGAAAAGAAAGGTCATGAATGACATCTACAAACTACCTGTCACTGTGCGTTATTGCCATATCTGAAAACCCTTATCATGATGTATGACGCGTTTCGATATATTGGCTGTTTTCTGGTTGTGCTCTCAACGTGTTTAACCACTGAGGTCTGAAAAAAATTGTGTTTGCACACACAAAGAGAGAAAAAACTCAAAAATAAAAAAAGTGCAGAGCCTTTTTTGTCTGTTATCATTCTGTGGCAACTGGAGAATCTTTCTTATGAAAAGCAAAGCTTCACTTGTGGCAGTGATTCTCAGACCTGTCCTGGAGTAGCCTACCCCCAGCCCTGCATATTTTGAACGTGTCCCTCATCTATCTCACCTGATTCAACTCGTCCGGCTCACTACTGTAAGCCCTAAAGTGTGTGTGTCAGATACAGGGCAGTGCTGGGGGTACTTCATGGAAAGGTTTGAGAACCACTGACTGTGAAAGAGTTGAAAGCAACAACTGTGTTTACACCAATGCTTTTTAAAAACGGAAAGAAAATACTGACTGTGATAAACATCCAAATGCACACATTTTTAAAAAATATTACCACGAAACGAAGTAGTTTTATTGTAGACAGATCCCTATCCCCCAACATCAACTAACACAAAAAGGCCGACCACTTATTACACAAAAACAGCGATTGACATGCAAACTGACCAATCGCAACTAGGCTTTTTTTCTGATAATCACATGGAATCGCTCAAATCCCTCAATGTTTGCATAGCTAAGCTAATGAATAAACGGCAAACGTTGCTGTTATCTGTCAGCGATTATCTCGTCAATTTAATTTTTTTGCTCGTTTGACTTTAATGTCTCAGTTTACCGGTCGATTATGTGCCTGTTTGCTCTGCATGTGATTTACGCATTTCATTTCCCCTCACCAACCGAGTTCAAATTCAGGAATAGCATTTTACAAATAGTGTAAAACACTGCCCGTGGTGAAGTTCCCCGGTGACAGCAATAGGTTTAAATGCTGGAGAGAATGCACCGAGACCTTCATAATTGTGATGGATCGTGATAATTTCATCTCATCTATAATCATCATTAAATCGTCAAGACAGCGGGGTGATAATTACGAAGTTTAAAATAAGGTTTTATTACACGGACCTGAAGCGCCGGTTTCCGAACCTTTTATGAACTGGCATAAAAGCATTAAATGGCAACTTTAAGATACAGCAGCGCATTACCTCCCATAGCGGCAGAGCTGTGCTCGAGATATATGACATGCTTTGAGCTGGGGGGGGGGGGGGTGTGCACTGATGAGCTTCACTTCAGAAGTGTGAATGAGAGGGTGTTTTGGTGAAAAAAATATTTAAAGAAAATTCTTGATAGGTAATTACATCAGTGCAGGTGAGGGCTGTGAGCAGGTTTTTCAATAGTTTGCGAATTAGTTCATAAATCAATGAAAATAAATAGGAATACATTATTGTTATTGTTGTTGTTGTCAGGGGAAGTTTATGCTTCATGCCACTCTTTAATGAACAGGCCGTCCTAGTAAATAAATCTGGACAAACCAGTGTTTATGTCTATTACTTTTGTAACAAAATGTCTGATAAAAGTCTACATGTTTTATGATAATTTCCTTGGTGTTTCTTTAAAGAAAAAAAAATTATAATCACAATAATCATTAGACAATTACAAAAAAACATAAATCATAAACATTACAATTATATCAACATTAAATAATGATGATGATGACGACGATTATTATTATTAAATAAAATACCTTATATACAATAATAATAATAATTAATAATAATATATTGTACAGTTTTGATACAACAACAGTAATGATGATGATTATGATAAAAATAATAATAATACATTATCATCCTTAAGTAAACATTTTGTTATATACATTTTTATTATAAATTATAATGTATAATAATTAAAATAATAGTCATCATGATGAAAAATAATAATTACATTACATTAAAAATAATTAACATGAAGATGATGATGATAATAATAGTAATAATAATAAAAGTCCACAGTTTCTATGCAAATTTCTTTGGTTTGCTATAAAACACATCACAAATCACAATAATAATTATTAAACATACATTTTCATATATAATAAAAAAATATTATTAAAATAATAATCACAATTACAATAATTATTAAACTTAAGATAATAAAAATGGTATAAGTTGTATTGTTAATAATCTAACAAGTATACTTGTGGTATTATGATATGTAATATATTTATTTATTCAGGTGGAATTCTCTATTATGGGTTTGGAATGAGCTTACATAATTAAAGGAATGTTCTGAATAATCTCCATCGACAGCATTTGATTACCATTGTGTGACAACAAACACAAATCTCATCTAGAGTAATGAACTTCGAAATGGAAGTCTGTGTGGAATTATAAGAGCAACTGGGGGCCTTCAAAGACGCTGGAGCCCCGGGGCTCCCAGAACCATAATCCAATCTTAAACAGGATGCAGGCTAGACAAAGTTAGTGAGAAAATGAGGGTTTTGAGAGCTGGCATATGTTGCACTGCATGATAAACTTTATTTGTAATGTACGCTACCTCATCGCAGCAGATGAATGCACTGAATGACAGAACCAACAGCCAAAGTGCTTGGTCTCCAGATGCTGTCTCTTTTAAAACTTTTAGATTTGGCTTGCGGCTATCAGTGTGCACAGATACAACAGATCTGTGTTTGTGGTGTTTTTAAACATTGCCAGTGAATTCAAAAAGTTGAGAAACCTCAAAGGTCAAACTTAAAGAGAGGCTGAGCACTTTCAGAAGAGACCCCACTGTGCGTTTTTTCATGCAGCGCTGTTAATCAATAACAGATTCTCTCTCTATTTTTTTACAGCAGACAAACAAAGAGGCAGACATCTTATTAAAGAGAGCGGTGGGAAGTGGGAGGGAGCAGAATAGAGGAATATGTTTGCCCCATACAGCGTGTTTCCTCGACCCTACTTTTTCCCCGCAATCCACCCTGTGGGAAATCAATCTGTTTGTCAAATGAGCAATACACTTAAAGCCACTGAAATGCAGCTGTGTGAGAGTCGGCACATGTGTTAAGCACAGTAGCTAATGCAGTCTCAAAGCACATGTGAGAAACACAAACAGCAGAAATACAGCGCTACGAGAGTTTAATTGCAGAATGAAGTTTACAAAATTAGTCTACGGGGACACAAATGACTTGAGATGAATGCTGATGGGCTCCGTTATTTCAATTTAGTGAACAAAGTCTGAGAGTGACGCCAAAGAAAATCACAAACAAATCTCTAGAACATTTCAGATGTTTCTTTTAGACTTAAATGAGGTTATAGAAAGTCTGTGGCTTCTCAGATTTTTCTTGTGAGATGCCCATAAATAACACATCAGAAATTTGAAGTCAAAGGAGGGAATTTGCTTGCACGCCATTTACTTGCGTTCTGCGTTGTTTTACTGCGCGATCCATAGAATTATGCTAATCAGTTAAAAGTGCTAATTTAAGATACAGGACACATTCAATGCAATTCTACAATTTCTACAACTTTGCAGAATCGGGATTTGAGTTAAGGGTTGGGCATTACGTTTAAGTTTGGGTTATTTTTCGCAACACAAGTCGTAGAGTTTTTTCCAATTGTGCCGTCTCATGACATTGGACAATCAGAAATGAAATGACGGAATTTTCTAACAACGACTTTATAGCCTTGTTGTCTGTGTCTGTTTGTGTTTCTATATCTGTATGTGTTGTTTTAGCGCACAATTCTCTAAAGCAACCATGCAAATCAGTTAACAGTGCAAAGTTCGAGATTCGTGATCGCTTGACACATTCAACACAATTACATCACAAATCGTAATATCACATAATTTCTGCAAGTTCGCAAAATCATATAATTCCTATGACTTTTGTACACTTTTTTTTTTATATATAACAATCATGGGTAGCTTTTACGGGTTGAGCTTGATGTTTAGGTTTTGATTTTGGTCTTTCATTTTTGGGCAACCATGTTCTATATTTGATACCCATGTGTAATATTCTATGTATGTGTTATTCTTTCTGCCTTTTTTTTTTTTTTTTTAATTTTTTACAATTGTTTATAAAAACATAGAGCTCCATTAGGCCACCTGAGCTATAAAAGAGCAACATCTTAGCAGTAAAAGTTTCCTCTGGGGATGTTTTACTGTATTCAACAACCAGGTGATTGTAAAGATGCTAGATGTCACTTTGAACTGTCGAAATCTTGCGAGTTGAGATGTAAAAATAAAATTTTACCATGATGTTCCACTTAATCAGCATGATTATTTAGTCCCTGGAGAATGTCCATTAATTTTGACACATGAACCGAAAATGGCCTAAAGGTCAGATAGCATTATATCATTATGAAGATGTTTGGGTAGGTGAGGATGAGGACAGCATCAAATGTCATGAGACACTTAAACAGTTATTAGTTCCTGTGGTGAGCAAATCATCATGGAGTAAAATCAGGCTCCTCCGGTAGTCCGTTTACACAGGGTCCGCTGGGAATCGGTAGCTACACTGTAAAATCTAATAAGTTGGGCTTACTTAAAAAAAGCATGCAAACTGATTGCCTTGAAAAAACTAAGTAAAGTGAAATAGGAATAGTATGTTGTACTGACAAATGCTTAGTTAGTATAGTTAACTTACACAAGAGTTCTAGTAACTAAAAAAGAACTGTAGGGGGTACTTGATCCTTTCATTTAGGTTTACTCATGACTTAGTATAGCTACTCACTGACTCCCAGAATGCATTGCGCAGAATAAATTATGCAGTTGCTTTGTTTTAAAGTTGTTGTTTTTATTTGCCAATTTTATTTGCTGTCTTGTGTCAGCAGTAGCACAACAAAAAGAGCAAATAAAATGGCTATTGTTACAATTAATGAAAATAAATTAAATTTAATTGTTACCATTGTTGTGATTCACGTGATGAATGTTTAAGTCTGTGTGTGACTTCAGCATATTACCACTCACTATTTAAGTATTATATAAAAAGCATATCAAGGTATTTATGAAAAATAAAATCTCAAAAAGGTCATTATTAAACACACACATAATAATGCTTTAATTAAAAAATAGGTCATTTTATAAAAGCAACCTATTTATTACTTTTCTTTGAAATCAAATAACTCTGATTTCATGATGCATTTCTCCATTAATAGAGAGACAATTATAGTAACATAAATGAAGTTTCAAGTGCCCCAAAGGAAATGCTAATCACTATAATGGTGAGCTAAAAAAAAAAAAAGGCAATTAGCAACATATTAGTGCACTGCTGCCTCTCACTGGTTTATTAATGTCATTGGTTCCTTTGTGGCTACTTGAATATTTTAAGTAAGTGTCACTCAAAACAGTAAGTAAATTGTTTTATTTGCCTTGAAAGTACCTGAAACTTAATAAAACCTAGTAAGTATAACGACTAAGTAAAGATAACTAATTAAATCTAAGTAAGGTAAACTATTGGATTTTACAGTGTAGTGTTTCAGACGGTCTCCTCCTTGCATCTGTTGCCCTTTTCCCTTGTGGCTGTTTTGGTAAGTGGAAATTTGAAGACCTGCCAGACTGAGAATTCATGTTTCTGTTAGAACGTACATGCATCTGTGTGCGTGTGTGCACTTGTCAATATTAAAACACAACAAATTAGAAATTGAGGTAAACATTGGCTCACTGAGGGAACACAAGCAGTGGAAAATAAGTGTTGTCGTTTTAATGAGGCAGTTTGAAGCTACTGAATAAAATTATTCTGAAGTTTCTTCCAGTGATTTGGAAAGAGCCCAATGTGCTTTCCAAAATGAAAAACGAAGAACGAGTGGAGTTGCACTCCATCCAAGAAGGTCTTTGGAGAAAACTATCCATTAGCATTCACATTTATTTTAATGGCAGATGCATAATTCATAATATTTTCCTTTTTGTTGTTGTTGTTGTCGTTCAAAACTGACACAACTGCAACAAACGACAGATTCGTTTGAATTGGATTTTTTACCTGAATCAGGTTCACAAACTTGTCTCTAAACGATTCATTTACGAACCGAACTAAATGATTCAGTCGCGAATCAGACTAAATGCTCAAACCGTCTCTTACGGAATAATCTGATAGCCATCTGGGATTAGTAGGATAACGTTATTTCATTATGAGTTTGAAACTAATTTAAAAACGAATCATAAAAAAAATATTTTCCGAGATGAGTCGGATCGACTCTGTTTTCACGGCGTCTCGCTAAGAAGCCCCGCCCATAGCGAAATCTCATTGGTCCAAAGTCCCGCTTCATGTGACTGTGTATATTAATAATCAAATCTGATTGGTTTTTACTGTTTTACCTCAAGGAGCAGTCGTATTCAAACTGCAGACAGACAAATCACATTTGCTGGATGTTTGACAAGGTAAGCTCTGTCAATAGCATATAATAATGTATGTTAATATATATAACAGTGTTGACTGTCATAGGAAATAATTTAGATTTAGTTTGGAAAAAACATTTGACACAGCTTCACTCTTACAATGGAAGTCTGTGGGTAGTTTGTGCTGTTTGTTTGTTTGTTTGTTAATTTTTATAAAATGAGGGATGAGTTTAAATTGTTTCCTGTGGTAACTGACGGTATTTAACTATACAGCTAACCTTTTATTGAACCCAGAACACTAGTTTTATGTTTTACCTGTCTGTAGGTAAAAACGTTTTGGCTGTAGTTCACCCCTGGTTTTATTAAAATATTTTATTTGCTTCATTTTGTCATAAGAGTGAGAAAAGACATGGCACATTGCACACATATACTCTGGCTAGCACAAAATAATGGTAATCTAATCAGTAAGAAAAGCTTCTGTGAGTAGGCCGAGCGTAAATCCACACCAGACAGTAGCCAGACCTGCGTATTTCTCATTCGGTTTAATAATGCCACAGCTAAGATGAACAAATTTAACCATTCTACCCGAGGGCCAAGGCATTCGTCTCTTCTGTCTTTGTCTTAACGTTCAACAAAACCGAATGAAAAAATGGTTCTAGAGAGAAGATCTGGTGAACTTCTGAGTTCAGGTAGCAAAATCAGTTTGTTGTCCAATGTAAATTCATATTCAAGATCCATTTATTGTTTAGTCTATTTTGTTTCCTCTTGATGAAGAATAGGGATAAAAAGCTAGTTTACAAGCTGGACATTACTGAAGTATGCACTGAATTAATCCAGTTGAACAAGGCCTTAAGTAACAATATATAGGATTTTGTACATTCATAACATGATTCATTCAGAAGGATTTTCATTTCAAAATAAAAATAGAAAAATAATGGGTGGGGGCAGTGGTGGCATCAATTTCCCTTCATTCTTTCATGCCCACTCTCGGGCACTTAGCCATAATTGATGTGCAGGTAGTTCACAGGGTCCTTAGGAGACAGATATAATTAATGTAATATAAAATTGATACAAATAATAAGATATATTGTACACCAGTAGAAGAAGATTATATTAAATGCATTCCCATTGGTATCGGTACATGAAAGCTTGACTAATATTAGAAAGGAAAAATAGTGTTGGTCTTAGTTCCCCTAAAAATGTTATGTGGTGTCATGATTTACTTTTGATAAAAACAAAGGTTTATCATTGTATATTCGTTTGGCATTTCATTTACTGTATACCCTTTAAATTTGCTTATTGAAAGAACTAAAGCAGCAGCAGTTTGGTGTAACATTTATTTGAAACACATTTATTTGGTACTTGCTACCTTATATCTTTACTCTTTCATTTCATGGCTTTGGAAAACTTGTCTCAGATGTTTCTCTGCATTTCTTTTTGCATTAACTCCAGGTCGTCGACACCAAGCTTCATTGCAATTTCTTTCTAGGTATTAAATCAATTACACTTTTAACTGTCTGTAAACCATTGCTTCCATCTAAAATACGGGTCCATAATCTATAATATTGCTTCCTCCAGGGGATAAGTCGTCTCGTCTGAATCAGGAGAGAAGTATACATAGATCAACCACCGTTTATTAGCAAAAACAGTCCAAAACAGTTCTAAACAAATATGGGGTGAAATATTTGATCTGAGAGAACATCAAGAGATGGACTTTTTCCACTGGAGGAAGCGTTATTATGGAGTATGGACTACTTGTGGATTATTGTGATGTATTTATCAATTGTGTGGACTCTCATTCTGACGGCATCCATTCACTGCAGAGGATCCATTGGTGAGCAAGTGATGTATTGATACACTTCTCCAAATCTCCAAACAATAGGTACAATGTGCATATCATTAGCAAAGTACAAGGTGTCCAGTACTATTACACCATTCAATCACATCAGTTGACATACACTTCCTCTTTCTGTTTCCCATATCAGTCAACGCAAGACTCTAATTCATATGGCGACCCTGGGGTTCTCACTGTCTGAATCCCAGACCTCAACCTTCCTCCGCAATCACCAAACACACGCACACACACACACACACACACACACACACACACACACACACACGCACGCACGCACGCACACACACACACACACACAAAATAATTGACTAGAGGGCGTAAAGACAGAGGGCAGTCATCAGCAGAGATGGGCCTGTAAATGTGCCATATCCCTGAGGTCAAAAATGCTCCATTTTGGAAATTAATTTTACACAAGCAATTAGTTTGTTTCTTTTCACATTTATTTTTTTTTTTTCTTAAAGCATGAAATGATTCAGCACAGAAATGATGCATTTAATAGCACCAATCAGTTAATCACAGAGTTTTGCAGCTGGACTGCAGCTGATTTAAAGTTAAATAAAGGTTTAATTATGCCATAGTGCTCCAACTGTCGCATCCGGCCCATCAGGCTATATATTGTGACTCGTGTCATGCCTAGTTATGAATGTGCTTATTATAATTAACTAGTTCCTAAAAGCTGCATTAGACTTCAGTGACAAATTATAATATGAAAAACGTCAGTCTGCTTTCAATTTGGTGTCTTAATTTAGTGTCATTCTAACCGACAAGTATAAAGCTGACTCTTTATCAAAAGAACTCATGAGTCAAACAAGCAATTTTGATGATTATGAAAAAGAAAATAAATATGGTAAAAGTATGAAAGTGCAAAGTATTATCAGTCTTATTTTAGTATAATTTAGATAGCATTTTAAGTAATATTTAAAGTTTTATAATTTTTGTTTTTATTTTAACTTTTTTTGTCTGTATAGTTTTTTATTATTATTTTGGTTTTAGTTATTTTAGAACATCAAGTTAAACTAAATTAGAATTAATAGAATTGGCAACTAACAAGAATTGTCAGTAAGGTTCTTTTTTATTAAGTAAAAACAAATAACTTTTTAAAAATATTTTATTTCACTTTAGTTAATGTTTGTTTTATGTATATTTATTTATTTTGGTTATATTTTACAGAATAAGCATATATTTTGTATTATATTACAATGCTGTACTATACAAATATATGTTTGAGTCAAAGACGAGATATCCTATTTTGGTCTCCACATTAAATTAAATTAACAAAAGTGAATTTATATACACAAAAAGTATTAAATGCAAGTGAAGTGTCTATTTCAAATAAATTCTTGGGAAATAATGTCAAACTATGTGTGGAGTAATGTTCCATATATATATAAATGTGTGTGTGTGTGTGTGTGCATGTATATGTATGCATGTATATAATTGCCATCCATTATGGATTGAATGTGGCCCTCTTGATTGTAAAGTTGAGTGGCTCTTTATTTGCTGTGTAGCTGTGTAGGGCTATCATAATGAACGTGTGATTCTACATTAGATGTTTTAAATTGTGAAGAGCATTTTTTGCCGCCTCTGTAGCCCACTCTGATTTTTGATGCACTGTTTGATGCATTAGTACCTCTGTGCTTTCCAAACACCCAACCACCCGTTCCTGCCAAACAAGAGCCATTTTGTCAATTACCTTCTTCCAGAGTCACTTTAGTTAAATTCACACTTCACAGCTAATTAAGAAGAGCGCTGTGTTCTTGTGTGCATAGTAAGAGAGTCACATTTGGTATGCCGATGCAATATGCACAAATCCTCCTTTCTGTTTTCCCTTGAAAACTTCTTATTAGCCCTAAAACAAGTTATTTACTTGAGAATCTTTGATTGGATGGTGTTTTGTCTTTCAAAATGGAGCTAAATCAATGCAGTGCTGTTAAAAACATTGCAAAATAGTGCACAACAAGATCAGGAATATGCAATTTGAAACTATTTCTTATTTTAAAAGCCGCTTCATCTGTTACCCTAACCAACAACGTGTGTTGCTGACAGCTGTGTTGCTCTATAAACTACTTTATTCACACTCGATTCAAGGTTTAGTCATCTACATAGTGTCATTAGGTTGTGATTGTGACGCAGACGCTCTCCGGATATCCTATTGGCCGATGTTTTCAGCTTATTAGTGCTGACGCATTTGTGGAGTATCTGGAGCTCAGCAGCCCTCCACCCTCCAGAATCATTTCCTTTTGTCTTTATCTTCTGACAGTGCTCATACATTGTGCGTGTAATCGCATGAGCTAATATCTAACTGCTATGCACAGCTTCCCAAAACAATATTAGTTAATCAGTCCTCCTTCGCCCAGAGCACAAAAGTACAGCTACTGCGTGTGTTACACAGAGTGAGCTCAAATGTAGAAAAAAAGGTAGAAATTAGCCTAATAATGTTCTTAAAATTTCCACTCCAACTTGTGATACATAAAAAAAATGCATGAACAACAACAAATATTTTAGTCATTTAAAAATAACTTGTAAAATATAAAAGATATAAACAGTTTAAATTTGTTGCTGTTTGACTGTTTCTTTATAAGAATGAGTGACGTTTTTATACTTTTAATGCCATATTTAGGAATATTTGTGAATTATGTTTGCGGTATCGATTATTTTGTCATCCATTTTTTCGGGAACGCCACTGATATTACATATATATATATATATTACATATATATATATATATATATATATATATATATATATATATATATATATATATATATATATATATATATATGTATATGTATGTGTGTGAATAATGGTTATTGTTGTTTTATTTGCACATTTCATGAAAAATGTGTTGGTTCTATTCAATGAATGAAGCATATTTAGATACAATTACACATAGTTTATTTATCAATTACTTCTAAAATATGAGTTGAAAAAAAACTTATACATTTTGTTATAGCAACCTGATACTACAATTTAAATTATTATTTTTTTTCATTAATCTACACTCTGTACCTGTGCAATCACTATAAAAATGCAGTTGTAACAATCTAACTCTCATACGTATACAATACAAGGCTGTAGTCACTTTTGTGTATGGATGTATACTAATATGGGTTATAATTTGATACTCTAACCATTATAATCAATCTACTTGTCATATAAAGTGCACACATTTATTCAGAAGCCTTGGATTTAAACAAGAGTAATGTTGATAACATTGATGATAGAGCGTCAACTTGTTGGCTACCATTCACCTTCATTGTATGGACATAAACAGCTGACAACTTTCAACAATTATCCGTCTTCTAAAAATGAACAAAAGTTTGAAATGACGATGGGGATTGAAAATAATAATCATACCACACATAACGATGCAAGGTGTGCTGGGCAGTTGGTCAATTTCGGATGGCAGACTCGTCTCATCGACCACCAGGAACATCTCGGCCTGTTCTTCATTGAAATATTTCAGAAGCAGCATCACGCATCCGGGAAGATCAGCATCTAGATGCTTTGCTTTGGCGATTTCCATGCCTGCTAAGATTATCCTCGATTTTGCTATTCTTCTCATGGGACATGAGGTATGAAATTACTCTTTTACATTTCCTTGCAACAGCTTCTCTGTCTGCATCCATACCTGTTAGCTCTTTGATGTGAAACCTTATCCAGCACATCTTGAACAGATATGGCCACTCTTCTACCAGAACCAGGGTTTCCATTCCATGTATTATGTTGCTTCTCTAAATGCAGAAAGTTGCCAACATTTTATTTTCAGTACTTTTTGTATTCTTGCTTTTGTTTTTTGTGCATGTTCTTTGATTCTTCTTGTGTACATCTACATTGGGTTTCTTCAGTTTTATCTGGTTGCCAATTTATACAACCATAGGTATCCACTCTTGTCATCTTGGAAGGTCGGTCTTCTCCCTCACTTGCGCTGGATGCCTTTTTTTTTCAGGTAAAGTGCGATTTTCCCCCTTTTCATGTTGTCAACTCTACTCTGCAGCTGCTTGGTAAGGGAGTCATAACCACCACCTACATCTCTGAATGATTGAGGATAAGCTAAAACAATCTTCCTGTCGAATTTCACCAAGATGTTTCTTCCCTGGTGTAGGGCAGATGGTCAGGATTTCCCCTACCATCAGCTGAATCAGTTCACGTATTTCCCGTCTGCATGGCCGCTCTGTTTTTCAGGTTTCTAGTCATTTCTGGTGGCATTTTACTTCAAGGTATCTCAAAATTGAAGTGCCAGTTGTAGTCCAGTGGAGTGTGTCTATGAGGAGTTGAGACTTCACTTGACCTTGATGTAGATAGAGGAGAGTTCGAATTATCTGCACTGTATTCACCTGGAGACAGCACAAAACGTATTAAATATGAAATAATTCATACAATTTTAGCATACACTAATATTCACAGAAGAGTACTCCATATAATCTTCAGATATACCCGATGTACCTCTTATGCCCATACATTTCTGTTGTTTAATTCACAAAGGATTAGTTCACTTACTAAACAAACATTTACAGATAATTTACTCACCCCCTTGTCATCCAAGATGTTCATATCTTTCATTCTTCAGCTGTACTTTATGACTTTACCTTTAACAATTGCCTTTTTTATTTAGAAGGCGGGTCTTATTCTGCCATACCATGCTTTACAGTATCTCCAATTTTTATAATAATATTATGAATGAACCGACTTGTTATATCTAAAACTTTTGCTCAGACTCGGCTCAGAGAGCACAGAGATGATAGCAAACAAGTAAATCTAATGTCAGCAGCCATGGCACTGGATGAGCAATCGTTATTATAATCCATGGGCAAACAGTCTAAATTATTATGCAAGTTGACTCGAGATACAAAAAAACTGCAAAGTCGCATTTGTCATTCATCACTTTGACAGCGAGTGGACTTTTGAAGCTGGAATAAAGAGTGGATTAAGCATTTCAATTGGCGAGAGAGGATAAAATTGATGCAACTTTCTTGGCGAGGAGAATTGTGTGCATCACAGTCAGGTACAAGGGAGGTCAGATTAGGTCAGACAAAAAGTTAAATTTTCGCAGCTTGTTTATCGACTTGTTAATAGCAATTTGCTGTGGAATATGTGCAGTCGGGGTCTGAACAAAGAAGTGTGTGATATTTCGGATGCAGTGGTTTTGTTGCTTAATTTTTTTGCAATTAAATTGCAGATGTGGTTTTTTGTTTTTGGTATTATTATTCTTGAAGTATCCAGATTTTGGTGTGATAGAGTGAACAACTAAACTAAAGCATAAAGAATATCCTGTCTGCTGATGGGAACAACTGTCCATATTATTTTCTACTATTTATAACCATATATATAAAAAACTTAGTGCTTTTTTTTTGCTATTCTTTGCACATATTCCATGAAAAATCAATTTTTTCTATTTTATTACATTTCCTTGTTTGTTGTACCTTTGCTTTTCCGGCTCTGAATGGCTCCATGAGGGGACATTGTGTTGTGTCCATCTTGCTGAAGTGCAACACAGGTCACATGACCTCTATTACAGTCCTTTAGTTTCTTTGTACTTTTCACGCCTCCTGGCCATTACACTGCCTGCAATTTTCCCACAACATGAGTCTATCTCTCTAATACAGCATGCTGGACATACACAGACACATCTATATGTTTGAATTATTGATTTATTTAGACACAATTATTTATCTAGAGTCACTGTAACATGTCAGTCGTGCTCTCTGCATTGGAAATGCTTCACCAAAGTACATAAAATCATCTTAAGTTAAATTGGGTTTAAACGCTATTAACTCCAGGCTCACGTGTCGCTAAACACTGGACTAAACAATTGAGGAATTAGAAGAGCAGTGAATCCATAACTACTTTGAGCTGTGTGTTTTATTAATATTTAAACAAAGTTTTGTGGAAGGTAGAAGTACACAATGATCAAAACAATCGTCTTCACATAAGATACAAAAGCTTGCATCAAGTGGGAACAACTAGCTCAAGGCAACCCCTTTTTTTACATATATATATTAGTGCTGTCGACTGATTAATCGCATCCAAAACAAAAGTTTCTGTTCACAAAATATATGTTTGTACTATGCATATTTAAAATAAATGCTTACACACTCATACAGTATATATTGAAATGCATTTACATGTATACATTTATATTAATATCATTTATATTAGAAATAAATATATATATACATTCTTATTCAGGTGCAATCTTATTTAAAATATCCATGGCACTGTTTTGATGTTTAATGAAACATTTCATTACTTTTAAAGCATTCAGTAAGTGCAATAAATGCAGTATGATGTACTTTCATAACTCACGTTACACATCTCTCTTGATTGCAGCAACAAACATTCAAACACGACCTTGACTTTGCTGACGTCATGAAGAGCTATGCTTTATTCAATAACACATATTTAGTTTATATATCATGAAAATGTCAAAGTAAATTGAAGAAACTTGAAATTAAACATTTGGCCGTGTCTGTCATTGCCATCATCACCTCAAAAAGTCTGTAAACAATGGTAAACACCCGTCTTTATCGAAAAATGAAATATTGATGTCACAACACACACAACGTTTTAAATAACCTTGTCAACATCATATAGATGCACACAATTGTACAATTGAATCCTAAATCCATGAAGTAGTCCCAAGCACAGCCTGGTGAAAGCATTGGGCGTTAAGAGATGAGCCATCACCTGGATCAACATCCTGCTACAGATGGTGTGCTATTTATTGAAAAGTCTCCCCGAACCTCCATTACCCACAACAGGTTCTGTCTGAATATGCCAGTATTCTGCGTTAATACCCTCTGGATCCCATCCAGTCCACTTGTCCAATCTCCCATCCAAATATACTGTACTTTAAGCTTGGGAGAAGTTTTTAGAATTGTGCTCAGCTAGTTTGAAAGTGGAGTTACAATAGAAAGTAAAAAACTATGATATATTGGTCAGAGACAAAATAGGGTTTTTCAGGCGACAAAACAATGAAAGATATGTTATGACAACTCTGAGAGTTTAGCGTGGTAGTATACATGGCAGTGTTCATGTGTTGGGTCTTGGTGGAATAGATCTGCTGCTGAGGCAGAGCAAGTACCGAGATTCATTACTGCTAATACGTCCACAGACATGATGCAGTGAGCATGTAGGAAATACTGCTGCTGCACACATAACATATATGAAATAACCCCCATATATAACATACATTAATCACCCCGTTGCACACCTATACAGGTGTAGCTGGGGAAGGTGAAGGGTTCCTGAAGCATGCTGCAAATGCTACAACAAGCACTAACAGAGCATTTGAATGTTGAGCAGCAAATTTGACTCCTGATGCGAAAAGAAACCAATCAGCTGCATCCTGTGAATTATGATGTTATGTGAGTTTGACCCATCATCCTGCACCATCAAGAGTTTCATGGCAGAACTTTTGATTTTAATGCAGGTTTAATATATATATATATTATTTATTATTTACTTTTTTTTAAGTGCAGGCCATAACACTGCCTACTATTTCCCCAAAAACATGGGTTTATCTGTCTAATACAGCATGCTGGACAGACCCAGCCACGTTTTATGCTGAATTATTAATTTATTTAAACACAATTATTTATTTAGAGCTGCTGTAACATGTCAGTCGTGCTCTCTGCATTGAAAATGCTTCACCAAAGTACATTAAAACATCTCTTGTGCAAGTTAGATGGTGGTTAAACATATTAGCTCCAGGCTCACGTGTCGCTAAACACTGGACTAAACAATTGAGAAATTAGAAGAGCAGTGAATCCATAACTACTTTGAGCTGTGTGTTTTATTAATATTTAAACAATGTTTTGTGGAAGGTAGAAGTACACAATGATCAAAACAATTATCTTTATATAAGATACAAAAGCTTGCATCAAGTGGGAACAACTAGCTCAAGGCACCCCTTAGAGCAAATGCTAGCTTCTTTTTTACATTATTAATAATTTAAAATTGACAGAAAAAAAAGTGTGTGTGTGTATATATATATATATATAGGGGTCTAATGATTTACTCATTTTCTCGATGCATCAATTACAAACTCTGATGATGTATATGCATCAATCTTGAAACATGGATTTTTGAATCGTGAATCGTCAATTTCAGTAATTGATTTAAAATGCTAAGAATCGAATGAGTAGCTATTTCTAAAGCAATTCAATGCTTTCAAAATATATACACATTAAATTACTACAAGCACAAATTAATGGAGACCTTGAACAGTGTTCGTGCCTCGCATCTCTCCTTCACTTATCTGGAGTTTCATGACAGAACTTTGGATTTTAATGCAGCTTTAAAATTTAAAAAAAGAAGACACTTTAGACACCCATTAAAATGTAATTCAGTGTAACAGTAGTTATAATAGTTTCTTCAAAACCTGTTTTCTTGGGAATACTGTTGATGTTAATTGATAATCAGTTTATAGATTTGCCTGTGTCTTGTCTGTCATTTAACCTCTTTCCAAGCAGACAGAATATCCATGTCAGATAAGATCTGAGAAGATGGAAAACACTTCCAATATTATTAGACAGACGTTTTAGTAGAGCGATTGAATGTCTTTCATTTAATATGCTCACATTGCTTACGTCAGGTAAAACTGTGAGGACCACTCTTCTTGGGATTTAAATTATGAATTATGTAGCAGTCCCTAAAAAGACTGTTTTATTAAAAAGTCCAATTTATTTCACTTGAATTTGGCACTTGAAGAGATTTATACCTATGTTTTCAGTGTTTTCATTTGTAGCTAAACCTCATTCCTAATGGATGCTGGTTATTAGGAATATGGAGGCCTTGGGTTGTCAGAGAGTGCTTTTAACGTTCACATGGGATTTACCTTGTACTCTGGAGAAGCTCACTTCTGTCAGGGGGGGGGGCATCTGGGACATCAAGATTTATATCCCATCCACACGGAGACACGTTTCTGTGAATACACACAAATCTTTTATCGGTTTCGTCCACACGGATCCAGCGTTTTCGGAAGTTGAAACCGCTATTTTTTTAAAACCGGGTCACAGAGTGGATAAATTTGAAAACGGCACTTTCGCGTTTTCTTGTGGACGGCGAATCCGTATATTTTCTGAAACGATGACGTCATCAGCCCACGTCTTGCCCCAGTCAGACACCTCTACGTCACGTAACAGCAACAAAAACATGAACAAACACTGAACGATTGTCTTTTTATTAACTAACATTGACACCAGAACCGGACAGTAACCGATTACATTTACTTGAGTACATTACTTAAGTACAATTTTGAGGGATCTGTACTTTACTCGAGTATCATTTTTGGGGAGTACTCATGACTTTACTCAAGTACATTTGAGAGGCAAATATTCTACTCTTTACTCCGCTACATTTCTATCCATAACCGTAAATACCCGTTACTTCTTCGGCCCCGTCCACACGGAGACGGAGCTTACCCCAATCCGATCTTTTTTTTTCCTCGTCTCAAGAAATATCCACGTCCACACGAAACCACAAAACGATGTAGTATACATGCCAGACCAGCATGTGGCGCTGTAATTCTGCCACAGAGATACACTTAAAACGGAGAAGAAGACATGGACTATGCTCATAAACCTTGCGCGTGGTACACAAACGAACCTGGAACAATACATTTATTAATCTGTGTTAATGTTAGTTAATAAAAAGACAATCGTTCAGTGTTTGTTCATGATTTTGTTGCGGTTACGTGATGTGATGTAGCGGTGTCTGACTAGGGGCGAGACATGGGCTGATGACTTCATAGTTTCAGAAAATAGACAGATTCGCTGTCCACACGAAAACACAAAGGTGGCGTTTTCAAATTTATCCACTCTGGGACCCGGTTTTAAAAAATATTGGTTCCACTCTTCAAAAACACCGGATCCGCGTGGACGAAACGCCTATCCGATAAAAAATCTGTGCCTATTCACAGAAACGTGTCTCCGTGTGGACGGAAAAAAAGGAAAAAAGAAAAAATCTCGGAAAACCTCAATTTGTTGTTTCCCTCTCAAACGTGATTGGATTGTGCAGGCGCCACTGATTGGGACAGCCTATCAGCAATCACCTCCAGCTTTCCGCCTAAGACTTCATGACATTTGATTGAATTGAAGTACAGTACACACACACACACTACGTCATGTGGACGTAGACTTAGAAAACTAAAAAATAACCCTCCTCCCACTCGTGGCACATGCATTTTTTTCATTATGCATATTGCTCCTGAAGTTTCTTTTTAGAAGGTACAGTAATCACATCTGAAAAGAATTTCAATATCAGTGTGTTATTGTGTATTGGATGTTATTTTGAGATTTCATAACATCTCGTCCCACGGCTATAAGGCAAAAACTCAATTACACGGTCAGGGCCGAGCGCTCCAGACTCCAGTTGTGGCTTTAAACCAATTCTGTGTTTTGTCCACAAATTGTTGTCGTAAATTGATATCAGTGAGGCGGTAATTTTGTTCTGCGTATTGAATGCATATCGCAACACACTGTTACAAAGGGGATCCGCATATATGCTGCAACCTCTGATACCCCCAATGATTTCACATGGTTTGTATCCAGGCAACCTACTGCAACATCATTATCATTCAAGAAGGGAAGCGCCCACTTTTTTTTTTTTCACATGCACACTCAACTATTACCCATCGTTTATGGATGCAACTACAAACAAAGGATTTACAAACCCTGTCACATCCCACTAAAAGCACCTAAAATAGCCACAAGGCAAGAACATACTCTTCTAATGCTTCTCTGACTTCCGCTTGTATTGAGGTTGAATTTGTGCGACATGCTCCCAACGGAAAAACCACCGTATTTACAACCAACTATGTTTAATGGAGTCTTCTCATGGATTAGCGTTGAAAGAAATGAATCAAACTTCCTTGTTTAATCTAGTCTGTTTTGTTTAAATGCAACTAAAGGGAGAACACCATGTCAATAAAGTAGACTGAAAGTATTAGACCACGTTAATAACATTTCAGGCACGACACACATATTGGGTTTTGTGTGTAGATCATATCACGATCTCGCATCCTGGACAAACGGATCACGCTCATTATGTTTCAAGGCTCTCCCTATTAGCTCGGTGTGTTTTCCTGGAGCACAACACACCCGTGCTCTTCATTTCTCTAGTATGGACCAGTCCAACAGATTATAAAGTATGTTTCAAGGCTGCAACTCAAATATATTAGCCTGAGTATGGCTCATTTGGCAATTGGAGTTGGTGTACATCTTCGCACTGCATCAGATCGTGGGCGGTCACATCCTGATTACACAGAGTTGAGTAAACACATCAGCGTGCACACATTACCAGGGACATATCATATGAGGAGCACGAGAGGGTGGAGTACAAATTTTTTTTTTTTTTTTTTTTTTACAGTTGAGCCGCGCACTAGTGCAAGAGTTATTAGACTGACATCATGAACATCCCAGTGTCCCCAGACTCCCAATCTATTGTTGTCAACTCAAATCCACAACCAGAAGCTCTCAGAGCGGCGATCCTTAATCAAGCCAGGGTGAATAATAACACTTACACAATTGCTATTGCCCAGAGCGTGGCCACCACGGGAGCTAATAATGGGGAAATTAATTGAGAACAATGTGGAGTGGATGATGACAGCTGTTAGTCATTCATGGAACACTCTGCATTAAATCCATTTAGAACATACTATGTGTTTACACATTAAAGAAAAAGATCACAGTGTAACAGTACTAAGCGATAAAATCCAGTTTCCAGCCTTGTTTGGGCTGTAATTGTTTCTCAGCCTGACGTCCGTGAAAGGAACATTTGCTCTTTACGTGATAAAACTCACGATTGAGGAAAGTTTCCAGTTTAAGATATATCGTCTCTATCGGTGTTGATTACCACAGTAAATCATAGATGTCCACAGAGCTTAAATTTTTTTTTTTACCTATTAAGCCTATTTATTTGAAACCATTTTCAACCACGGGTCCATAAAGAGACAGCAGAAGGTCCATGGAGACGATAGATAAGAACTTAGAAACCATTTCAAATAATATGCATAATCTAATTTAGGGATATGCCGGTATCAAATTTTCATGTTGCGATTAATTGCTAATGCTTTTATCACGGTATACAGTATTATCACGATATTGAAATTTAGTTAAAAAAAAATGTTAATAATACAGTTTAACAATAATAACTTATTCTTATAACAAAAATAACTTTGCAATATAGCAATACAGAAAAATATATAAAGGTGCAAAAGAACTATGAAGACCAATAGGTATCACTTTACAAAAATATCTCATTAGTCAATCTTAGTTAATGCAATAACTTTCAGAATGAGAAATATTTACTCTTAGTTCAAATACTCTTAGTTCATGTTAGCTCATTAAATGACAGTTGCAACTTTCGATTTTAACAGTGTGTTATATATTGGAATGCCTAAGATTAATGAATGTTCAGAAGAATTTTTCATTGGCAGTTTGTTAACTAATGAATGAACTAATGTTAACTAATGAAGCCCTAATGTAAAGTGTGAACGATATCTAGGGTATGTTGAATATTTGAAAGTCTAAATATTTAAGTATTTAGCGCTGTGATGACCAACACAGCAAATCTACAAATCTTAATGGATTTAAATATGTTTTAGAAAGTAGATGCTTTATTTATGGGGTTTCCAGGGTAAGGGCTACATTCTCTGCAGTTTAGCGCCATCTGCTGTCAGAGAGTGAATGTGCTTTCATTCAACGCGTCTCTCACATGTTTCCCATGTTCTTCTCACGCCTGCTTGTTTACATCAGAGCACACACGCTCTTTCAAGCAGCATACATCGGTGTTGTGCAGTTTTACCAGCTGATGGGAAAAGTATTCTTAAAGTGCATTCCAAATTCTGAATAATTTGTAATATATAATTATTCACGGTATTTAGAAGTGTCCACGATAACAATATTGTGCATATTCATTACCGCGATATATCGCATTACCGAATATCGGCACATGTCTAGCTAATTTCAACATTTTTTTTTTCAATATTAAAAAATAGCTATTTTATAATTGTCAAATTGTTGCTTTAAATGCTTAGCACTGGTAAAAGCAAATATTTCCAAACTATTTTGGAGCCTGATCCTCTTTGTAAACTGTTGATATAGATGAGAATGTAATTACCTCAGAAACCTGTTGTTTGTCAAGAGTTGGTAATTAGATCAAATTTTCCATCCGAAATACAATATGTATATCGCCTATGACGGTATTTCCTTCAGCGTCCAATTTGGACGGCAGTAAGTGATAAAAAAATTACCTCACATCCCAATGAATAACAATTACCATCTGAATAGGCCTTATGGTAATACACAGTGGACGGTGCCCTTAACTCGTATTCTCCAAACGGATGTTGAGGGCATCTGTTTTACTGACACAAGAATCCAACAAGTGTGTTGCTGTCAAATAAAACCACTGCCAACTTGCTACTGTACACAAAAGCTTGCAATGCCTCCAATGTCTTCTGATTGGTCCACTGTTTTGGAACTGACATGATGAGTGGCACTGTGTTAAAGTAGAAGTTCTTTTAACTTGACACGGCATCTTAAAATAGTGGCAAGACACTGCAAAAGACGTGAGATGCATGTGCAATGGTCATACACGTCTAAATAACGCGATTACATAGAAAAACTATGAAAAAGTACCGCATTGCTAAACCTATCAATCTAAGTCTATCGTAGATGTTTATCATGGATAATGATAAATAATTTCAGAATTTTTATGACTCATCTTTGTTTACATGCTAAATATATATAACATCATGATCAAAGAGTCATTAATTTAGAAAGATTATTATTTTTTCACAGATAGTTATCACAGATAATGATCAAAGATTTATAAAAAATTTATAAAACAATCCTCATTCATCTTTAATCACCCTTGTGTGTATACAATATATATTAATGATCAAAGAGTCATTTCTATAATGTAGAAAAACTATATGAAATGTAGAGAAAACTAAATATGTATTTAAATACAAATACTTCCATTTCTGGCTTCAGATTGAAATCTTTGTATTATTTGACATAGCATGGCATAATCGCAGCTTCATTCGTACTGAATGGGAATGCTGATGGACAGCGTTCTGCAGGTGTTACAGAGCTGGTGGGTTTGTACAGTACGTGTGCTGAGGTGACAGCAGCAACACCTGTTGGGACAGTTTAATATCCTCTCTCGCCACAGAGCTCTGCTGAGAAGAGATGGCACAGGACACGGCTAATGTGGTTGTGTCTGCTATTAGCCTCTGGGCGATACAACCGGCCTCGCTCTCTCCCTCTGTGACCATTAGGAGAACAGTAGGGGTCCTCAGCATTAGACAGAGTGGCAAAAGGGCAGAACCCTCCCACATTTTTGTCATTAAAACCCATTAACCTCCTCTGAACAGACCACCGTGTAAGGAGAGCGTCACCTGGCTTCAGATGGAAAATACTTTTACTTATTCACTCTTTCACAGCTCTTTGATTACAGGACGCCTCTCCTCTGAAGGCTGTCTGAAAGCCGTCCTCTGATCAGAATGCAGAGTGTTTTTTTCTTTTCATATATAGGCGCCTCAGATGCATCTAGAATATCTTCTGCTTCCATTTAACAGTCAGACAAGAGCATTGTCATGGAAACGATTCCCTCCAGTCTATGGTATATGGAGAAAGAGGAGATAATTACGTGTGTGAGATAGGGGTGGGTGGGGTCTGCACTTCAAAACCAAACCGTTTGCCATCATTCATTTGATTTGCTCCGAAGCATCTCAGATTATATGTAACCAGCTCTTCACAAGAACTGTAGCTTCCTGATGAGAAAACTGAGAAACGATGTGATAAAACCAAAAACTAGCTGCCCCTGAGATTCTTATTTTTTGAATCATATTTTGAGTGGTTCCAAATTTCATATAAAGTGGCGTAAAAATGTATATAATAACAATTTTATTAATTTGGATATTCATTACAATTAAAAAAAGTACCCTAAAGTGACAATTAACCAGTTGAATCAAATTGACTGTGAAAGTTGTTTCAACTTATTAAACTCACTAATAATTTAATAGTTTTTTACATAAAAAGGCAGGATTTAAACCCATCTGCTAAACAAAAGTGAAAAAAGAAAAAAAAAAAAGAGAGTGACTGATTGATGAATTGTGAAATTAATTAGATGTTGACATGCAAGAGGTCAAACTCTTGCCGTGGATCTTTAACAGCAAAAGCGATATGCAAATTCTACATGAATATTCTGTCTTTTTTATCTTTCATGCTTAATGGTTATGGATACCCCAAGGGAACCCATAAATCTTGATCTTCCTCTGACTTATGGAAATATGTTCACCTTAATGAACTGTCGATTTTCAACTGGCAAACACGTAATGTGAGACTGCTAATCTTAGCGAGTTAAAAATGTTGTTTATTTTCCACTATGCAAAGAGGAACTGTAGTTATTTTTCAGTAGGATAATCTGATGAATAGATTATCTTCAAACATTTTCAGTCGTTTTATCCTGGAGGAATCATGTTTGTGTAATTTCAGAGCAATTATATTGATCTGCAAAGGAATTTGAAATGTACTTTGCGACCAATATGTGGTTCAGGAATTCACAACACAATGAAAATGAGCCACAACACAATGGAATAAATAAGACAGACATATTTTTCAATGTCACCACAGAGGTGCTCAGGATAATACAGAAGTTTGACTACTTATGTATTCCATAAAAGGCAAAGGTGTGTTGCTCATTGTTCATCCGCAGCAGTTCCACAAGATTGTTATAGCATAAATGCAAAATAATTTTCCTCCGAGAAACACGCACACAAAGACAAAGACTGACCTAGTTGCTACAGTTAGGACAGAATAAGGACACAGTCTGCTTATGCACACCCTGAATCTGTCCATCCTGAATTTAAGATTCACGCCTTTTGCACAGGAGACTACTGGCTGAACAGCAGCACGGCCTTCATATTTCAACCTGCTAGACAGACTACAACTCTTTACAACTCTACAGCCTAATGCACCATGTTTGTTAAGCTCAAGGTTTCTTCACCTGATGGAGTTTGGGTTTCTTCACTTTCACCTTCTGGCCTGCTTAAACTAGCCGCACACTAGACAATTTTCAAAATTTAAATGATTTTAAAACCATGGGAGACCAGAGACATGAAGATTCAACCAATTTTTAGCCTTATAATCCTCTGAAGGCGTACACTAAACAATTATAGAAACAATTTCACAGTGACACGAGATCTCACGGAGACTTGCGAGAGCAAACGAGACAAGAAGGAAAGCAAATTGAGAACAATCGACACTGCCAGTTGGCACTCCTGGCATGCGTTCTGTTTCACAGTGAAAAACAAAGTATAACAAAGAATATGGGTGACGTATTCTGCTTTCGTGGCATTTTTGTGACTGCCAAGTTTCAGCTATAGAAGCATGCAACATATGGTAGGTGATACTTGCTCTCTCTCGTTGGCTATCGCCAATGCGCCAGCCCTAAACTGCCACACAGCTCATATATTTTTCCACCTAGGAGTGAGAAGGTAACTATTATGAAAACAATTATTTTTGATAATTACTATCTTATTTTAGTCAGTTTTTCAATAACTGTTGTTATAGTTGTTCAGTTTTGGCATTCAGTTTACGAAATAGTTTTTCCATCAATCGTTTTCGTTTACGAAAATATCCTTGCTTCACACTGTTATTTTCTGAACTGAGCCAACACTGAACTGATTTGAGCTAAATAATTACACTATTTCCTTTTAGAGCTGCTTTAAAGCAGAATTTGAATTGCCTCCATAGTTGAGTTTCAATAATTGCCTCCTGTTTATCACTGTGGAGCTGCTTTGACAAAATCTGTATTGTTTAAAGCAATCTAGATATGAGGAGACTTGTTTCAGTGTTGCTCACCAACATAAAACAGGGCTCGACAATAATCCAGCTGATGCAAAATAATAACATTCGAATTTAATTTATGTGTTTGTTTAAATTTCTCACATATAAACATTACCAAAAAAATGCTAAACTGCAATATGTCGCGTCAAATATTTCCATGCAGATGTTGGACAGAGGTATCATTCCTGATGAATACAGAGGGTGTATTCACACCTGTCTTGTTTGGTTCAATTTGGTTCTATCTAATTAAAGTTCATTTCCCCCTTTGGTGCGGATCTTTTGGGCAGGTGTGAATACAGCAGTTGCCCTCGGGTGCAGACCAAACAATCGCACCAAGACCCAGCTGAAGAGGTGGTCTCGGTCTGCTTCTACTCTGGTACGGTTAAATGGATGAACCAATGAATGGATGACTCTAAGCACATGTTTGGTTTTGTTTACAATTTCTGGTTCTCTTGCAAAAAGGCCAGTGTGAAAGTGAACGACACCCAAAGTAGGTTGAAAAGTTGAAAATTATTAACATCTGGTTGCGCGAGTGACACAACAAACATTGCGTGACTCGTGAGTAATCTAGAGTTGCTAAGGTGATGCAAATATTCACTTCACTTTTGGTGTGCACACACCATTAGGACTTCCCATGCGAACTGGTTGGTCTATCCTGAAAAATAAGCTTTTTAATGGTATTTAAGCATAAGAAACATTTAGGAGGCAATTTATGTCAGATTTTGTTGCTGATTTGGAAATACATAATGTGTATCGCAAGCAATTTTTTTTTTTTTTTTTTTTTTAATTTCTCCATTTAAATAAATCGGACTTGGATGCCCAAAATAGCTGTCTGAAGGTGTTGCAAATATGGGCAAATTTTCTCTGAAAGGGAACCATTGTAATAGGCTGTGTTGCATGACTGATACTGCTTTGTCGTGTTCAGTTTGAACAGACCCTGGAATCCTGTTGAAATGTGCCTGGTTACATCACAGTGTTAGCGCTGATCCCTGATAAACAGCTTTAAATTGCAGCTTGTGTCTTTGACAAAATACTGGTTTTAAAAGCCTGTGGCTGGGTGAGTAAATTGTACAATTAGGCATTTACAAAAAATAACAGGGTGACATGTCTAAACAAACCCAAAGGCAGTGTTGTGCCTGAACGCGTTCATTGAACGATAGTTCATGAACTCGTTCATATTTTGGGCGAACGTGAACTGAACGTGCTGTATTAATGCCTGATGAACTTTATTGTGAACTCGTTCATTCTGGTGTCTGTGAACGGCACGCTCTCTCAGGTTAACTTCGTTCAATATGGTGCCAGATTTTTATAGAGCCTTCCAGGCGAAAACACGGCTAAAACACACCGTAAACGGGTCTTAATATGTAGCGGAAAAACACCCAATCTGGCAACACCAGCCACCGTCCGCCGCATGCGTGACGCGTCATCAAAAAAAAAAAAAACAGCAAACGACAGCAGCATGTAGCAAGAAGGCGTATGATCATTTAAAAGAAATTTATTATGTTTATGACAAGGTCGGTGAGAATGGGAGACAAAGCATTAAAGCAACAATGGGGAAATGCTGTCCCCTCAATGCTAATGTAAACCCTGGTTGGATAAGGATTCAAAATTGGATATGAAGATGAAATCTGACGCATAGCTTCATTGTTAAAACTGATAAAATAATTGCTGTCTGTGATTCTATATGGGCTGTGGCAATAATTTTGAAAAATAATAGCTCGCAGCAACATATGGAAAAAAAAGAACTATGAACTAGTTCATTTTTGGAACTGTGAACTTTAGTTAAAAATTTTGTAGTTTGAACTATGAACTGAACTAGTTCATTTTAAAATTTGTGAATTGAACTTTGAACTAGTTCATGTAGAAAGTGAACTTTCCCAACACTGCCCAAAGGAGTCTGAACACATGAGCTCAACAGCAGCCGTGCGAATAGCACTACGATTAGTGACAAACAACATCAACAAGCTCTACAGGATTTTATACGGCGCTTGCTGTTGTGCCCAGCAGTATGAATGGATTTTGGGAAATGCATCAGAACTCCATTTCATCTCGAGAAACAAAGTTGAACCGCTGACCTCCGCTCTCCCCGCTCTCAATTTTCTCGTTCTCTTTTTTTTTTTTCTTTTTCTGTGGATCGATTGAGGCTCTCAGGGAAAAGTCCAACATGGTAGGTCTGCTACGCTGACTCTGTTCACACTTTCTTTCCATTCCTCTCTATATCTTCCACACATCATCTCTTCTTTCCTAAAATACCATCCAGTGAGGAAAGGCCTATTCCTGATGGGTCAGTCATGATGAAGGAAGTGTTTCTAAAGTTGGAATGCAAATGGATAGATGCATGAATAGAAAAATACAAATAGATAGGCAGTCATTATATCATTATCTGTGGGCACTGGTCACCTTTTCCCATAAATTCGCAGGTCACCAGTTTTACCAGTATACCAGACTTACACTGGAACACAACGAATTTGCACAAGCCTGCATTTCCGGTTTCCTGCCTTCGCATGCACATGAATGAAAGTCAATGGAATAAAAAGTGTAGTGTGACCACCCCTTACTCCAGATGCAGAGAATAAGCTGTCAACACAACGACAATGCAGATGAGACGGGTCTTAAAAAAAATTATACTGGCTATGGAAAATAGAAAGAAAAAAGCTTAATTAAATATTAAAATCTCAACAGCTACAGCATAACAAAAACATCTGTGATAACACTTTGGCCACTTACTGATACTTTTCACTCCTTTCTAAGACCTTTTTGCACACTTGTGTTGTTTTGTCACAGAATGTGATTGGTAATGTAGATGTTTAGTTGTACCAGCAGTTCTGTCTGAGAATTATTATTAAATTTATATCCCTAAAAAAGGCTACATAAAATTATTTATTCTTTCATAAGATAGTTTGAATACTTTTTATCGATTTTATCGTTTCTCGATACTCTTACTAGTAGTGTTTTCTATGGCAAGAATCACTATTACTTATGCTCATACTTGGGGTTAGGGATTTGAATAATACTTTTTAATTTTGGCAGTTCATCTCTTGTGTGGGTTGCTATTTGTGGTTCGAGAAGTTTGCTGTTACAGATTGGAAGATTTTACAGTAACACTGGCAACTGCCATGTACATGCTAAAAATCGCATAATAAAATGCATTCACAAAAGTCGAACAATTGCATATCAACATGATATGCCAATAATGGCATAACAAAATGTTAATAACTATTTTAAATAACCTAACATCTGTATAGGAACACACTAGGCACGTTTCTATTACAGATTTGCACAAAACTTTGGCGATATTTTATAAATGTCGATAACTAAGTATTGTGAAATGGCAATGTTTCCATAAACCAATGTTATGCGACTAAAACGTAACCCTTTGCCTCTCGTGAAAAGTCATGGCAACGGATTTACAGATTATGGCTGTATTTATTCAAAGGAGGCGTATGCATGTATCTTTACAAAAGCAGCATGGAGAGCCAATTCAGAAACATGCGTGGTGCGGCTGGAATAAACACAAGCATTGACTAGAGTGGCCGCAATCAGCTTCAGTGGCCATATCAGAGCCACACTGCACAGCAGACGTGTGCAGTGTCAATTGTCTAAACATAAATGGCAGGGAAAGCCCCTTATTCTCGAGAGCAGTCAAATATGAAGTTTTTCTTGGAGGTTATAGTACACTGAAGAATGATCATAAGACTTTTTACATATGCCATGTGACCTGTAAATGCAAAAAAAAAAAAAAACATTTCCATTGCAGTTTTGCAAAATATTCCTTTTTGGAATTGTCTGAAAAACCGCCTCATGCGAGCGTAAAAACATTTTTGCAATATATGGGAGTTTTTGCGAAATTGATGCATTTCCACTAAGTGTATTTTCAATTCGCAATTTTAATTTGTGCAATATGAAGGGTAATGGAAACACAGCTACTGACAACTACATTCACTCAGAAACAAATGAAGTTAGACCTGACATTTAAGTAGATTTAGTTACTCACAACACCTAAGCAACTGCTTTGCAACACACTGTCAACAATTCAGAGCACCTTAGCAAATACATAGCAACACTCTATAAACCCTCCCAACACCTCAGCAACAACACGGAAACACGCTGTCAAACACAGTTGCATAGCAACGTTAAAAATCATTCACAATACTAGCAACTGCATAGAAACCATTTTAAAAAACTATGCAAAATAATTGCATAACAGAGTGCTAAACAAATAAACTTAGCCCCAACATTTTATATTAATTTTATTTGGTGACTCAACACCAACAACTGCCAATCACTTACAATACTTTAGCAACTGCCTAGCAACACCCGAAAACAGCACCTTAGCAACCACATAACCATGCCCTTTCAACCATAACTGCATAGAAATATGCTTAAAACTACTCACAACAGTTTATCAACTCCATAGGAACACAGTAAGTAAGCTGCTATGCTAACATTTAAGTGAATACACAACACCTTGGCAACACCCTGTCAATCATATTCATATAGCAACCTCCTTAAGCTATTCACAACCATTTAGCAATGGTATAGCAACACTCTGTCAATCACATTGACATAGCACTCCTTAAACCCACTCACAACACTTTAGCCCCTGCGCAGCAACACCGTTAACCATTTACAACATTGAAACGTATAACAACATCCTAAGCAAACAGCCTCAACATTTAAGTGTATTTGGTGACTTACAACACCTCGTCAACCATTCACAACACCCTTACAAAACCTTTTCTTGAGAATATGTAGAAATCTAGTTATGAACTGATGTTTCTTTTCTAACTGTCTAGAGTTTCTTTAAATTAAATTTAAGACTGATATTGGGTGGGGGTCTACACACACTCCTGAGCTGATCTGGTTCCAGCACCCGTAGCCGGCTTTGTAAACACGGCCTCTAGTTTCTGGGTAGCGGTTATTCACACCGACAGATGGTGACACTCAAAACTCCCTTAGTCTCTCTGTTTTAGTCTTCCTTTGAGATGAGCCCCTTGTGCTCTCTCTCTGGATGTTTGCAATAATTAATCGGACTAAATGTCAATGCCCACTGGCTAGAGAGTGTGAGATTACAGACACCATCATTTAGCAGATCATGATTTTGATAAGGGCAATTAGACAACAAGCTGCTGGAGAAAAATCAATGTGCCATAGCCACGACCTGGCAAGAGAGGCAAAAGCGCTTCACACCACCCTTGCACTCATTTTGCATTCCCACATTTTTTGTAAATTTTTGCTTCCCAAAGCTTCATGTCACAAGAAAGTACTAATGTAACTGGATATCATTCTTCAATTTAAATGTTAAAGGTGAAGTATTTTTTTTAAATAAAATTTTACACACACACACACACACACACACACACACACATATGTATACACACACAGTTGCATCTCAATAAATTAGAATGTTATGGAAAAGTTAATTTATTTTAGTTATTCAAATCAAATTGTGAAACTATTTATTAAATAAAATTGTGTATTAAATAAATCCAATGCACACAGACTGAAGTAGTTTAAGTCTTTGGTTCTTTTAATGGTAATGATTTTGGCTCACATTTAACAAAAACTCACCAATTCACAATCTCAACAAATTACAATATGGTGACATGCAAATCAGCAAAACACCTGCAAAGGTTTCCTGAGCCTTCAAAATGGTCTCTCAGTTTGGTTCACTAGGCTACACCATCATGGGGAAGACTGCTGATCTGACAGTTGTCCAGAAGACAATCATTGACACCCTTCACAAGGAGGGTAAGCCACAAACATTCATTGCCAAAGAAGCTGGCTGTTCACAGAGTGCTGTATCCAAGCATGTTAACAGAAAGTTGAGTGGAAGGAAAAAGTCTGGAAGAAAAAGAAGCACAACCAACCGAGAGAACCACAGCCTTATGAGGATTGTCAAGCAAAATCGATTCAAGAATTTGAGTGAACTTCACAAGGAATTGACTGAGGCTGGGGTCAAAGCATTAAGAGCCTCCACACACAGACATGTCAAGGTATTCACTGAACAGACAATGTCAGAGGCATCTTACCTGGGCTAAGGAGAAGAAGAACTGGACTGTTGCCCAGTGGTCCAAAGTCCTCTTCTCAGATGAGAGCAAGTTTTGTATTTCATTTGGAAACCAAGCTCCTAGAGTCTGGAGGAAGGGTGGAGAAGCTCATAGCCCAAGTTGCTTGAAGTCCAGTGTCAAGTTTTCACAGACTGTGATGATTTGGGGTGCAATGTCATCTGCTGGTGTTGGTCCATTGTGTTTTTGAAGATACTGATTTCATTTTTCCAGCAGGATTTGGCACCTGCCCACACTGCCAAAATCACCAAAAGTTGGTTAAATGACCATGGTGTTGGTGTGCTTGACTGGCCAGACCTGAACCCCAGAGAGAATCTATGGGCTATTGTGAAGAGGAAGATGAGAAAAAAAGAGACCTAACAATGCAGATGAGCTGAAGGTCACTGTCAAAGAAACCTGGGCTTCCATACCACCTCAGCAGTGGCACAAAATGATCACCTCCATGACACGCCAAATTGAGGCAGTAATTAAAGCAAAAGGAGCCCCTACCAAGTTTCGAGTACATGTACAGTAAATTAACAGATTCCAGAAGGCCAACAACTCACTAAAAAAAGTTTTTTTTATTGGTCTTATGAAGTATTATAATTTGTTGAGATGAATTGGTGGTTTTTTGTTAAATGTGAGCCTAAATCATCACAATTAAAAAACCCAAGGACTTAAACTACCTCAGTCTGTGTGCACTGAATTTATTTAATACACAAATTTGAGTTGAATTTCTAATGTGTGTGTGTGTGAGTGTATATATATATATATATATATAGCAATATATTTTAACAATTATTGTATACTTTTATAAATAAAATTAAATACATAAATATAAATGTAAACAAATTTGAAATTGCAAGAAATTTCAGCATTACAATGCAGCCACGTTCACACAGTAGCATAACATGGTTGTCCGTTCTTTATTTGAGTCTTTAATACAGTTACATTCCCACACAGTATGGTTATTTACACAAGTGGCAACTGCATTGGCGGATTTCGATAGTGACTGTGAATTTGTATCATGATAATTGTTTGTTTTAGATCCAGGGTTATTCCATCTGAATGATACTGGATGCAAGACAGATGAGGTTTTGTTTTTAAATGCAATGAGCACTAAGTGAAGCAGATCAATAAATCCACTCCGTTGACACATTAATTTCTGAGCCCCAGTATTTCAGCAGCTGGCATAATCAATTCAGCAGCAACGATTCGGGAGAGATAGCCGACACTACAGTTGTGTGCAATGAATGCATTAGTCAGTACAATAGAGACCTTATTGCATTTTGCTGAACCTTTTCATCTCTTCACCCTTCTTTGTCTTAGAGTCACACTTTACAAAGCCAAGCTTAACCCTCTGGTTTAGCATTTCATCAAACGAGGCTTCTGATAGTAACCTTAGAGAACAAAGTTTCGCTGAAATGCACAAGTTCAAGAAAAGATGGGATCGACATCTTTGGATTTGGTGATCTTTCAGGCGTAATCCTGTTAAAACTTTCACCTTCTGTTGCAACATACGAAGAAGGATTTGTATTTGTGTGAGTTTTTGGGACAAACCCCACACACTCTCAAATTGATGGAGAAACATATTACAATGCATTTCATCCTTGAGTCTCATGAAGCACCTTAGAAACCAGATATCAATGCCCTGCCAACCAATGATTGGAAACACCCTGAATGTCACTCAGAAAAAGCTTAGCAACTGCACAGTAACAGCCTAACGACCAGCCAAAACACCCCAAGAACTGTATAGCAACATGCTAAGTTTGTTTTGGCACTTTCCCACTGGTGAATGGGTAACAAATGGGTAACAAATTTCTATCTGGATACTTTGACCTGCAACACTGCTCAAAAAGTTGCCCTGTGTATCATCAGCCTAACAATTGTATAGAAACATACAAAAAATATCCAGAACACATTGCAATGCCCTTGCAACCACCCACAACACCCAAACAATTGTATAGTACCAAAAAAACACTTAGAACCACTGAACCATAGCAACTGTGTGTCAACACCATCACAACCACTCAGAACTCCTTAAAACTTGTATAACAGTATGCTATAACCATTCAGAGCACCCTAGCAACCAAACAGCAACACCCTGGCAACCATGGAAGACAATGGTAAACAAATGAAATTGGCCTTGGCATTTAAGTGGATTTGGTAAATGGCGTCACCATCTTTGCATCGTTTTAGGCGTAATCCAGTTAAAACTTTGAATGCCACCTGATTTATTTATTTATTAAATATTATTAAATATTATTTTTTGGTACGTTTTCGGGACAAAAATGAGACACACACACAATAAAAAGCGTTGAGCATGTCTAGGGCATACTTCATCCCATATTGTCTTTTACATCAATGTCCTTTGTCTTCAACATAAGAAAAAAATCAAGTTTGTTTTTCTGGTTTGTGCGAAAGTTCAGAGTGATTTATCGAGGCTGAAGATACCTGTGTTTAACATTCAGGGTAATTAGATCCTAATGCAACCGATGTCAGCACGAACATGTTCTCCTGTTTCGAACATGGTAACAGCACGCAGACTGAAGATGTGGAGGGTTGCTGAGCAGGTCTGTATGTAGAGGTCCGCTGAGACATAGAACAGTCGGATAATGGGTTTTATTTTAATGTACACACACTAAAAGGACAGAGCTCTTATGCATTTAGAAGTGTGTGGAAGTTCAGACACCAGTGTGTGTGTGTTTCTCACGATGTGCATCATGCTTTTGCCCGTTTCTGGGACAGCGTCGGCCCATTAGTGAATTCTCCTCCGTCCAGCTTGAGGAATTTTCCCAGCATGCATCTGAGGATGATGGGACCTCAGCAGGTGCTCTCGTACCGGTAAACTCAGCTCAATGACTAGAGAGCGAGACAGACTGAGAGAGAATAATAAGCTGAAATGAAAAAAAGGACTAAAGAATACATATGCTTCTGCGTGACTTTTCAGTTGAGTGCCGTGCATCCGGAAAGTATTCACATCGCTTCACTTTTTCCACGTTTTGTTATGTTACAGCCTTATTCCAAAATGGATTAAATCCTTTATTTTCCTCAAAATTCTACGAACAATACCCCATAATGACCACCTGAAAAGAAGTTTGTTTGAAATCTTTGCAAATGTATTAAAAAATTAAATAAAAAAACTGGAAAAGTTATTATTTTTTTTTTATAAATTTGACTATGGGGTATTGTTTGTAGAATTTTGAGGAAAATAATGAATTTAATCCATTCTTGAATTAGGCTGCAACAACAAAATGTAGAGAAAGTGTAGTGCTGTGAATACTTTCCGGATGCACTTTTCATCATAGATTTTAGGTTTGTTTTGTCTTTGCTTTGTTAATTTTTGTTTGTTTGTTTGTTTTTGTATTTGTTTTTTTTTCTGTTTCTTTTTGTTCATATTGTGTTGCGTTTTTTTTGTCATATTTTTTTTCAGTTTTTGGTACGTTCTATTATGTTGTGTTGTGTTTTGGCTTTGTTTAATTTTTTTGTATTTTGCTTTTTGTTTTGTTTCGTGAAGTGTTTTTTTTGTTTTGATTGTATTGTATTTTTTATCTTATTTATATTTTTTCTTTTTGTTTGTTTGTGTCTTGTTTTTCTTTTTGTTCTTATTGTGTTGTGTTTTGCCATATTTTTTTATTTGTTTGTATTGTTCTGTTTTGGCTTTGTTGCAATTTTTTTTTTTTTTTTTGTGATGTGTTGTTTTGGTTTTGCTTTTTTGTTTCTGTTTTTACTTTATTTATTTATTTTTTGCAAGTGTCTTAGATTTTGATACAATTTCCTTTTTGTTTTTTGTCTGCTACAAATTAAAGTTGTTTAGAAATGTATAATTGTTCCTTAAAATCTGTAAACTAGCCTAAAGTAGATACTACTGTTTTCGCTATTTGCACAGTTGCTTTGCCATTACATTGTATAGGACACTCGTGCCAGTAAGCACTTTGAGAAATAAAACTGAAATTTGAAATAGGAGAGAGCTAAGAATACAGGAAATGAGAGGTCAGTCCTCATCTTAGTTACACACACACACTGAATTACCGAAGTGTGCCGAGACAAAAGAACGGAGCAAAACGAGACACTCTGACAGCTGAGAGGATGATTGTCATGTCACCATGTCCCTCCTTAGTCTTGATCTTCTTTCTCTTTGTACCATCTCTGCCGTACACACACAGTTGTTTAAGATGAAGATGACTCACAGGTGTTAACGTGGGAGGAGTGGCACATGAGGTCAGCAGTATCTCTCTGCCTTCATTACCGATCACTTACATACACTACTGCTCACACACACACACACACACACTTATGCATGCACTCACAGCCATACACACATTATTTAAATGCTCTATATGTTTCTCTTGGTTGTAAAAGACCATAATTTGAGGTATATAGGTTCAGTATAGTCAAAAAACAACATTTCTGTATTTGAATCGCATATTAAATTCCATTTATTTTGTTCATTTCACAGTTTTACTATAAAAACAAATGCGATGTATATTGTCAACCATACATAAACGTAAAAAATACAAATAAAATAAAATGTACATACTGTATGTAATAAATTACAGTTGTATAGCTACAGTATAGTAAGTTAGAAATAAAATTAAGATTATTCAATGATGTTTTATATGAAAATACTATATCTGTTTCTGTAAATACTAACTCTTTCAAATTTATATTTTTAATTCAATGTGTCATTTGCAATTTCATTGCAATTATTTGTGAATTTTACTAGCTAGTTAAAATTTTACTACCTTTTCTTCAGATTTCTATTATAGTACTAATTAATGTGTTTTAAATACACATTTACACACCGTTTTCATCAACAATAAATTAATTTCATTTTCATTCATTTTAACTGAATATTTGTTCCACAGCTATAGCCATAATTTAATCATGTTACGTTTTAACTTAACAAATCTAATTGTTTGCACATGAGCTTATCCTAAGCATTTTGAAAATATGATTAAGGAAAATAAAAAAGATGCAAATAGGTAATGATAAAATGTACCATGATCCTCTGAGTGCAGAAACCATGCCTATTTTATTTCTGTGTGACTGACAATTATGCATTTACTAAGTTTGTCAAAACAGTATAATCCAAATGGGGGAAAAAAAAGTTTTATTTTTTAAATGTAATTTAAATGCACACATCTTGAA